>NC_058097.1:33456500-33767600 GCF_020171115.1 Neogale vison | reverse complement strand
GTTCAAGCCACCCAGTCTGTGGTCCTTTGTCATGGCAGCCCGAGGAAATGAAGACACTCCCTGGCAAAGAAATTCTATCATATTCTGGTCCTCCAGCAATCTTCTCTGGGTTCTCCAGGAACCCTAACCCCTGACACGAGGGGCGAAGTAAGGTTCTCAGACATGTAAAGGGACCAAGTTAGGTTACACAGGGTGTGCAGATAATACGTTAGGGTGGCCCAAGGAGATATAACATCATTTCCTTTTAAATTCTCATTTTTTGTGTATATTTATCATGTATAAAATATGAGTACAGTAGTATCTGCATGTGCTTTATAAATACATTTGTGCATTTATATTGGGAGGTCCACATTCAAAATGTTTTGACTGATAAGGATGTGTGATTAAAGCTGGTCAGACCCCACTGTTCTAAGGGAGGGAATTGGTGCTGAAAAATTAGAAAAGGCAGTTCCTATGCAGTGGGATTTAATGTAACCATCAGAAGAAAAGATTTTAAAACTCTAATGAGAATTCTTAAGGTTGTAAAAGAAGATTCAACCAACAAAGGATCGGAGACAAGAAGGTTTCTCTTTTGTCCCTGGTACTGCTCTGGGATTGTTTATGACATTATCATGCATGTTATGGTTTGTAATGTTCGGACCTCCTTCAAGCCTCCCTCCCAAGGTGCCTGGCATCATGCCTGTTCGAGGTGAGGTTGCCGGCAGTAAACATGACATTCTACATGGAAAGAACATGGGGAGTCTTTCTCTTTAAACCACTCCATCCTGAGAGTGACAGGTGAGCTGCAGGTCAGGAAGGGGGGAGGGTGGAGAGTAAGAGAAAGAAGCATAAAGCAGCCTCAGCAGGAGAGGCAGGTAAGCAGAGGAAAATACAGGGATAGGGCATCTGAGAAGGAGAGATAGGGATGGTGGGGTGAGGGGTGCTGAACTAGGAAGCAGAAAAGCAGGGCAAAACCAAGAGATAAATCCAACACTGCTAAAGATTGCACAAACACATGGTGATTTTTGTCATACATCATAATTTCAATTATGTTTAGGGCTTTGCTTATACATGATCCCAATCTGTATCGTGTTCACTCACTTGAATAAACATCTATGCATCCTTTACATCTGGTATTTTGGGCATTATAAGTTCTAGAGTGGGCTGGGCCTTGGGCCTGGGAAAGTACTTAGTCTGGGGGGCCCTCAGGCACCAGTCTTCAGTTTGGGGAATGGGAATCTCTAGGTGTCAGCCATTAAGCCTCCCATGTGGATGTCCTGGTGCTCCCCCCCACCCCCCGGAAGCTGAGAACAGATGTTCTCTCTGCCCTGGTGGCTGCCTCGATTTCAGGAGAGAGAAGAGAGAGTGAGCAAGGGCTCTGGATGCCTCCCTTTCTCTCCTCCCAGTGTTACCATAGTATCTCGTTTCCTTGGTTACCAGTGGCCAAGGAAAGGACACTGGGCCAGTGCAGGATTTTGATGGAGCTCTCTAAAGAGAGATGTCAGCAAGGACCTTGTCTCTTTTAAAAGAACACTCGTTCTGAGAGGTTGCTAAGGAATGGGGGTGGGGAGGGGATTGCTGGGTCTGTCTCTGTGAAGTTGGAATTTAGAGATCTCATCTCACCCAAAAGAAATGAGGGGCTTAAAAGATAACGCTGAGGAATCAAAGCAAGGGAGGCCTTACCCAGATTTGCACATTGCTGGAGATCTGAAATGGGCAGCAATGCTATGATGCTAATTAGGAAATGATTTCTGCAAATGTCCCCTTTAACTGCACCCAGCTTGGGCTAGCTTGGTAACTGTTCTGCTATTTCCCTGATAACTAAGCACCCTTGGGTTATATAGGGACATGCCATTTCTGATGTGAGTGTCTGGCATCATGTTTAACTGTCCCAAGAGGCTGCAATAGACCTATGAAGACTTTCCAGAGAGCCTCTGGATCTTTTTGGACAGGTAAATCGTGTGGAAGAGAGCAGCCCTCAATTCTACCCTTCTTTAAAGAATCAAACAAGATATATCTCTCCCTCCACTAAGTTTATCCTGACCTCTCCACCCAAGTTATGCAAACTTCTCCAAGAGCCCAAATTGCTGTGTGAACATTTTATCCTTGCATTTACTCTGTTGTTCACTCATGTATTGTTACTAGTCTGTCTTCTCTTCCTGATTTTGAGTTTTCTCATTTTTACTTCTTTTTTCAAAATGTTTCATTTTTGGAAGGACAGGTAGGTAGCACGTAAAGGACCAGAAACACCAGCCTTTCTAGACCAGAGAGAGGAGTTTAGACTCTAGCGCTGTAATAGAACAGCTCTGGAGGAATAATAGGCAGGAAATAGACATATCTGATGGGCAAGACTATGATGTTCATGC
Organism: Neogale vison; assembly: GCF_020171115.1. NCBI lineage: Eukaryota > Metazoa > Chordata > Mammalia > Carnivora > Mustelidae > Neogale > Neogale vison. The sequence goes on along the minus strand of NC_058097.1, from coordinate 33,765,255 downwards.
TGCTTTCTTCTGTCACATTCTTAACAGTTAGTCATGACAACCCAGTACCTTAAATTTGTTAAAAATGCACCACTAATAGAGAATGCTCTTGGGGAGCAGCCCCTTTCCTGTGCCCCCTCCTTCCCTTCCCCACCCCATGCCATAGCCCAGAGACAGAGGGTCATGGGCCTGAGCATGTAGGAGTCGGACTCCTTCCTCGTCATGAGCTCTTCCTTGAGCAGCCCTCATGTGTCCAGCACCCAGCTGAAGGCTGTGGGCATCCAGGAGTAGATGATGAGGTCTCTGCCCACCTCCTAGAAGGAGCTTAGTCTAGTTAGGAAGTTAAGACTTGCCTGAAATAATTAATTAAGGAATTGATTTGAAGCAAGATCAAAATTCACTTAACTTGGATGTTAGATTGGATGGCTTATAGGCAGCTGAAAGCTTTTGGAGCTCCGAGACCTGGTGATGTGGCAGACACAGATTCAGAGTTCCTGCAGAGACCCGAAGCAACTAGCTCCCTTGAAAGAAGGTCCCCAAATACACTCTAGTCCTGCCAAACCTGCTGGGAGAGAACAGACACTACAGAGTAAACCCAGAAGAGGGTCCGGTAGCATCTGCCTCACCCAGAGCTGGTCTCCCCTTCCACATGCACTTGTGTACCCATACATACGTTCACACACACGTGCATGCACATGCACACGCCTGCCTCTTTAATACCTGTAATCCTCGTGGAAGTGATAAGTTCACAGCTAAACATTACCATCCTGACCTTTAAATGTCTGCAGGTAAATAGCAGAGAGCCAGGTGTGGGAGTGGGAACCCTCGGCTGGAATTTTGAAGTCCTGAGGACTGGTCCTGCAGATTGTGCTGCTAACCTGATTTTGGCATCTTCAGAAAGCCCTTCTTTTAGGCAACCTACCAGCCAGTTAGCCAATCAGCATTTAAACATTTTTATTTTCCCTAGTTTTATTGAGATATAATTAACATATTTCACTGTATACGTTTAAGGTATACAGTATAATAATTTGATTTACATAGGTCGTTTAACGATTACCAGAGTAAGTTTAGTTAGCCTCCATCACTTCATATAGACGTAATAAAAAGGGAAAGCAAAAAAGAAAAATACTCCCTGGGACTTATTTATCCTATAACAGGAAGTTTGTATCCTTTGACCACATTTCCTCCTATTCTTCCTCCCCCAGCCACCCACCTCTGGAAACCACAGGTTTGATCTCTTTTTCTCCAGGTCTGGTTTTTTTCTTTTTTAGATTCCATATATAAGTGAGATGATACAGTACTTGTCTTCCTCTGTTTGACTTATTTCATTTAGCAAAATGCCCTCAAGTTCTAACCACATTGTTGCAGATGGCAGTTTCTTCCTTCTTTATGGCTGAGTAAGAGGAAGGAAAGGAGGGAAGGCATCTGGGTACAGTGGAGGGAGAGTGAAGACCCAGTCAGCGTCCTGTGCAGGGCACCCCGTATGACGTCAGTAAATAGTTTTTGAATAAGCAAATGAAAAAAAGTACATATATGTGAAATGCTATAGTGGGACCAGAGAAAAGAGATCTTGGAATCTGAAGACCTTAGTTCAATTCCTAAATCTTCTACTTACTACTTGTGTGGTCTTGATCTGTATCCTGACCTCTCTGTGCCTCAGTCTCCCCTGATGTAAATTAGCTATTTACTAGGTGGTGTAAGGTTCAAATGAGGTGAGAGGAAATAATGGATGTGAAAATGTTTGATGTCAGGGGAAACCAGGTGAATCGAACTTTCTGGCTGGTGGGGGGTCAAGAAAGGGTTTCAGAAAGGAGGTTTCTGAGTTGGGTCTTGAAAAGAAACATGTTGAGAAGCAGAGATCAATTCTAGGTGGAGAACAGAATGAACAAAGAGACAGGGATATTTGGCAAGAGAGAAGAGAAATTTTATGAAGATCCTGGAAATTATTTTCTTGCAGGCCTGGCTTAGAGATATCTTGGGGCTCCCCAGTTTTTGGCAGTCCTATCTCACCCAGGTTCACTTTTAAATTATAAACCAGTTATTACCCTACCCACAGAATACACACCCCAAGCAGAGTAGACAGCCTTCCAAGAGGTTGCCTAGTGATCTCTGCCTCCTGGATTTTACAGTCTTGGGCCCTCCCCCACTCTAGAGTGTGGACTGGACCTAGGGGCTTCTTCTAATAAATAGAATGTCATGAACATGATTGGGTGTGACTTCTAAGATAATGGTTGATGCCACACTCTCACTCTTTGCCCCCAGCTCTTCATGCGCACTATTTTGGCAAAACCAGCGGGTATGCTGTGAGCTGCCCTGTGTAGAGGCCCAGATGCTGGTTGACAGTCAGCAAGAAACCAAAGCTCCTGATCCAGTGACCTGGGAGAATCCTGTCAATAACCACCTGAGTGAGCCTGGAAGAGAATCTTTCCAAACGGAACCTTGAGATGACTGTGACCTTGGACTGATAGCTGGATGTCAACTCATGAGAGACACTGAGCTGGACTTGGCAAGGCTATGTGTGATTTTTGACCCAGAGAGACCATGGAATAAGAAATGTTTGTGTTTGAAGCCACTATGATAATAGGTAACTACCACATTGAGGAAAGAGAGAGAACAAGTCACAGCTGGAAATTGGAAAGTGATATCCCCTTCAGTCCCTGGGAGAGGGAGAGGTAGGAAAGTGCTAGTTACCCAACGGACATCATGACACATCCTAAAGCTATTGTGGAGGGGGTTTGCTGTAACACAGTGGGTGAGCACCAGCTTAGATTACCAAGTATGGACTGCACTCAGCAGTAGATGAGTTTTGATTTGCCCAGTGTTCGAAAATTGCTTTTGGGGTGGTTGCTATGTTCAAGTTCTAGATGTCATGTAAAAGTCTTGATTTCCAGCTTTTCTTGCAAAATGAGATCTGGCAACACTATCCTGGCATTCCAACAGGGTAGGGTCTTGATATAGGAACAGGTTAACTGGTCAGATAGGGTGTATGGAAAAATTCAGGGAAAGGCATGGGTCTAAGGTTAAGGAAAACAGCAAGGGATGGTAATTTCACCCTAAGCTGAAAACAGTGGGGAGCCTGAAGCCATAAAGGGAGGAAGGATTCACAGCAAACCAGACAGAGTAGTTGTGGAAGAGTGCTCCCTGGTAGGCTATGTGGCCTTAGCAGAGTCACAGTTAACCCCAAGCAACCTGGCAGGAAAGAAGTTGGCGAACAGACATCTTGTCTAGTCCCCTCCCACCTTCTGCATGTGCTCCTGGTGCCTCTTATGGCTGAACCAGCGCCACCCAATAGAACTTTCTGTGATGACGGAAATATCCAATTATGATACATAATTGCACTCTTCAAAACCATAGCAACCAGTCACTGTGGTTATCAAGCACTTGAAATGTGACTAGTACAACAGACCAACTAAAATGTTAACTTTATTTAATTTCAAGTAACTTGAAATTAAATTTAAATAGCTACATGCAATGGTTAATTTTGAGTCAACTTGACTGGGCTAAGATATGCCCAGATTGCTGATAAAACATTATTTCTGGGTGTATCAATGACATTTCCATGGGGTGCCTGAGTGGCTCAGTGGGTTAAACCTCTGCCTTCAGCTCAGGTCATGATCCCAGGGTCCTGGGATTGAGCCCCACGTAGGGCTCTCTGCTCAGCAGGGAGTCGGCTTCCTCCTCTCTCTCTGCCTGCCTCTCTACCTACTTGTGATCTCTCTCCCTCTGTCAAATAAATAAATAAAATATTTTTTAAAAAATGACAGTTTCCAAAAGGATTAACATTTGAATCAGTAAACGGAGTAAAGAACATCACTCTCCACCCAGTGCAGATGGGCATCCTCATCCAGTCCTCTGCAGGCTTGAATAGAGTCCTCTCTGTCTATGATGGGGCATCCACCTTCTGCCCTTGGATATTGGTGTGTCTGGCTTTTTGACTCAGGCTGGAACTTGTACCACTGGCTTCCCTTGTTCTCAGGACTTCAGACTTGGACTGAATTCCACCACTGCCTTTTTTGGTTTTCCAGCTTGCAGATGTCAGGTCATAGGACTTCTCAGGTTCCATAACTGTGTGAGCCCATTCCTATAACAAATCTCTTCTTCTGTATATATCCAGTTGGTTCTTTTTCTTTGGAGAGCTCTAATATGCAACATGTTGTTTACAGCTGCTGTGTTGTACAGCATAGCTGAATCATCTGAGAACAGGGCCCAAGAGCCCTTCAATGCAGTCCATAAAAACTGGCCTGCAGGGCACAGACTAGAGGGAACATGGGTGGGAGGGGGCTGGAGGGACAAACAGAAGGCGCCCAGTAATTACTTTTGACTGGGGCTGAGACTGTGCTTGTCTGATGTTTTTTGACACAAGTTCCCACCCATGTGGGTTCACCCATTTATGTTACCTTCATAGGTCCTGTTGTGACCCCCAAATTTGATGAATGGTGTTTTAGGTTGAACATTCCTCCCATCCCCAGAATTCATATGTCTTGACATCCTCAGAATATGACCTCAATTGGGGATAGGGTCTTTATTGTGGTAACCATCATTAGGGTGGGCCCTAATCTAATATGACTGGTAACCTTACAAAAAGGGGAAACTTGGAGACAGAAATGCACAGAGAGAAGACGTTGTGAAGAGACACAGGGAGAAGAAGGACAAGCCAAGGACAGAGGCTGGGAGCAGACCCTTCTCTCACTGCACTCAGAAGGAACCAGCCCTGCTGGCATCTTGACCTCAGACTTCCAGGCTCCAGAACTGTAAGACAATGCATGTCTGTTGCATAAACCACCCATTCTGTGGTTCTCTGTTGTGGCAGTTCTAGCAAACTAATGTACACAAGAAGGTCATTTCCCAAACCCTGGGATTGCAGGATTCTGTGTGCATATTCCCCCAGAGCCAGGTGCGAGGAACTATGGTACTCATGGAGTGAAGGTTTGAAACACCACAGGGCAGGACATACGACGTGCCAGATCTCAGAAAGGCAGTGTGCACCATGTGACAGCATTTCTGTGACAAGTTTTCAGCGCCCTGTGATTCCCCAGAAACTGCCATCTGGGCTGAGTTCAGAACTCTAGAGCTTTACGAAGTCACCAGCTGAGAGGTGCGGTTCTGGCAGCTGTGCTGGGCTTGGCTCCTGAGCGGGGGGGTGCCTTGGTGCTTCTGGTTGCTGCAGGGTTGCTTTCATAGGGTCTGACAAGTTCCTTCTGAAATACTCAACCTCCTGTCTGTCTAGATTAATTGGTTGGTAACTGTGAGCTGTATGTGCCAGCAAGACTTACACCACATTAGCATTTGAAAATATTAAAATGGCAAGCAGACCACAGAGGAATAAGAAGATGTGCATGTATATTTGACTCCCCTTGGAAGCTGTCTTCCCATCCCCTCTTCCCCGTTGGACAAGATTCTGCCTGCTATAACAATGCTCACTGGACAGGGCTGGAGAGCAGGAGGCACCCTTGCCCCCAAGCCACATTGCTACTCACTGGGGTTCCTGTAGAAGGCAACTGTGCACCCAGGAACAATGCCTGACTGGCAGTGTGGTTTCATTTTATTAACAGCTGAGTGAGCTTCTTAAGGGCAGTTTCTGAGACTTGTAACTGGAGAGGACTAGTAATACTAATAGCGCACAGATGTAACAGCTCTGGATCAAGGCAGGAGTTTGTTTTCCTCTTCTATGAAAGGAGTCTGTATGTAGGTAGTCTAGGGCTAGTATGGGGGTTACGCCATCACCAGGGTGCCAAGCTCTGGGCTCTCTCTCTTCCACCATTCTTTGTAGTATCAAGGTTGTCCTTGGTCCAGAAGCCCCCAGTATCACAGCTGTATCCCCACCAGGAAGCAAAAGGCGAGGTTGGCAAAAAGGCATGCATCAGCTATCACCTTCTCAAGAGGCGGTGCCTCTACATCCCACCCGACAGGTCTGCATACAGCCCACTGGCCATCACAATCTTCAAGGAAGGCTGGGAAATGAAGGGCCTGCTGACTGGGTACTCTGACTTTAGAATAAAATTGGAGTCTCCTACTAAGGCAAAAGGGAGAACAGATAATGTGGCCATCGCTGCCACAACACAGAGCAGCCCCTACCTAGGTCAACTGACCACATGGAGGCAGGAGTTTCGGCCAGGAGGATGGCTGGACCTGTCCTGAGCGGGTAGGTCCTGCCCAGGGAGCTGAGTGTGTGGGGACACAAAGTACAAGGAGAAGTTTCATTGTGGTGGTTACCGATGAATGCACAGGGTCCCATGCACTGGTTCCTCACAGGACTCAGGCTTGTCTGTAACTGTGATAAACTAGAAAGAATGGCCAGGTGAACTATAACATGTTCAAACTGGAGAATACTAGGCTTTTCACAGTTAATGGGGAGGACCATTGTGTACTCACATGTGGCTTGTGAACAGACCCATGGAGCGCCCTGAGGCCTCCCTTCCCTGTATTATATGTTTCCCCAACTGCCCTGATCTTTTCAAGGGTGGTTTAGAGACTTTTCATAGGAGGGGGATGCTCCTTGCAGAGAAAGGGAGAGGACTTCAGTCTAGGAGACTCTAGGAAAGGAGAGTAAATGCCCCCAACAGTTACAACAGAAAGAAGGAGACATTGAGCTGGAGCAGAACTGAGAAATGCTCAAGGTCCAAAGAACCCAGGCAGAAAGCCACCATGGCTTTCCATGAGAACTGGAACTGGATGTACTTGTCCCTAAGAACGGCCTCCTTGAGACCTTGATTTCTGGGAGTCCCCTTGCGTCTCTCTGGCACGAATACACAAGAAGTTTTGGTTAACCTCAATTTTAACAGAAAGTGACTTTTTGATTTCTGAATCTAAAACTTTACTGTAGTCAATAGAGCTTATCTGAGCAGGACGATCGTGGCTGCTTCGTTTCTGTCTTTGTGCCATTTTGTATTCTAGGAAATGAATCAATTGTGCATTTTTCTAAAGACAGATTATCCAAAAGTTGCTCAAAAGAAAACTTCTTCTTAGGTAATTAGTAGAATAGAGGTCATTTCCCACTCATCCCAAAATATTTCCTTGTAGAAAATTTAGAACATACAGAAAAGTTAAAAGAAGAAGAAAACAAAATGCCCAATAGTGTCGCGGTTCATTTACCATTGCTACAATCTTGGTATATTTTAACTTGGTCTTTTTCTTTATATGCACATATGTATTTGTTTTAAATACCTATTGTGCACATGATATACATGTAAAAACAGTTTACTGTATAATGAGAATTTCCCCACATCCATAGGTATTCCTTTATCACACAGCATGAATGGCCACACGTGGAGGTTTTCGTTATTCGGATGAACCACAATTGCTCTAATTAATTCTACTCTTGTTGAACAATTACGGTGAGTCCAATTCTTTTTTTTTAATTGGAGACAACACTGCCTTGCATGTCCTCAAACACAAACCATGGAGGACAGCATGGATTAATACACAGATACACAGATATATTTCTAGAAGAAGAGTCATAGTCAAAGGCAGGCACATTTCCAAGGCTTTTGACAGGTGTGGCTAAAGTGCTGGATTCTCCTTCAGAAAGGTCAGGCCAGCGTTCATTCCTACCATTGGTGGGGTAGAGTGCTGGGTCCCCTTAAGGGACCAGCTATGGTTCAGCTATGAAAACAATTGACCAGTGGTTCAGTCGAACAGGCTGGTTCCGCTAAGCCAAGGGTCATGTAGGGAGTGAGCAGGTAAGCCTTCTGGAGGAACAACAGGTCAGTCATCTGCAGTGGTATGTTGGTCATCTCTGGGACTCCAAAGATAGGTCTGGCATAGACTCTGTCCTCTGGCACATGGCAGGATGAGGAGGTCAACAGGGCTCCAACATGGCGGGGCAGCCCTAAGTCATTCAGGTATGACTGAGGTGAGCTCAGGGACCCAGTAGGGGGCCAGAGGGGAGGCTTAAAGAACTCTTGATCATGTCTTGGTCAGTCGAGGCTATTATGACAGAACACTGTAGCATGTGCGGCTTAAGCATTTCTTAAACAACAAACATCTCTCTCTCACACAGTTCTGGAGGCTGGAAGTCTGAGGTCATGTCCAGGTTCCTGGGAGGGACCCTCTTCCTTGGCAGATGGCCATCTCTTTTCTTGTTGTGTCCTCACATGGCACAGAGAGAGAGACACACAGGGAGAGAGAGAGAACAATATCTCTCATGTATCTTCTTGTAAGGGCACTAATCTCTTGGTGGGGGGGGGGTTCATCTCATGACCTAATTACTTCCCCCAAACCTCACCTCTAAAATCCGTATGTTTCAACATATGGATATGGATTTTGGGTGGTTACAAACATTCAGCCCATAGCAGGCCGTAAGGATGCAGCTAGGACCAGGTGAAGTGTTTGTGCACACATGATAGTGAGTGAGATCTGGGCAGAGGGAACAGCAGGTGCAAAGCTCAGAAAGAAAGAAGGGTCCTGTAGAGTCCTGGTGTGGCCAGCACAGGAAGGCATCACTATCCTGGGAGCCATTTCCTGATCATATTCCTTATTAACTATTAATTTGCATCTCTCTGGGCCTCTCTTTATTCATCTGCAAAGTGGGCACACTTGAAGATAGCAGGCCTCTTTTTGATTTCACTATGACAGCAGGTGGGTATCCTGGAGGGAACATAAAGCAGGAGCTCAGACATAGCGCTGTTCCAGCCCCAACCCCACATTTCAATTTTGTGTCCCTGGAGAGCTGCATAGTCTCTCCCTCCCTGTTTGCTTTCCTGTAAACTGTCGAACAGTCATACCAACTGTGAGCCTCTTGTATGCCGGAGATAGTGTTCATGGTGGTGGTATGCAGCCGGTGGTTGTAGTTTACCCCTGTCCTCAGACATTTTCTGAGCACCTACAACGTGCCTGACACCATTTGCAAGACACGGCCTCTGCTTTTCGCTCTGCTCTAGCGGAGAGAAAGGACACACAAGCGGTTGAGGCGTGATGCGGTGAAGGCTGAAGCTGGCCGGACAGATGGACCAGACACATACAAAAGGACGTCTTTGCCTGAGAGAGTCAGTGAGTGTTTTGATAACCCTCAAAGAACTTTGAAAAGGTAATCTCAGTATTCTTCTGTAGAAGACTTTTCTTTTTTTTTTTAAAGAAAAGACTATTAAATTATTTTACTTGTACGGCTGCCAATATCTTGCTGGACCTTTCGAAGGTGACAGTGAAATAAGCCAGTCACAGAAGGACAAATCCTGGATGGTTCCACTTACATACAAGGGGTATGTAACAGAGTCAAATTCATAGATGCGGAGAACAGAATGGCTGCCAGGGACCGTAGACAAGCAGAAAGGGGGAGATGCTCTGTGGCGACAGAGCTTCAGTTAAGCGAGAAGAACACGTTCTTGAGATCTGCTGAACGGCGCAGGGCTTATAGGTAACAGTACAGCATGAGGCACTTCAAAATTTGTTAAGAGGGTAGAGCTTAGGTTAAATGTTCTCACCACAAAACAATAACTCAAATTATCTCACAAAAGGACACAAGGAAACTTTGGAGGTGTTGGATCTGCCTTTACCTTGATTGTGTTGGTGGTAATATGAATGTTTGCTTATTCCCAACCTCCTCAAATGGCACATATTAAATATGCATGGCTCTTGGTACAACAATTATCCCTCATGAAAGAGGTCTTTAAAACAAGTGGTCTCAATAAGGCACTGTCCCTGTGTCACATCTGGGAGTATTTTCAGTCTGAAGGATGCAGGGTGCTTATGATCTCTTTTCCCTTCTGCTTCTCCCACTGTTCCATGTCAGCCATCCTAAGAGGACTATTTCTAATCTTTCTTCATATGGGGAGAGGCTTTTCTTACTCCTCTGTCAGGAGTCACAACCCTGACACTCTGGAAGAGACTTTAGTAGTTAACCTAATTCTAACTGTAAGTTAAGTGTAAGGGAACAGACCCCACCTCTACCCACGAAGAGTGGAGCCCAGAACAACAGGGACAGGTAGCTTGAGCCAGAAGAATGCCCCCATGCCACTTGGATAATTTGAGGGATTTCCTCAGGCTTTGATTTTTACCTGAGCCATGAACCAATCTTTCTTCAGCTACTGATGCGTTGAAACACTTTGGAAGAGAGAAGGGAAGGAGATGATCTTGTACCTTGCCTTAGGGTCAAGCTCTTTGCTCTGGGGCCCTTGTTGTGGTTCTTGGGTGAATCCTTTGTTTTCTTCAGTTGTTGGGAAAGACTGTTGGCCTGGATGTGGCTCAAATAAATGCATTTCTTTTTTTAAAAATTTATTTATTTTCAGCATAACAATATTCATTATTTTTTCATCACACCCAGTGCTCCATGCAATTCGTGCCCTCTATAATACCCACCACCTGGTACCCCAACCTCCCACCCCCCGCCACTTCAAACCCCTCAGATTGTTTTTCAGAGTCCATAGTCTCTCATGATTCACCTCCCCTTCCAATTTATCCCAACTCCCTTCTCCTCTCTAACACCCCTTGTCCTCCATGATATTTGTTATGCTCCACAAATAAGTGAAACCATATGATAATTGACTCTCTCTGCTTGACTTATTTCACTCACCATAATCTCTTCCAGTCCCATCCATGTTGTTACAAAAGTTGGGTATTCATCCTTTCTGATATCAAATAAATGCATTTCAATAAATCAAAACAAAAACAGTGGATGTCTTCAGGACATAGGTCTGAGCTTACCGGCCACAAGTTGAAAGGTCATAGATGGCTAATGAGTTGGGATGGTGTGACCATGTTGCCCAGGAAGATTGTTGGAGGTCACTTCTGTAAAGTTGCCTATAGCTCAGGCTTGGGTGGAAAGGGTGCCACTCCTGGCTTCACTGACAACCTGGCAGAGCTGAGTTCTTACTGTGTGTTATGTACTGGTTAAGTAATAGGAAGAGGTACAAATACTGCAAAGTAGGCTCAGTGACTTGTCCCAGGAGGTGAAGGAGGCAGGACTGGAACTCAGATCTGTGTATTTTCAAAGCCCATGCTGAAGTACACCCCCGGGGAGAACTCGATTCTGGCTAGGATTCCCTGACCCTTGAATCAGAAGGAACTTCAAGGAACATTTGTTTTTAGTCATGTGGGCTCCTTTGAGAACAGCATGGCACCATACGTGGGGTCTTGAACCAAGACGGTTGCATGAAAGTTCTGATTGTGCCAACTGAATATGCCTGGGTCTGAGTGTGGTGGCACCAAGCTCAAATGGGCTGGCACAGAGGCAGCACCCTATAGTAAGCTGTCCCTCCAGTGTGGTAGGTAAAGGCATGAGTTTCAGCCAAGCTGAAGGCTTTGCATGTACCAGCTGAGTGACTGGGGGCAGGTGTCTCCAAGCCCGGTCCCCTCATCTGTAACACAGGGATACTGATAGACCCTCCCTTAGAGGGCTGTGTAAAAATTAAGTTGGTTTATTCATACCAAGTACTTGGAACAAAGTCTGGCACATGAACTTTGTTAACATTATTTATCCTATGGAGCTCTATTAATGGCCTAACTCTCCAATTTTTAGACAGCCCTGAAGTCATTTCTTATGTGTAGTGGATATGTCCAGCATGATTGTATAAGGGCCTTCTTGTTTGGGAGGGCTGGGGTGAGGACAGAGGGAAGCTGAGCAGAGCAATGGCAGCCTTGCAGCCATGTCCTCAGCTCACACAGGAGACTGGTCTTCTGGAGGGTGCCCTCTGGCTCCTGAGCCATGCCCGAGACTAAGGAGGACACAGTAGGACTGTAACCCTCCAAAACTGTGGGAGACACCTGGGACATTTCCCAGACACTGCCATGATGCCTTCGTCCTGCTGCTTTCTCCCTCCAGCCAGCCTGAGGCTCACCAGGTCGTTCTGCTTCTCTTTCATCTTTGATGATCTAACCTTCAGGGACCTGTAGTAAGCAGAGTATCTAGCCTCCTCCCCTACTATGTTCTCAGTTTCACTGCTCTTATTATGAATTCACTCTGTTACAGATTATGGCAGTAATTTTTTTAAAGACTGACTTATTTATTTATTCGAGAAAGAGAGAGAGAGAGAGAGCACGAACGCGTGTGTACCCAAGGTTGGGGGAGGGGGAGAGAGAGAGAAAGAGGAAGAGTCTCAAGCAGATTCCCTGATAAGTGTGGAGGCTGACAGAGGGCTTGATCCCACAACAGGGAGACCATGACCTGAGCCCAAATCAAGAGCCAGATGCTTAACTGACTGAGCCACCCAGGTGCCCCCTGATAATAATTTTTAAGATAAAAATTTAGTGATGTTAACTAGTCCATGTTGAAAATATGCACTCTTACACAGCCTGTGTTCCTTATCTCGGGTGATTCCCCCCTCCAAAAAAATACTAGTGATATTTTAATCCTCATTTTACAGATGAGGAAATGGGAAGAAAGAACTTGCCCCAGATCACACATAGGATTCAAACCTGAGTTCCTTGGACAGTGTGGTAGCTCTTTGCCACTACACTTAGCTGTTTGGGGATAGGAAGTTTGGGGATAGATAGACAGTCTAGTGGTGGGGAGTGAAGGGCTGGGTCAGGGTAGATTGAGGGGAAGTCAAGTACACGTTACTTATTCTTAAGTAATCTTCAGTGGATGCCAGGGACCAAGGCCCCAGGACAGTCTTGTTGATCTAGCAGAGTCCTGTTGATTTAATGTCACAGGACTGTTGAGAACACCAGGATCAAGTCAGAGCCTAGCCACCAGCAATTCAGTCAGGCAATTCAGTCCAGCAATTCAGTCAGGCACCTGGGCCTGTGGGGCTTGGGAGAAGAGGTGAGACAGACAGATCACAACCTGGGGTTAGGACTGAAGCACACACCATCTCCACCCAGGAAGAGACCCTGAAATCCAGACGGGCTGCTTCTCTCCTAAGTATGCAAACCTCCCCACCCAAATTCTATAGGAAGGGACCTTGCAAGACATTTCTTGCTCCATTTCTTTAGGTTATAGACTAAAGGAAGGAACTAACCAATACTCTGTACGAGAGATCTGAGGCCACCATTTATTGAGTGCTTCCTGGATGCAAGACTCTATACTCTGTACTATCCCTACTTTTCCCATTTAAGCCCTGCCACAGTGCTATGTGGTTTTCCCCAGAACTTGTCATCTTGACAACCAGATCAGGATGGTTCACACTGCCCTTCAGTGATTCCCTAACAACTGCTGTTCAAGGGCATGGGGTTGTCCCCTTTTTAGAGGAGCCCCAGCTTAGCCAACATTGCTTGTCCATCAGAGGCAGCTGCCCACCCTTCCTTCTGGTCCTACCTCTACTTCAGCCATACTGGTTGGCTCCCAGGGCCTTGAATAGACCAGGCCCTGTCCTTCCTCAAGGACTTGATACATGCATCTCTCTCCTGGAATGTCTTCCCCAACCTGTGCTTCCCCGCATCCTTACCTATCTATTTCCTGCTCATCCTTTGGTCTCAGCTTACATGTCCTGCTCAAATAAATGTTTTCTAACCTCTCTTCCTCAAATGAGATCATTTCATTTCCTTCATAACACATATTCCAAGTTGTGAATCTAATTTTATCTGTGGGCCTATTTGCTAAACTTCTCCCCTCTGCTGAACTGTGAGGTCATGGAGATTAGCTGGATGGCTATTTTATCCACCATAGAATTCTCTTCACCACCACAGTGGTAAGTACAGAGCAAAGCTCACCGGACATTTGTTGAATAAATACGGGATCGTCAGAATGGGCTTAACGTGAGTCATTTAAAAATCTCCATCTCTACCATTGGCTTTTGGAGTTCAGGCTTAAACATAAAGGTTATAGAAGAAAACTGCTGAACTTTCTAAAAAAATTGATCAAACTAGCTAGAAATCAAAATCAGATTTGGGGGGTCTAAGTGGTACATTGACTCGTAGCTGTCAAAGACTATCAGGGATGCAGAAGCTGATGCAAGAGAATGTGAGTGACAGCTCAATGAGAAACAGGCAAATTGGGGCTGCCTCCAAGTTTGAGATCATCTTCAGGAAAAGAAAGTTGTGCTACTGAGTTGTGTTAATTGGTTGAAAAACTCAATCCACAAACATCAGGATTTGAAGGGCAGGGCACAACATTTTTTTGTTGGGTGAGGGCACAGTTGTGCAAGTTTGCAGGGATACAGCTACACTGGACCATCGGGAGCTGTTGGCGAGCTCCTGCACAATGGAAAGCTGTGTCGTGCAGCCATTAGCTCTGTTATGATCCTCATTTATGATTTTATTTACTTAATAATTCAGTCTTTCGTGTCATGAATTTTTGAGAGAGACATTCAATTAGGAATTATGACTTCAGTTTAGAGAAATATATCTCCTTCCTGGTGAGGTGGGTGCCAACTTTCTTTTATGGGTGCACCTGGCCGTATTCCAGAACATTTGGAGGAAACAAATTTCAGCACTTCTCCCTTTTTCCCTCAAAGCTTGGGAGTTGTGCCAGTTAGAAAAACCTTCCCGTGTCCTCTCGATTCTAGGTGTGGTGTTACACTGACAGCAGACTGAAAGGGCAGGGGTGCTTTGGTGACGTCTCTCAATCAGTTCGCTTGGACCGATCTTTCTGGAAATCCCACTACCTCCAACTGCTTCCTCAGACCATACACAGGTGTCAAGTCCTCCCCATTTAATGAAGTCTTTCTCCCAGATGCTCTCATTCTGATGTTTGCTTCTAATACTTCCCATCTCACCAGACCAGAGAGTTCATCCTAAGCTTGCCCACAGGAATACTCACAACCTCCTCCAAAACCCCCAATTTTTCATCCGGACTGTTGCTCCATTAGTGTTCCTTGGTTATAAGCAATGGGAATGTACTCTATCTAACAAGCAGAAGAGTAATTTATTAGTGGCTCACATTGTCATTGGAAAGCTGAAGATGTCGGTTTAAAAAAGGTGCCTAAAGCAGCCATCAAAAGAAATGAAATCTTGCCATTTGTAACAACATGGATGGAACTAGAGCGTATCATGCTTAGCGAAATAAGTCAAGCGGAGAAAGACAACTATCATATGATCTCCCTAATATGAGGAAGTGGTGATGCAACATGGGGGCTTAAGTGGGTAGGAGAAGAATAAATGAAACAAGATGGGATTGGGAGGGAGCCAAACCATAAGTGACTCTTAATCTCACAAAACAAACTGAGGGTTGCTGGGGGGAGGGGGGTTGGGAGAAGAGGGGTGGGGTTATGGACATTGGGGAGGGTATGTGCTTTGGTGAGTGCTGTGAAGTGTGTAAACCTGGCGATTCACAGACCTGTATCCCTGGGGATAAAAATATATGTTTATAAAAAATAAAAAATTTTAAAAAAAGGTGCATAAAGAATTTACTGAGGTGACAGGAAAACCGAAAAACTGAACCATGTTCAGCTCAACATGGAATCTTAAGGGAAGAACATCTGATTGACTAAGCCAAGGAAGCAGAAGCCAGGGCACACTGATTGACTGTCCCAACAGACTGTGTCCAATGAGAGAGATGGTTTCCCTCAAAGAAAACAGGGTGTCAAGGCGCCTGGGTGGCTCAGTCATTAAGTGTCTGCTTTTGGCTCAGGTCATGATCCCAGGGTCCTGAGATCCAGCCCCACATCAGGCTCCCTGCTCAGCAGGAAGCCTGATTCTCCTTCTCCCACTCCCCCTGCTTATGTTTTCCTCTCTCACTGTCTCTCTTTGTCAAATAAATAAACAAAATCTTAAAAAAAGAAAACAGGGTGTCATTGTCTAAATAAGAGGGAACACATCTAGGGAAGCAAAGGGCAGCACAAATCTGCTAAAACTGGGAGGGAATCTGGACACCAAGTCACCCAAAGAACCTCTGGAGAAGTTGAAACCCATTAACCTGAGATAAGACATCTTGGTATTAGAATTCAGCTTAGGGGCGCCTGGGTGTCTCAGTGGGTTAAATCCTCTGCCTTCAGCTCAGGTCATGATCCCAGGGTCCTGGGATGGAGCCCTGCATCAGGCTCTCTGCTCAGCAGGGAACCTGCTTCCTCCTCTCTCTGCCTGCCTCTCTGCCTACTTGTGATCTCTGTCTGTGAAATAAATAAATAAAATCTTAAAAAAAAAAAAAGAATTCAGCTTAAAGTTCTTGAAGAGTTGTTTGAAAAAATATATATATTTTCAGTCCTTATAATGACGTCAGGGACGTAGGATTATTTTTATTTTATTTTATTGATGAGAAGTCTGAGAATCAGAAAGACTGAGTAGTTTGCACAAAGTCACATTGCAAGAGGGCTAAGATTTTCCATGTACTATTCTGAGTGTTTTCCATCCATCAACTTATTTAATACTCACACCAGCTTTATGGGATGGAAACAATCATAATTCCACTTTCACAGAGGAGGAACCTGAGATACAGCAGTTACACATGTAGTAAACCGGAGAGCTAGATCTGAAACAGGCTGCAAGCTTCTGAGTCTGTATTATCTCATGTATAGTGACACAGGACTTAAACTGAAAGGTAAGTGAAACCATCCTGTAGCCAAAATTTTGGAAGAGCAAAGGGGTCACATGCCAGCAGAAAATGGCAGTCTGCAGTGAATAACTAGGAGATGGGGCAGATGTTTGGGGAAGACAGGAGGTATGCGGTGCACTGAGAGAGAAGCACAGATTTGGACGCTGGCAGTCCAGTGCCAGACCCCATGTGCCCCAAGTGTCCTCTGTCTCCTGTCTTTGGCCAGTCTCTGTTTCAAGAGCTAGTTTGAATGAGCCTGTTTCTCACTCATTTTCCCTACTCACAACTGTTCCAAAATGTACACCTCTGCCCAGGGCAGTCAACAGTGTCTTCTCTTTACCCAAGGCTGGAGCAACCCAAACAGAGAATGGGGAGCAAGGCACCCCAAGAATTCTGGAAAATCCTCAAGGGAGGGTCATAGAATTTTTAAAGGATTTTTGACTGTGAAACAGCTCTCAAAATACTCTTCTGGTAATGGTATTTTTATTCAATGAAAATTTACAAATGCTTAATTTGTTTTTGAAAACTCAAGACCTTGCTTCTACCCACATCCTTGGTAGCAAAAGCATGGCCAGGGACCCCCACCTGCCTCCAGGTAGAGCAAGCTTCCAAACTGCCTGCTGGAAGTGCAGCTATGTCTGCATCTGAAGTGTCATGGGTTTGTCCATGCTGCTGGCCCATCCCAAGGCAGTTAGAGGGTCTAGTCGATCAACTCATTCTAGGACACTGTTCAACAGAATAAAAAGTCTCTGTGTCTCTCTCATAACTTGATGCTCTGATCTGTGACATAGCATCATTCTGAGCCTGGAAGGTGGATTCCATGCCACAGAAAGGTAGAGAGAAAGGATTTCTCGTAGTCTACTCCTCTGAAGGAGAGATCCAAGGTCAGCATCTTGCCCTGGTGAAGGTCAAAGACTTGCCTGCTTGGAAAACTTATTTGGGTTTATGGTCAATACATTTTGGAAAGGCCCATTAATGTTGCAAACCAGTAAAGAAGACAGGGGGTAGAGAGAAAGGATTTCTCGTAGTCTACTCCTCTGAAGGAGAGATCCAAGGTCAGCATCTTGCCCTGGTGAAGGTCAAAGACTTGCCTGCTTGGAAGACTTATTTGGGTTTATGGTCAATACATTTTGGAAAGGCCCATTAATGTTGCAAACCGGTAAAGAAGACAGGGGATCACCGGCATCCGATGGCTGCCTTTGTGCAGGAACAATCTTGTGAACTCTTTCATTGGACCAGCATGGACTCTGCCTCCCCAGGCTAAGCCCAAGTGTGCTAGAGCCATTTCTTTTCCCAGCATCTTCCTAGGATGGGGAAGACGCCTTTATGCCATGGGCTCAGGAAGGCCCTTAAGAACCTGGCTTAGAATTGCAGCTTCTGACTTGAGAAAACAGCTACTTGCCAGGCCCTGTGCCATGCCCTTTCCCACAGCATCTCTCCAAATCCTCAGCACAGCCCTAAGAGATAGGATTAAGTGTGAGTTTTCTGGGTGCTTCTTTTCTGCAGGCACTTCTTCCTCCCCTAGGTCAGTCAGGAATCCTTAAGAAGGGAGTGAGTTAGCAGCCAGACTGAGTAAATCCTAGTGGAAGAGGAAAGGCTGTTAATTTAGGTCCATCTGCTCCTGCCCAGGATGGCATACTGGTTCAACCTTCCCTTACTGGGGGACCTTTCTCTCTGGCTCCAGGAATTGTTCTAAGTCACCTGCCTGCAAGGTCACTTGTGAGTGAAGCAAAAGATCAGCCTCCAACTCCATTGTGTTACCTGTCCAAGTAAGCCTCACATCTCTCTTTCCCCTGGGTTTCATCTTTGTGTTTCTAGGCCCCATTTTGTAACTGTCTCTGCTGACCTTTTACTAGGATATACTTGTGAGCACATTTATTTATCCCTGGGGCCCTGGGATCCAAAGACATTTGGGGTGGCTCTGTCATAGAGGGAATTTCTCTGGGGTGGCTGTTTCTTTTCCCTTCTCTGGGAACCTGTGAAATGATAAGAAATAGGTACTGGCACCCCTGGGAGATATTGTGGGTTTCACTTCTAGATACCACAATAAAGTAAAATATCACAATGAAGTGAGTCAAATGAATTTTTTCGTTTCCCAGTACACATAAAAGTTATGTTTACACTATATGGGAATCTATTAAGTTTTCAATGTCCTTATGTCTAAAATAAGAATGTGTATTCTTTTTTAATGATTTTATTTATTTATTTGACAGACAGAGATCACAAGTAGGTAGAGAGACAGGTTGCTGAGCAGAGAGCCTGATGCGAGGCTTAATCCCAAGACCCTGGGACCATAACCCAAGCCGAAGGCAGAGGCTTAAACCACTGAGCCACCCAGGAGTCCCTGTGTATTCTTTTTTAAAAGAATCTATTCTTTTTTCTTATTAATTTTTTAAAAATTTATTCATTTGACAGAGAGAGAGAGACAACGAGAGAAGAAACACAAGCAGGGAGAGTGGGAGAGGGAGAAGCAGACTTCCTGCAGAACAGGGAGCCCAGTGTGGGGCTCGATCCCAGGACCCTGGGATCATAACCTGAGCCAAAGACAGACACTTAACGACTGAGCCACCCAGCAATGTATATTCTTGAATTCAATAATACTTTATATAAAGCACTTATGCAACTCAACATCAAAAAATTTATCTGATTTAAAAATGGGCAAATGATCTGAACAAACATTTTTCCAAAGAAGACATCTAGATTGTCAATAAACATATGAGAAGATGCTCGACATCACTCATCACCAGGGAAATGCAGATCAAAACTACAATGATATAATCACCTTACAAACCTAATAGAATGGCTAAAATCAAAGAGATAAGAAATAACAAGTGACGACGAGAATGTGGAGGAAAAAAAGCATTCATTCACTGTTGATGAGAATGTAAATTGGTGCAGCCATTGTGGAAACTAGTATGGAGTTTCCTCAAAAAATTAAAAACACAATAATCTCACTACTGGGTATTTACCCAAAGGAAATGAAAACACTAACTTGAAAAGATATGTGCACCTCTATGTTTATTGTAGCATTATTTACAGTAGCCAAGATATGGAAACAGCCCAAGCATTCACTGTTAGATGAATGGATAAGAAAGATGTGGTATATATACACAATCAAATATGCAGCCATAAAAAGGATGAGCTAATGTCATTTGCTACAACCTGAACGGACCTACAGGGTATTATGCTAAGGGAAATAATCTGGCAGAAAATGACAAATACCATATGATTTCACTTATATATGGTCTCTAAAATACAAACAAACAAACAAAACAGGAAAAAAACCCCTACAAATACAGAGATTAACTGGTGGTTGCTAGAGGGGAGAAAAGTGGCAGATGGGCAAAATGAGTGAAGGGGAGTGGGAATTACAGACTTCAAGTTATGGAAAGAGTAAGTCATGGGGATGAAATGTACAGCATGAGAATACAGTCAATGGTACTGTAATAGGGCCAAATGGTGACAGATGGTAGCTACACTTGCAATGAGTACAGCACAATGTTGCTAAGTTAAATCACTATGTTGTATACCTGAAACTAATGTAACATTGTGTATCAAATATACTCAAACAAAAAGATTTTTTCAATTTAAAAGTACTTTATTGCTAAAATGTGCTAACCATCACCTGAACTTTCAGCAGTTGTAATCAATTTGCTGGTAAAAGCTTTTGCCTTGATGTGGATGGCTGCTGACTGTTCAGGGTCGTGGCTGCTGAAGGTTGGGGTGACTGTGACAATTTCTTAAAATAAGAGTGAAGTTTGCCACATTGATTGACCCTTCCTTTCACAAACGATTTCTCTGTAACATGTGATGTTGTTTGGTAGCATATTACCCACAGCAGAACTTCTTCCAGAATTGGAGTCAATCCTTTCAAACTCTGCTGGTGCATTATTCACAAGTTCATGGAATATTCTAAATTCTTTGTTGTCATTTCAACAATATTCACAGCACCTTAACTAGGAGTAGATTTCATTTAAAAAAAAATCACTTCTCTGTTTATCCATAAGAAGCAAGTCCTCATCCATTAATTTTTATCATGAGATTACAGCAAATCAGTCACATCTCCAGGGTCCCCTTCTAATTCTACTTTTCTTGCTCTTTCCACCACATCTGCAGATACTTCCTCCACTGAGGTCTTGAACCCTTCCCAGTTATCTGTGAAATTTGGAATCAGCTTCTTCCAAACTCCTGTTGATGTTGATATTTGACCTTGTCCCACGAACCACAAATTTTTGTCATGGCATCTAGAATGATGAATCCTTTCTAGAAGTTTTCAATTTACTTTTTGTCCAGATCCATCAGAAGAATCACTACCTATCACATTTATAGCCTTAAGAAATGTATTCTGAGATAATAAGACTTGAAAGTTAAAGTTACGCTTGGATCCATGGTTGCAGAATGGATGTTGAGTTCATAGGCATAAAAACAATATTAATCTCACACATTATCATTAGAGATCTTGGGTGACCAGGTATACTATCAGTGAGCACTAATATTTTGAAGGGAATCTTTTTTCCTGAGTAGTATGTCTCAACCAAGAGCTTAAAATATTTAGTAAAGCATGTTGTGAACAGATGTACTGTCATCCAGGCTTTGTTGTTCCATTTATAGAGCATAGATAGTGTAGACTTACCATAATTCTTAAGGGCTCTAGGATTTATGAGATGGTAAATGAGCATTGTCTTCAACTTCAACCAACTGTGTTAGCTTCTTTTTAAAAAATATTTATTTTATTGATTTGAGAGAGAGAGAGAGAGAAAGCACAGGCACTGAAAGGAGAGAGGGAGAGAAAGAATCCTAAGCAGACTCCCCACCTAGCATGGAGCCTGAAGTGGGGCTCGATCCCAGGGCCACGAGATCATTAGCTTTTAACAGCAGAGTCAGCCTGTCCTCTGAAGCTTTGAAGCATTGACTTCTCCTATCTAGCTATGAAAGTCCTAGATGGTATTTTCTTCCAATAGAAGGCTGTTTTATCTACACTGAAAATCTGTTGTTTGTGGTAGCCACCTTCATTAATTATCTTAGCTAGATCTTCTGGAGAACTTGCTACAGCTTCTACATCAGCACTTGGCTTTGATGTTATGGAGGCTTTGATGTTATGGAGATAGCTTCTTTCCTTAAACTCAGGAACCAAACTCTGCTAATTTCAGACTTTTCTTCTGCAGCTTCCTCCCCTCTCATAGCCTTCACAGAACTGAAGAGAGTCAGGGCCTTGTTCTGGGTTAGGCTTTGGCTTCGGGGAATGTTGTAATGGGTTTGAGCTTTTATCCAGACCAAGAAAACTTTCTCTGTATCAACAATAGAGCCATTTCTTTTCCTGAGCATTCATGTGTTCATTGGAGTCATACTTTTTATTTCCTTCAAGAAGTTTTCCTTTTAATTTACAACCTGACTGTTTGTCCAAGTAGCCCAGCTTTTAGCTGGTCTTGGCTTTCGACATACCTCACTCACTAAGCTTAATCATTTTTACTTTCAACTTAAAATGAGAGACATATGACTCTTCTTTTTACTTCAATACTTAGAGGCCATTGTAGGGTTATTACATTGGTCTAATTTCAATGATGTTGTGTCTGGGAACAGGGAATCCTGAGGAGAAGGAGATGGGAATAGCCAGTCGGTAAAGCAGTCAAATCACACACAACATTCATTGATTAAATTCATTGTCTTACATGGGTGTCATTCACGGTTCCCCAAAACAATTACCACAGTAATATCAAGGATCACTAATCACAGATCACCATAACAAATATAGCAGTAATGAAAAAGGTTGAAATATTGTGAGAATTATCAAAATGTGACACAGAGACAGAAGTGAGCAAATGCTATTGGAAAAATAGTGCTGATAGACTTGCTTGATGCAGGGTTTCCACAAATCTTCAATTAGTAACAAATGCAAGATCTGCAAAGAGCAACAAAGTGAGGCCAATAAAACAAGATATTCCTATATACTGGCCTCTGCTCCCAATTTCTGACACAGGGTTCCTAAACCCTCATAAATAGGGGTACTAGGGAAATCTTGTGTTTTTACATTTAGTCTTTGACTCGGGGTCCTGACACAGAATTCCTAAATCCTTTGGAATTTCCTGATAGGAGTGTCTTTTGTTCTATTGAGGTGACTCTTGGTGAGCTCCTGGATGGGGCTGGTCAGAAGAAAGACCAAGTCCCAATAAAAACCTTGGAACTTTCAATTTTCCTCCCACAAACATCCCATGCCTAATTCTCCAGCAAGGAGAGAGAGGATGAGGCTGGAAACAGAGGCAATGACTGATCATGCATACATGATGAGTCTCCGTAAAAATGCAATACTATGGGGTGCCTGGGTGGCTCAGTGGATTAAAGCCTCTGCCTTTGGCTCCAGTCATGATCCCAGCGTCCTGGGATCGAGCCCCACGTCGGGCTCTCTGCTCAGCGGGGAGCCTGATTCCCTTCCTCTCTCTCTGCCTGCTTCTCTGCCTACTTGTGATCTTCGTCTGTCAAATGAATAAATAAAATCTTTTAAAAAAATGCAATACTATGGGGATCAGAGAGCTTGTGGGTTGGTGAACCATCATCATGCCAGGAGGGTGAGCCACCTCAGCTCTACAAAAATAAAAGCTCCCACACTCAGGAACCTCCTAGACCTTGCCCTATGTGTCTCTTCATCTCGCTCTTCATCTGTGTCCTTTATCCTATCTTTATTATATAATAAATTGGTACATGTGTTTCCCTGATTTGAACTGCTCTAGCAAATAATTAAATCAATGCGGGGTTCATGAGAACTTCTAATTAGTAGCTAAGTCAGACAGAAGCTGTGGGTAGTCTAGGGATCTACTACCTGTGATTTGCATCTGAAGCAGGGGGCTGTCTTATGGTACTCAATTCTTAGCCTGTAGGGTCTGCTCTGCACTAACTTCAGTTGCTGTCTGAATTGAACTGAACTGTAGGACACTTAGCTGGTGAGAATTGCTTGGTACAGGAACTGTCCCCTCCATAATTGGTGACCAGAACTATCTGAAGTGAAGGGTTCAGTGTGAGTAGTAAAGGAAAGACACAGGGGAGAAGTGAGTTTTTCCTTTACAGAAGCTTCCTCACCTTCCACAGTATGTTCTTCACTCTGTGGGTCTAGGTTAATGGATGCTGTGGCCTCCCAAACCCTAGCCCCACCCTGGTCAGGACAATCAAACTGATGTTGCCTGGTAAGATTGTACTATGGGGGTTGAATCTGTGAAACTATGAGTTTAAAACACCCATTTATCCACAAAAAATCCAAACTGTATCCAACTTTTTCTCTTATAGATTTAGTACTGAACCAAGGTAATTCTATTCTAACATCAGGCGAAGACCCTAATACCCACTGAGCCACTTTGAACTTAAATGAACTTAAAATTGTGTGAAGCTTTTCGACCAGATTCTCAAAAGTCTCTGAAACGAACCCAAACAACTATTGTCAGTGGACTGCACAGACTGATTTACTCGCCCCACTTCTGATTGTATGTCCTTTGCCTGCTGCCTGTGTGGTTTGCAGGTGCTGCTTTGCAAGACGCCCAAAGAATGGTGAGGTACTGGATGGCCACAACACCAGTCCTAAGCTGGACCCCACTGGGGACCATCACAGATCAAGAACCTTGGACCCCCATGCGCCCCTGCCTTCAGGTTATAGTTAAGGTGAGGAGGTCCAGGGAAGGCAGGGCCATCCTGTCTTCTGTACCCAAGACTGATGCATTTGCTGGGTCTTCCCTCATCCTAGGGGTTCTTAACTTCAGCTCCACATCAGAATCATCCAGAAATAAATGAACCCTTCTGACCAGAGAGAGGAACTGATTCCCCAGCCCTGCCCAGACAAGAGGGGTCACAGCTCCCATTGACCTTGGCCATGGCAAGAGCTAGCTAGGTATGAGGCAGGCTGAGCCTGGTTCTGTTAAGCCCATAGCTGTGCACGGTAAGCCTGGGGTGTCTCCAGTCCCTCCCAGCAAATCTCAATTACATTTCCCCAATTATAACATGAAGGTGTTGGTTTAAGTTATTGTAGCAGCTGCAGAGTTCTTCAGTTACTAGAAAGATCAGTAATTTTATTACAAAGGCCATTAAAGCTATGTGAGTTCAGGTTCCTCAACGGTCTCATCCCTCTGGCACCTCCATTGCCTGCAGAGTTTCTGGCACACAGTGATGCACACTAAATATTTGTGGAAGAGTAAATGAGTGAATGAATGAATGAATGAATGAGTAAATAATGTATGCATAAGAACAGCAATTCCCCAGACATGGGAAGACCTGGACTAGTTTCTCCCCTACTCTTTATAGGCTCTCATACAGATATGAATTTGTCTATTTGGGAAAGTGTGGGGGTAGCACTGCTCAGAGTCAGAGTCAGATTCTGATTCCACTATAACCTAAACATTGGATCTTGTCAGTTACTTAGCTTGCCCAGCCTCAGTTTACTGTATGTGTGAAATGGGAAAATAATCCCTATATCACGGTGTGTGAAAAACACTTGGCACTGTGCCCGACATGGTAGGCAGTCACACATGAGCATTGTCAGTGTTAATAGACAGGGTTTGTTTGTGTGCGTGCATATCTGTGTCCGTATCTATTTCTAGAGTCATAAAGTTCAGGGTTAAATAATTGCTGTGTCTATCCTACATATACTATTGACTGTCTTTGGCCCCCTGTACGGATGTGACTCTTTGCCCAGCTTATTTTCAACTCTTAAAGAGTTACAGTCCATGTGTTAAGTGTTACATTTACACTTTCTTTTTGGTTACCAGAGTTACAGCTTATCAACAGCTCTTGTAAATTCTCCACGCCTGTTTTCTATCACTTGTCTCCCGGAACCATCCACTTGGCAAAGCTCTCGGCTCTCCCTCTCAGTATTTTTTTTTCTCCTGGTCACCTGATATTATGCTTGTCTTGTCTGCTGTTTTTGTTCTCCTCAACTTCTCCTCTGTCTTTGGCAGGAATAGCAAATTGTTTTCATTGCTTGTGCCAGTTCAGATAGCCGGGAGAGCTATACTGAGGCTTCTAAGGCTATGTCTGGGGTCAGTGGGGCAGAGCATCATGATTGATTAGCAATGTCTGTCACTGACATGGGATAGGGAGGTAGGAATTGTGCATGGTAGCCATTTGCCATTCTTATTTGGGCAAAGGAAACACTGTGACATCTTTTTCCAGCCTTACTATAAATCTTCAAACAAAATCAAACGTAGGCTAAAATACAAAGTTAAATCATGTAATACAGTATACCACAATTTGGACAGGTGCTAAAAAATGATTTCTTCTCACTCTCTCTGTCTCATAGATAGAGGGAACATCTATATTCCCCGTCTCTGGGGAGCTGGGAGGTCTTGGTAAAGAATGTTCTTCCTTCTCTCTAGAAAGCACAGGCTACAACAGACAGATTGTTTCAGCACTAATATTAAATTTGCTGAGTAAACTCAGAGATCTGTTTGGTTAAAAGAAGAGCCAGGAATTCTAAGAGATGATAAGTGAGGACTGAGTAGTAGGGCTGGTATCACTGGCCGAGGACCAATCCTGAATGACAGTCTTGCTTACCTCCTCAAAGGCTTGAACAAGGTCACCTTGTCTTGTCTCCACACTTCAAGAAGAGGAGGTATTCAGCTTAGGGCTAATGTGTGAGCATAGAGCCTAGAAGGATCCATGCCCAGGTGCTGATGCTCATATCACATTTCCTAAAGATCTCGCCAGGACCAAGCTGGGCGCTGGGTACCCATATCAGTTTCTGGTACTGACTTCTTCTGACCAGACATGGATAAAGCCCCTGCCCAGGTCTGTATACCCTGTCCCAGCATGGACCCGTGACTGGGTCTAGAGGTGTCTTTGTTCAGACACCTCTCTCCTATGAGAAGGCACAGGGCCAGCAAGACCACTGACCCCATCTTCCTGACCATTCTTCTTTTGGCTACTCCCCTGAGCTCTCCCATCAACAGTGATGACCTTGCCTGTGAATGTAGCTGCAGCATCCTTTATAGCCTGCAAGGCCCTGGGCAAGCTTCCCAACTGCTCTGTACCTCAGGGTCCTCATCTATAAGACGGAAATTATACTAAGAGCACCTACTTTGTGGGGTTGTTTTCAAGATTAGAGGGGTTAACACATGTGAAGTTCTCAGAACAGTGTCTGGCACATGATGAATGCTTCCAATGTTAACTATTGTTATCATTAGAAGGGCTTTTCCTCTTGTCCCATGTGACCCTCACAACGCTATGAGGTCAGATGGGCCAACAGGGTGAGAATTCTTTCTATAGGCAGAAACTGAAGTTCTGGAGGGTAAGGGTCTTTGTCCTACGGCACCCTGCTGGGCCAGGTGCTGGGCCAGAGCCCAGTTCTTTTGAGTCCTTGTCTGGAACGCTGGGTCAGGCCGCCTATGATTTTTAGTACTTGACTCCAGACCACACAGGTGACTGATTCTGCTTTGCCTTTGAATTTTTCACTGAAAAGGGATTTTATAAACAACCTGAGACCTTGGCTATGTCAAAGTCAGATTGGAATATGCAATTCCGTTTATATATTTTAATATGTTGCGTATACACCTTGGTGTTACTACTGATGATTTGGCATCCTTGAGAAAGGGAATGGGTAAAGATACTTCGTCTTTTTAGATCTGTCTAGTTCATGGAACTGCTGTTATTATTGGCTGTGAGGCCATTCTAATTCTTCTGTAGCATCACCCTGCTTTTCTGTTGAGGAAGCCCATCTATTTGGGGACAAGACACGGGGCTCTTGTTCCTTACTCTTCTTGTTTCCAAGGGAAGGGGCTTCTACCAGAGTAACACTCCTGGCCTTCCCTTTATCTATCCTTCATCCCTCCCCACAGAGAGGGAGTGACTTACCTATTTGGCATCTGGAGGGAAGGCGCTGGGCACTCTTAGGTCTCTCTCAGGGAATATACAGCCCCTTCTTTTCTAAGCTGTGATTCTACAAGGTCAGGGTTCTAAGGGGAACACCTGTAGTTGTCCAGTTCTGCTTATGATAGGCTGGCTGTTTCTGGGATTTCAGTATATAGAAGCCTGTTGTGGAACACTGAAACTACATTCCATAAACCTAGTTTTACCAGTAGTAATTGCGATGTTTTGAATTCTGTCCGCCTGACTCTGAAGCCACATCTCAAGTGTTCTGAACTCAGGCAGAAGAAAGAGGGAAAGTTGTTTATTGGCTAATAAACACTCCCTTAACCCTCAACACCCTGCCCCAGTCTCAGCCCCACTCCCCAAGTCTGGGCTGCCATGTGCTCCCCGGGTCCCATGACCATAGTCCCTATCCCTTTAGCCACACTGACTTGTTGAGAATGGGCACAGGATCCAAGCTGACTCAATAAGATGCTATCTCTTCATAGTAGTGATTTCTGCTGGAATTACTCAGAAGAGCATATAAACCAAGACTTGTTGGTGAGATTTTCTTTTTCCCATCGCAGAAGAGCCTGCCTGAGTAGAACTGACACCAAAGTAAGCAGAGCTAGAAGATGGAAGGGGACAGAGACCAAATGACAGTGACCATAAATCTCTTCCACTGCTTGAGCTGACATGAGTTGATCTTAATCACGTTCAAACAGAGAGCCTTGCTTATGCAATGCTTCTCTCTCTAATAGTTTGGCAGAAAAACCCCTCAAACTTGCTGATGGGACCCCCATCACACCCTGTCCCTGATATGGTCTGTATTTGCCATACGCATGCAGTTCCATGGGTAATTCTAAGAATCCATGAAATAAGGTCCTAGAGGTCTTAAAGGAACAAGTTTGAACCCTGTCTGTTGAGTGGACTGAGAGTACATTCATGTCATAATTAATCACAGAAGTTAATGAACTTGTGGTCCTTTTACCCTCAGCATGGTTTACATGATTCTGGAGCTAATTATAGTTTCTGTTATTCTCTCAAAACACATCAGAGCCTTGCCATTCCCCATGATTCCTGCGCTAAACCTCACTGTGGGCCAGAGGAGAGAGCAGTGTTAGTCTGGTCCTGACTGTCGTCACCTTCTGGAGATTTCTTTCTTTCTTTCTTTTTTAAAAATCACATCAGATAGATGGCAAATATAAACCCAAGGATGTGATGGAGGGAAGCGCTCACATTTGTATGGCCAGGATGTGGTCTCAGAAGGAGCTCCCTGAGATGAGTGTTAACCCAGTCCTACAAATGAGAAACTAAGGCTCAGAGATGTACCAAAATTTGTGCTGCACTCATGACTGCCTGACTCCAAAGCCTGGGCTCTTACCCAAAGTGCCATCCCAGTCGTCCAGACACAGACTCTTGGTGCTCACTGGGCAGAGAATGCTTCCATCTTCCCAAGTTCCGAGTCCCATTTCTCCATAGGTCATGACAGTGGGGAGTAAGTTCTCTATCCTCTGAACCTTGAGCATTCCCTGCCTTTATTCCTTCTTTGGTCTTAGTTTATGATGATCTGTAGTGAGGCATTTTTCTTCATCCTCTCACCAAAAAGGTTGTGATAATATTGCTAAGAAGGCTCAAGTTGGTAGTAGTGAAATCAGGACAGACTCAGTCAGTGCTGGTACTAAGTGGAACCACAAAGGTGATAAGGGCTTTAGAGCTGGCGATGCATATGCATATGGTCTGAAGCCTCTCATTATTCTTACACACTATGCCACGGACCCCGAGATGATGAAACTTTTTTTGGTGGGGGGAATAATTTGACAATATAACATCAAACTTAAATGTGCATATGCAGCATTTTAGTTCATTAAGCCTGCCATAATAAAGTACCAACAACTGGGTGGTTTAAACTATGGAAACATAGTGTCTTGTAGATCTGGAGTTGAAAGTCCAAGATCAAGGTGTCGACAGGGTTTGCTCCGTTCAAAGGCTGCAAGAGAGAAATCTGATCCATGCTTCTCTCCGAACTTCTAGTGGTGTATAAGCAATCTTTGGTTTTGCGTGGCTTGAAAAAACACCATCCCAATCTCTGATTTCATCTTCATATGGCATAAGCCCTGTAGGCTTGTCTGTGTCCCAATTTCTCCTTTTTTTAAAAAAATATTTTATTTATTTATTTGACAGAGAGAGAGAGAGATTGCAAGTAGGCAGTGCAGCAGGCAGGGGTTGGGGGAAGCAGGCTTCCAGATGAACAGAAAGCCTGATGTGGGGCTCAATCCCCTGACCCTGAGGACCTGAGCTGAAGGCAGAGGCTCAACCTGCTCCCAGGTGACCCCCCCCCACCATTTCTCCTTTTCATAAGGACATCAGTCACATTGGATTAGGCTCCACACTAATGATCTCATCTTAACGAATGACATTTGCAGCAGCCACGTTTCCAAATAAGTTCACATTCTGAGATACCGAGGATGAGGATTTTAACATATGAATCTGGGGTATGGGGCATATTTCAATCCATAACACTGAGAAATTTCACTTCCAGGAAGCCACCCTCCCAATCTACTTGCATGTGTTCGAAGAGAGGTCTTTATAAGACAGTTTGGCAAAAGCAAAATTGGAATGCTGTGCAGTAAAAAGATGGTAGATCTATACAAACTACTATGAACCGATTTTCAAGGTATATTATTAAATAAAGGAGCATCTTATAAAAGGTGGTGTGCTCATAAAACAGAACATAACTCTGATTTATGTAAGTGCCCATAGAGCTAATCAGAAGGATGCATGAGGGTGCCTGGGTGGCTCAGTGGGTTAAGCCGCTGCCTTTGGCTCAGGTCATGATCTCAGGGTCCTGGGATCGAGTCCCGCATCAGGCTCTCTGTTCAGCGGGGAGCCTGCTTCCCTCTCTCTCTCTCTCTCTCTCTACCTGCCTCTCTGTCTACTTGTAATCTCTCTCTGTCAAATAAATGAGTAAAATCTTTAAAAAAAAAAAAATTAAAAAAAAAAAAAAAAGAAGGATGCATGAACCAAACTATCAACAGTGGTAGGCTCTGGAGAGAAGAAAGGGAATAAGGGAAGATAAATGTCCATCTGGGGTTTCTTGGCACACTTCTGATCATTTAAAACTTTTAAAAATTTTTTTTGAAATTTTATTTTATTTTATTTTATATTATTTCAGTGTTCCAAAATTCACTGTTCATGCATCACACCCAGTGCTCCATGCAATACATGACCTCTTGGCACCCACCACCAGGCTCACCCAGCCCCCCCAACCCCCTCCCCTCCAAAACCCTCAATTTGTTTCTCAGAGTCCACAGCCTCTCATGGTTTGTCTCCCCCTCCGATTTCCCCCAACTCACTTCTCCTCTCCTCCCACTGTCCTCCATGGTATTCCTTATGCTGTACAAGTAAATGAAATCATGTGATAATTGACTCTCTCTGCTTGACTTATAAAACTTTTTATAATGAGAATGCATTGACATATTACTTGAGTAATACAAATGAAAATTGTTCCCTTTTCACACCCAGTGGCCAAGCTGGACCCAAAGAAGGTAGTTCTTAAACCAGGTGGTTCTCAGAGGGTCTCCACGGCTCCATGGAGAAAATGGTTCTCAGAGCCTGGGCAGCACTGAGTCATCCTCTGCCCACGGGGCACCAAGAGTCAGTGTCTGCAGGGTTGGGATGGCACTTTGGGCAAGAGCCCAGGCTTTAGAGTCAGGCAATCATGAGTGCTGCACAAATTATGGTATAGCTCTGAGTCTGGGTTTCTCATCTGTAGGACCCAGTTAGCACCCATCTCAAGGGGACCCCTTCTGAGACCACACTCTGGCCAGATGCCTTTGTTCCTATTACCTCACATTTCACTGAGCCAGAAGATGTCTAAAATCTGCCTGAAGCACTGGCCCAGAATGCTGGCATCTCAATGAGGCATTTGTGATCTCTTCAAGAAAAAGAAAATCTCTTGCGTTGGGCTTGAAGAAATGGGTAGAATTTAGTAGGTGGGGAAAAGGGAACTGCAGGACTCTGAAAGGAGGAGTAGAAACATTCCTCCCACCTCCCCACATAGTCCTCTGCCTTCTCTATGTTTAAGGCTATTTTTTTCTCAGACTATCTTCACTTGTTTTCCCATTTTCTCTTTTTCACTATTTACATAAGTATATACAGTTGACTCTTGAACAACACGAATCTGAGTCCACTTATATATGGATTTCTTGGATAAATACAGAACAGTATTGTAAATGTATTTTCTCTTCCTTATGATTATTTTAATGACATTTTTTCTGTAGCTTACTTTATTGTGAGAATACAGTATATAATACATATAACATCCAAAATATGTGTTAATTGACTGTTCATGATCTTGGTTGAGCTTCCGATCAACATTAGTTAAGGTTTTTTTTAAAGATTTTATTTATTTATTTGATAGAGAGCATGAGAGGAGAGAGATCAGTGAGAGAAGCTGACTCCCTGCTGAGCAGGGAGCCCGATGTGGGACTCGATCCCAGGACTCCAGAATCACTACCTGAGCTGAAGGCAGTTGCCTAACCAACTGAGCCACCCAGGCGCCCAACATTAGTTAAGTTTTGAGGATTCAAAATTTATATGTGGATTTTTGACTGTGGAGGGGATCAGAGCTCCCAAGTCCCACCTAGTTTAAGGATCAACTGTACTTGTATATAATCTTTATATTATTGGAAAGAAGTATACATGTACATTAATCTGTGAAGGGTGTGTGTGTGTGTGTATTATGAAAAATGGGGAGGGGATAGAAAGAGAGAGGGGAAGGAGAGAGACTTTCTAATTTCTATTCATCTCAGATTGGTTAATGAATGAAGAAATAGGATGAAAACTAATTAACTAGAAATTCTGATTCTATGAGATATGTCACAAATATCCCTCGAAAATGACCAGCTTTCAAAAAAATAGAGTCCAATAAAATTCACTTACAATGAACGTTATTCAAATAGTCCTCTAATCTCTCTTTGGGGATTCAAAAGACCTTGAAGGCCTCAGTGTGTCTCTGGGTCAACTTTATAAACGTCTGTGAGTGGTGAAAACGGGTTGGTTATTTGAGTATTCTGGGTGTCTGGATCTGGATAAAAAGGAACTGACGTTTCTGTCTTATTCATCCAGCAATCTGGTGGGTTACAACTCTGTCTGCTGCCTGTGTAATTAATCATAGGGCTTAGCTAATGCTTCCTAAATTAATGCAATTATCAGTGTCTCTGAATAACCACCTTCGTGCAGTGTTATCAAAACACACTGTTGATAGATCTGCAGCCAAAGCAGGGACGCTCTGAGACTGGAGTTGGGATTGATTTTAATTAACTTGTTTCTCATATTACAAAGGTGAGAAAAATACTGATTCTCAGTAGCTCCAGATTAAAAGAATGGGAGAGGGGGTGTGTGTATGGGCAGAGAGACTCATGAAAATAATAGCTACAAGGTATTTTTGTTCCAAAGCCTCCGTGTCCAGGCACTGTGTTTTATTACCACAGTTGGCCAGGGCTCAGCCCAGAACCCGTTAGCTTGCTCTCTGCTTCTCATCCCAGGACTTCAGTTTAAGGAACCTCTGATTTAATTTGCTTTGGGCTGAAGTATGGCCTAATCTCAGGAGCAGGGCAAACTTTGCTCTCTCTGCCTCTTCCACCCTGATATTTCATTAAATATTTCATTAAATGCAGAGCTCCAGAACTAAAAGAAGGTGAAAGAAAAAAACTTTTTTTTTAATGTTTGATCTTGTTATATTCTGCAGCTTCACTTTTAAAGGCTCATGTTTCTAGAAACACAGCCTGGTCTCCTGGTATAGAAGGAGCTGCTTCTCCCCTGGGTGGACACTTTGAAAGGGGTATCCATTCTTGGGGATGAGTCATGAAGCAGCATCACATTGTATTCTGTTTTCCAATGTGTTCAGCTGGATATTGGTATACAAGATGGTCATGAAAAAAGTAAAGTTCAAATAAGTTTGGAAAATATTATATATCCCAACAAACTTTCCCTCCTCCCACCAACCCAATTTCCTATCTACCATAATATATCAAAGGCTCTGAGAAGTCCTGCATCAAGCAAGCATGTTTATCCTTGTTCAACCCCATGGCTACTCATAATTGACTACAGACTTCTTCCCTTGGACTTCATCCCTATTAGCACTGGACAGAAATAGTGTTAGGTAGAACCCAAATAAGGTACTCCCCTGCTAGGGGGAGAATCTGAGATCAGAACCTTACCGGAGACCTCTGTTTTCTCCAGCTTTGTCACTACTTACTGTGTAACCTTGGCAAGGTGCTACCTCTCTCTGGACCTCAGACTTCCCTTATGCACAAAGAGGTTATGCTCTTGGATTCTGCGCTTCTGTTGGGACTATAGACCAGTCAACTTGGTTGAAAATTAGAAGACATGAAGGAACAGAGAAAGAGGACTAACCGAAAGAAAGAAGAGAGAGAAAAGAAAGGGACAAGGCTTCATAGTGAGACCATCTTAAGGAAGATGGTTTACTTTGCAGAGGGTCAGGACTAACAGTAAAGAATCTGAGCTCCCCTCTTCTAACAGCCTCTGATGCTGCTGGGAAGGGGGCAGACTGACCATCCCCCATGCCTGCAATGCCAACATGGTTCTGGAAAGCTCCTCCACCACCAGTAGTTGCTAGTTTTGCAGCCAGTATTTCTGTTGCCCACCCATCATTCCTCCTTC
This sequence comes from Neogale vison, assembly GCF_020171115.1. NCBI lineage: Eukaryota > Metazoa > Chordata > Mammalia > Carnivora > Mustelidae > Neogale > Neogale vison. The sequence continues at coordinate 33,731,429 of NC_058097.1, read as the reverse complement.
CCAGCACCTGTCATCGGCTGTCATCTGGTCAGGACAAAAACGCAATGTAGCCCAGTGGGAGGGACCCCTGGTCTCATTCCTGTAGCTTGAGGCTGCTCCTTTTCCAGGAGAATGCCATTGTCACTGCAGTGGAAATGTCCTACCCCAGAGGTCAGCCAACTTGGCTTCAGGCAAGTCGGTAGGAAGAACGTTATGTTGCAACAGCTGAAAAGAGAGGATTGATAATTCTCAATGTGACTCTTGTTATGACCTTCTTCACATGCCCCACTGGGGGATTTGTTGGTATGCACAAAGGGAAGGCAGACTAAGGTTTGTGTTCTCAGCAGAGTCTCTTTCTGAGTTGCCTTCCACTCTGCTCAGATCTTTTCTTCTGGGAGATGGGTCTGGCTGATAGTATTAATCACCATTTTAATAAAATCTTAAATTTTAAATAAAAATTATTTTATCTATTTATTGATTGTTCCATGATTCATTGTTTATATATGACACCCAGTGCTCCATGTAATATATGCCCTCTTTAATACCCATCACCACACCAACCCATACCGCCCCCCCAAACCCTCAGTTTTTTTCTCAGGGTCCACAGTCTCTCATGGATCATCTCCCCTTCTGATTCCCCCCCTTCATTTTTCCCTTCCTTCTCCTAATGTCCTCCCCGGTATTCCTCACATTCCACAAGTAAGTGAAACCACATGATAATTTTCTGTGCTTGACTTATTTTACTCAGTATAATCTCCTCCAGTCCCATCCATGCCAGTGCAAAAGTTGGGTATTCATCATTTCTGATGGCTGAGTTATAGTTCATTGAGTATATGGACCACATCTCCTTTATCCATTCATCTGTTGAAGGGCATCTCAGCTCTTTCCATAGCTCTTGGCTATTGTGGCCATTGCTGCTGTGAACACTGGGGTGCATATGGCCTTCTTTTCACTACAAAAAAATCTCTGAAAATCTCTTTAAAAAGTCCAATCACATGGAGTCTTTGTTGTGGGCCAGACACTGAGCAGGCCACTGGTACCTGCTGATCCCACATCCTCTTCCTGCAAGCCCATGTGGCCAGCACTGCTATTATCCCATTGTAGAGGCAAGGACCCAGAGACCAGAGAGGATAGTTTTCCATCATCTGCCTCTTAGAGCAGAAGCTCCAGCCTTGGCTATCCCTCTTACCTATCTCTGATTCAAATGCCTCCTTGATCAAAAGGAGGGACTTTGACTGACTGCCCCTTGTGGTCTGTTACTGGTCCTACTGACTGACGTCTCAGATGATCGGTTGTTTTTCCATGTTGACTTCCTTTGTTAACTGGTCAGTGGTTGCTGTTCTAATGGTATGGCCCTTATGGTATCACTGAGAAATGCCCACTAGGTGGGAGTCTCTGTGACAGTGGCTGACAGGGGGAATACACTGATGTAGCCCTGAGCGGTCCCACCTCACCTCCTTCTGGGGTTTTTTTTCCAGTAAGCTGACCTGCTCTATGCTACATGACACTGCTACCCTGGCTATAGTTGTTGGATCAGCCAGAGAGAGCAAGTTCCCAGGCAGGCCAGCCTGGGAACCATAGGAAACTTCAGTGTGCAAGTTCTACCGGCCAGAGCTTCCTAGACTTGTGACCATTGGCTAAATCTATCATATCCTCCCCTTTGAGGACTTTGAACTTGAGCTGTAGAAACAGAAATTGGTAGAAAGTGGAATCCAAGTCAAAGAGCCACAGAAAGAAAAAAGTAGAAGGCAAGAGGGGACAGAAGACCAAGGGGAGACAAGGTGGTGGTGGTGGGAATGGTGGGGAGCAGAGATGAGACGAGATGAGGCAGCTCACTGAGAGAAAGACACTTGGGGCCAGGAATAAAGAGGTCATTTGGGGTGAGGGAAGAACATGAGGTCCAGTGCTGGAGTTGCCCCTCACCCCCCCACATCTGTCCTGGGTCCTGGAGTGGAGCTGCTAACTTTCCCTGTGTAACCTGTGTGAGTGGCCGGAACACAACTCTGGTCTTAGGAGCCAGAAAACCAAGGGAATAAACCTCACGACTCTCCCGCCCTGCTAATGATTTCAGCTCATTAGTTGAACTGGCTGCTCTTCCCTGTCCAAATGAATCACTTTCCAGTCCCCTTCCTGTCCAGTCCATCATCACAGGAGACCTGATGTGATGCTCAGAGTCTCACTCTCCCCTGTCACCTGCCCCTTCCCATTCTCCTTCCCTGTCTCCTTCCCTCTTTCTCTGTCTTGGTCTTTCTCTCAAATGAGACTTCAGAGCTACTCGGAGTGGGACAATGAAGCAGCCATGCTCTTTAAAAACACTGTCTGACAAAGGTGTGGGAGGATTTTATCTGATGAAGAGAGAGCCCGAGAGAGAATTTCCTGAGGAAACCTGTCAGGTAGCTTCTTATACCATCCTACATGGGCCACTGGCTGGGTTGTCAGTCTTTGGTGGAAACAGAAGGAAAATCTCTCATTGTGCTCATTGTACTGAAGGCATTTATGTCACATGAGTATCCCAGGCCCCCTTTTAGGAATATTCCAGCCCAGTGGGTCTGAGGTGAGCTTGAGGCTTTGAGACTGGAGAGGCAAATGCCCAGAAGAGAGCTCTCAATGACTGCCCCGACCCTACTGACTCACTATTTATTAGCAATTCCCAGGGAGGGACTTACTGGTGTAATTTCTCCTGGTCTCAGAAACCAGACAGATTCTCTTATACATCAGACCATCAGTTACCATACAGCAAACCATAATTTCTAGGGAGATATCTCAGAAATGAAGACACCGTCACTTTCAACTTCTTGACCCCTGGTCTTGTATTATTTAGGATTATCTGGTTGCCAGTGACAGAAATCACTCTGGCTAATCTAAATTTTAAAAAAGAAATTCATTACAAGGATAGGAGGTGGCTCATAGGAAGAGTATAAAGCTTTGAGGAGACAGAACCAGGCCAGTGCTGGGTGGACAAAGCAACAGAAAATGATGGGCAGTTTGTTCAAGTCATCACTGGTAGGATGAATCAGCAACCAGCATTTTCTGTCCCTGTGTCACTCTGCTCAAGACTCAAGTTCTCATCGGATAGAAGGACTAATTGGCCTGGTTGGGGTGATGGGCCAGTCATTGCCAGGATCATCTTGATTGGCAGTCCTACCCAGACTGCATGCAGGGTGGAAAGGGGAAAACCAAGGTCTGTTCCCAGAGGAAAGGGACACAGTGCTAGGGTCACAGCATTATCTCTCGACCACTAATCCTGATTTTCTATAACTCTCTTTGTTCCATCCTCCCTGCTCTTCTGTACCATTCATGGATTTGGCCCTTCCCAACATTCTTCCTGATGTTCTCATCTTAGGTCTCTATTCAGTTATTCATTTACTCATCCAGCAAGAGTGCAACTGAACACCTACCAGGGGTCATACACTGCATGGGAGTGCCCTCTCTGTGCCCCCACTCATCTTAGCATTCTCTGTTGTCCCCTCCATTTCTTGGCTTAGTGAAACCTCCTGCCTTACCTTAGCTCAGTCTATCTCTTTGGATGTCCAAGTCTGGCCAGTTCTAGGTCTATTCCATGTGGGAAGGATGAGAAAGAATTTGAAAGAATGTGACTCTCTGTATTAGTAAAAGTTATGTGGTAACCTTTAGCCATTAGCGCCAGGGGGTGAGTCAGTATGTGTCCCTCAGGTAGGGCAGAACATTTTGGGTGAGGCAATGGGAAAGAAAAGGTGTGTCATGTAGGACGCTGATAAAGGCAGCTTAGTTGGGTGAGGGGAATGTATTAATCACATAGGTCCTGGACACCTAAGTGGAGGCAGGGGAACATGCAGACAGAAGTGAAGAATAGGACAGTATAAAGGAGAAAAATGACACCTGATTTGGAGCCCAAAGACCGACCTCCATATCTTAAGCATATCATTCACCAGCTGGGTAACCTCAGGTCCCTACTGGGGTCTGTCTCCGGAGTCCTGCCCAGATGGAAAAACCCTAGTCTTCAGATCTGATGTGTTCCCTCCACTCCAGATCATGTTAGAGTCACATTTCCTCTTTATGCCAAAGCCAAAGGAAACAATTCCAACAGCCTGTCACCTAAATCACAGGAGACATATTACTTTCAACCAGGGAATAGCTTGTTAGGAGTATCATATGTACATGCAACAATGGGAGCCCAGCTCACAGTGTCCTTGGAAGGCTGTCAAGAGGTCATCCATCACCACCACCACTTGTGCCCACCTTGGTGACAGTCACAGGCCAAGCATGGAGCAGGCTTCTGACCCTTAGTGTGAATCCTAGAAAGAGAATTTAGAATCATGTTCTCTAAGGGAGAGGGACATTAGGTCTATAGACCCCAATCCCCACATCTTTTAGTTTGTGGGGATCACACTGATGGTTTCTCTAGAACTAGAAGTCCATCATTCCAAATGACCTTAGATACTTATTCTCTGGTCATTTGAAAATGGAAATGGAATACAACTTGCCCTCCACAGATATATATATATATATATATATATATATATATATATATTCATTCAAGGAGGGCTGGCCAGGTTGGATGCTCGCTGGGCCACAGGAAGTCAGGCAGTCTGGGATTGGCTGTTACCCTTTGCAGTGCTGGTTGGTAATACAGGCAGATTTGGGGGGAGGGAGATGGGGAGTTAAGAGGCCAGTGACATGTAGAGAGAACTAGGGGGGTCTTGGTTCTACCTTTGGCTGAGATGCCTCTCCAGTATCTTTTAATGTTTTGAACTAGGAATGTTTCCTAGAGCACAAAGACCAATTACCAGGGCACAGAGTGAGGAGGGTACAACACTCCAGCTCCTCAGAATGGTAGGTGCCAAGTCTTAAAATTATGTCTGGGAGGTGAACCATGAGAGACTATGGACTCTGAAAAACAGTCTGAGGGGTTTGAAGTGGCGGGGGGGTGGGAGGTTGGGGTACCAGGTGGTGGGTATTATAGAGGGCACGGCTTGCATGGAGCACTGGGTGTGGTGAAAAAATAATGAATACTGTTTTTCTGAAAATAAATAAATTGGAAAAAAAACTTATGTCTGGGGATCTCTGTGCTGAGTATGAGAAACACAACCTGTGGAGGTTTATAGCATGTCACTTGGTATCTGTCTTAGTCTGTTGAGGCTGCTCTAATAAAACACCAAAGACTGAGTAACTTACATACAACAGAAATTTATTTCTCACAGTTTTGGAAACTGAAAGTTCAAGATCAGAGTCCCAAGCATGATTGAGTTCTGGTGAAAGCTCTTTTTTGGGTTGCAGACCTCTTTTGTAACCTCATATTCTGGAAGGGTTGAGCTAGTTCTGCAGGGCCCCTTTTAGAAGGACAGTAATCCCATCTAGGAGGGCTCTACTCTCTTGACCTAATCACCTCCCAAAGGCCCCACCTCCTAATACCATCATCTGGAGTCTTAAGCTTGCAATGTATGAATTTGGGGAGGACACAAACATTCAGACGGTAGCAGCACCTGTGAGCATCTGGAAGTAATACCTACCTCTCTAGGTTGTGGTAAGGTCTCAGAGATCTAATAGGAAGTGTCCTGCAAACTCTCTGGGGCCTCATACATGGTAGCTATATGGATACACAAAGATAATCAGAGAGAATTTAAACTGGTCTTGGGTTCCCCTATAGCAGCGAGAATGGCTTCTTTCAAAGGCATGAACTCTTACTTAACCAATCCCATGCTTCTGGAACTAAACTTTAGGTTCTCCCAGGCAAAACCGAATTTCACCCTGTGCATTCCTCGGAGCTTAGCATGGGACCGGGAACATGAAGGGGGGCGGTCAATAAACACCTGTAAAATGCATTGTGACTCTTCAGAAGAGATGCAGAATGAAAACTGCAGACTATCAAACTTACATGCCTTCAAGGGTCACCCAGATAACATTCATGAGTGATGTGGGTTGGGTGGAATCCGATAGGAAAGCATGGGGTGGGGGGGACTGTGTTAACTGCAGGGGGCAGGTCGCACTTCTCAGAGGCGGCTCTTCGCATTCAGCTAGTGGTTGCCAGGAGGGAATGTGGGCCCAGTAAATCCAGTGTTTTGAGCAAAGCCTGATATCTATGTTGTAAAAAATGATTACCTCTTGGGGCACCTGGGTGGCTCAGTCCTTAAGCGTCTGCTTTCAGCTCTGGTCATGATCCCAGGGTCCTGGGATCGTGCTCCACATTGAGCTCCCTCCTTGGCGGGAAGCCTGCTTCTCCCTCCCCCCGTAGCCCTGCTTGTGTTCCCTCTCTTGCTGTCTCTCTCTGTCAAGTAAATAAATAAAATCTTTAAAAAAAAAGATTACCTCCTATTTATAAAGCTTTGGCAACTAATGCAAATACAAAACAAGACACAGCGGTACGCAGAGCCCTCAAAACACATCTGCCGGCCGGTTTTGGTACAAGACCCAACATTATGAGACTTTAAAATACCACCTCTTCCTTTCATAGATGAGAAGACAAAGGCCAGGGATACAGAGTGGCTGGCCCACGGAGGAGGCTGAGTCGGTGATATGCAAAGGGGAGTGGTGAGGAGGGAGGCAAAGAAGTGTTTGGGAACATCCCTGCGCCTCCCACTTTCCAGGAAGGCAGGACTCCTGGAAGTCCTGTGGTCCCTGTGCTTCCTTATCCAGTGTGCTGGAAAGGGGCTCCAGAAAGGGCAGGCCACAGTCCCTCATCTACTTGCCATGAAGAGGCTGCCCTCATGTTCCCTGCATGAATAGCCCTCATCATGGGTTCACCCCCCCCCCCATTAGAGCCTTGGTACTGACAAATACAGCAAGAGGAAAAGGCAGCACTGTGGAGCTTCAGAGGAAAGGGGCTTCCTGGGGTCTGGGTCCATGGCCTTGGCCCTAGCAGTCTGAAAACAGAAAGCCTGGCAAGCCTATTAACTCTGTGCAGACAGGCAGAGAGGGGTAGGGAGGAGGGACTTAGGAAGCCACTGTGCAGAGTAATGAGGCCCCTCCCTAGCCCTCCCTCCTCCTGCCCCAGGAGCTATTGCCTGAGACCCGGGGATGATTTGTTTGCCCACAAATCCGAATGGGATGACAAGCAATCATCCGATTGGCTGAGAATGACTGGTTAATTAGGAAATAAAATCGGGGGCCTGGGCGCTCAGAGCTGTTTGTGGTTTTGTGGGAGTTTGTTTGCTTTGTTTTATTGAGTGGGTGGCTCTCACCATCATGATTATAGAGAGCTGATGAACAGAGAAAACACAGGAAATCATTTGGCCTTCAGCCCAAAAAGAAGGCTGGAGGGATGAGGATTTCAGTGCTGGAGGCGGGGACAGCAGCTGTTCCCATCAGTGCAAACCAGGGCTCTGCTCTTCTCAGCCAGAACAGACTTCCCTGCCCAGGCCCAGGACACCCACCCTGGATCCCTCCCAAAGCTTCAGCTGCCCCTACTGCCTCCTAACTCAAGTCCAGGGCCAAGCTGGTCATCAGGGGTGGCTATGAGCTCTGTGGGGAGGCTTGTACCATGTAGGGATTCTCTTTAAGGAAAAAAAGAGCACAAATTTAGGTATGAAAATGGATATTGATTTAGAATGAATAAAGGAATTCATAATGAATAAGAATGATTTTAAAACCTGACAAGATCCACAAATATCAGAAAGATAACAATGTTGTATTAATTCATTGCTGGCACACCTCTTAAATACTTTTTCATTCTTTGCCTGTTTTGGCTTCATACTCTGATTGCTTCTTTATGTGCAATGATTTTTCTATAGAGAGAATGGAAAAATTCTTTGTGCAGAAGAAAGCTTTCATTTTGGTGAGGTGTAAATGAGGATGAATACCTTCACTTCCTGTGGTACAGGTCTGGGCATTAGAACAACGTCCTACGAACGTAAGAGACAATAAAGGAAACTAATAATTATTAAAAAAAAAAAAAAAAGAACAACGTCCTACATGCTAGCTTCTACCTCTGCCATTCCCTCACTTTCTTCTGATGCTGAGCATGACTGGACATGTTCTTCTCGAGATATGACCCCTGGCCTTATACCTTCATGTTGTGATGCCAGGTGTGTCAGTAAGAGTGAGAACTGGAATATCCCTGGATGCCATTACCATGCTAGAACAACTGGCAGTAGCTTTACTCTACATGAAACTAACCAAAAACCCTATACCTATATCCCACTATGCTCATGCTCAATGTCACTCTAACCCAACTTCTTAGCCAGGTTGCCATATACACACAGCTTACCAACACTGCCTGATGGAAGCACATTGCAGGGGAATGAAAAGGCAGTCTTAACTGATATGGTTCAAATATCTTCTTCTTGCAACCTTTACAGAAACACCTGGACATGTAAAGCTATCGTTAGTGCCCCTCCCACAGCTTTGGAGGGAACTGTTGCATGCAAGGACCTTGGAATTACATCAGTTCTGTGGTAATAAGTTCTGTTAGTTATCAGACTCTGCAAGCCCTTTTGTTTTGCCTCTCCTCCATCTCATGTCTTCTCAGGTTTGGCAGAGTGGAATTCAAATTCTCAGCCCAGATCCACACCGGTTGTATAGCTTTCAGGAAGCCAGAACACCTAGCTAAGATAGGGCCCCTTGCCTCAATAATGGGAAAGGTCCAGTTGCAAAGAGAAGGCAAGTTTTCTCCCTTTTGTGGGAGTATTTACCAAAGGGAAGAGCAAAGTCAGGTTGAACAAGTATAAACATCATTTGGGAACTGCTACTGACCTTTGAGATGATTTGGCTCAGTATTGTCCCACGTCTACCCTGTGGAATAGGAGTCAGCTGTTTGGTGACAACATTTATTGAACAGCCTCTATAAGCCAGACACTCACTGGAGCAATAAGACTATAGCAGGGAATAATGAAACAAGGCCCTGCCCTCATGGAGCTTATTTCAGTTGTAGTGGAGGCAGGGAAGACAGGTGAAAAAAATAATTTTGTTGCAGATAATGTAAGTGGACAAGACAGTAAGTAGAGACTACTGGTAGAGGAGAGAGGGAGGCTACTGAAGCAGAAGAACAATGACTTCCAGGAGACCTGAGCAAGGAGGAGGGATAGCTATGTGAAGATCTGGAGGAGTAGTCCAGGCAAAGGGCCTGATCTGCAGCAGTCCTGGCCAGTGTCAGGGGCAGGTGGAAGACACAGCTGATGGCAGAGGACAAAAGGAGATGGTTTGGTAAGGGAGCCTGAGTCAGAGCATGCATGACTTTGGACTGAGGTAGAGAGTAGGGTTTTTATTCAAAGTAGGCTGAGAAGCCACTGGAACAAACAGGTGCATGTTAAGCTCTGCTGTGAATTTAAATAAGATAATTTTGGTCTGCAAGAAGACTCCTTTGTATGGGTATAGAAATGAAGCCAAGAGATCAGTTGGGAGACCATCATGTCAGTCAAGTTGAGGGGTTATGGTGGCTGGGTTGGGGTGACAGAGGTGGCTATGGAAAGAGATGTTGGGATTCAGGATATAGTTTGGAGGCAAAACAAACAGGATTAACACTTGGACTGGATATGGGTTTTGAGGAAAAGAGAGGGTTCAAGAATGACTCCCGTGTGGGGCGCCTGGGTGGCTCAGTGGGTTGAGCCGCTGCCTTCGGCTCAGGTCATGATCTCAGGGTCCTGGGATCGAGTCCCGCATCGGGCTCTCTGCTCAGCGGGGAGCCTGCTTCCTCCTCTCTCTCTGCCTGCCTCTCTGCCTACTTGTGACCTCTCTCTGTCTAGTAAATAAATAAAATCTTAAAAAAAAAAATCCTGTTTAAAAAAAAAAAAAAGAATGACTCCCGTGTATTTTTTGTTTTTTTTTTTTTTGTTTGTTTGTTTGTTTGTTTTTTAGCCTGAAAAACTGGATAAAGGCTGGTACCATTTAAAGGTTGAGTAGCTTTGAGGGGTGGGTGGGGGTTCTTTGTTGGGGCAGCAGATTTGGCAGGTGAATTAGTTGTCTTTTGCTATGTAACAAATTCTCTCAAAACTTGAGGACTGCCAACAGTAATTATTTGTTATCTCTCTCAGTTTCTGTGTGTCACATATTTGGGAAGGAGTTAGTTGTGGGTGCTGGCTTAGGGTGTCTCCTGAGGTTGCTGTCTTCTGAAATCTTGATTGATGCTGAAGGACCTGCTTCCAAAGTATTTCTCTTACGTGTGGGCAATTTGGTGTGATGTCTCAGTTCTTCCCTACTTGGGCTTTTCCACAGGACTGCTGAGTGTCCCCACAGTGTGGCAGCTGGCATCCTCTTGTGGGAGCAATCGAAGAGGGAGTGAGGTGGAAGCTACAGGGTTCTTCCTGGCTCAACCTTGGAAATGACATAGAGTCACATTTGCAGTATCCTATGGGACACAGCCTATTCAATATAGGAGGGACTACACAAGGATGTGATGCAAACATGCCCCCCTTCCTTTTTTTTTTTTTTTTTTTTTTTTGCCTGGCCAGTGAACAACTTCTGTTGTAAGTGACCAAAAACAGTTCAAGCTAGTTTCAAATGAAAAGGAACATACTGACTTGAAGAAATGGAAAGCCCAGCAGAGTATGCATGGTTGGATATAGGAGCTCAAATGAAGCTTTCTGGACTCAGTGTTTATTCTTTCCTTCTCTTCCCTTCTCACATGAGTAAACTCCTAAGGGTAGCCAGAAGGCTAAAGATTCACCAGCTTCCTATCCTTACAAGTGCAACTGAAAAGAGAACTTTTCTTCTCCAATAGTTTGAACAAAAGTCCTAGGACTGATTCCCATTATCCACCAACTGACTTTAGCCTCAGCCTCATGGCAATCCCTTCGAGATGGGAAGTAGGGCCTAGCCCCTCCGAAGGATGACTTAAGAGTGAGATAGAACTGTCTTTGTGCTCTGCAGGCACGTAGATGGCTGAAACCAAGTGTTCCCCTCACAGAGGTCACAATCTGGAGGGAGAACCAGTACACATGTAAATAGAACTCAGGTGCAAAGGACAGCACTAGATGGGCAGTGTGTATTTCCAGAGAGATAGGCAGGGCACCTGATGGCGTGCTCTCATCTTAAAGAAGGAGTAAGGGTTAATCTGAGATAGGACAAGGGTGTTCCAAACAGAAGGCACAACATGAGTAAAAGTAAGGGGTCAACACATAGTGGCTTGGAGCTGAGTGGAGAACAGCCGGTTCTCTGTTTCTAGAGAGCTAAGGCAGAAGTGACAGAGAAATGACATGGGTTGGGGAGCCAGGCTCAGACCACAAAGGCCTTGCACTTATCTTTAGGGCACTGGGAAGCCTGTGATTAGGCAGCAGACAACCCCATCAGGTTTCCATTCCCAGCGGGCCTCTTTCTGATCCAAGGAGGTGGATCAGAAGTTTAAAAGACAAGCACATGTTCTTTTTTTTTTTTTTTTCCAATTTATTTATTTTCAGAAAAACAGTATTCGTTATTTTTTCACCACACCCAGTGCTCCATGCAAGCTGTGCCCTCTATAATACCCACCACCTGGTACCCCAACCTCCCACCCCCCCGCCACTTCAAACCCCTCAGATTGTTTTTCAGAGTCCATAGTCTCTCATGGTTCATCTCCCTTTCCAATTTACCCAAAAGCACATACCCTCCCCAATGTCCATAACCCTACCCTCCTTCTCCCAACCCCCCTCCCCCCAGCAACCCACAGTTTGTTTCGTGAGATTAAGAGTCACTTATGGTTTGTCTCCCTCCCTATCCCATCTTGTTTCATGGATTCTTCTCCTACCCACTTAAGCCCCCATGTTGCATCACCACTTCCTCATATCAGGGAGATCATATGATATTTGTCTTTCTCCGCTTGACTTATTTCGCTAAGCATGATACGCTCTAGTTCCATCCATGTTGTCGCAAATGGCAAGATTTCATTTCTTTTGATGGCTGCATAGTATTCCATTGTGTATATATACCACATCTTCTTGATCCATTCATCTGTTGATGGACATCTAGGTTCTTTCCATAGTTTGGCTATTGTGGACATTGCTGCTATAAACATTCGGGTGCACGTGCCCCTTTGGATCACTACGTTTGTATCTTTAGGGTAAATTCCCAGTAGGACAAGCACATGTTCTGATGTAGAAAGATAACCAAGACATCTTGAACAGGAAGAAAGTGAGTCATCAAATGAAATGCAGAGTATCATATAAGAAATTTTAGAAACCAAAATATAAGAAAACTTTAAGAAAAATGTAAGAAAACAAACACATCTATCTCTATCTGTATCTCTGTTTGTACGTATGTAAATGCATCTAAAAAGGTCTGGTGGAACACAAGCCCAGTGATAATGGCATTGACCTCCAAGGAAGTAATTAGGAACGGGAGTGCGGTTTTAGGGGGCTTTAGCTCTACCTCCAATGTTTGCATGTTTACAGTAGAACTGCTGTTGAGTTAAGGGGCCTGTAAGACTCCATGTGATGAGTCCACCAGGCAGCCTCACTCTGAGACTCAGATACTCTGAGCCTCAGAGAAAACACAGAATGCTGACTTGCTTGTCATATGCATGTTTCAAAACACTGTGCCTTAATATACTCTCATAATTAGGACTGACACGGTTATAAGAAACAGAAATCCTCTCAAGCTACTGGGGGGAAAAAATGGAAGATACACCCTAAGGACACAGATCTGAGACCCCAAGACAAGCAAGAAACATGGCTTTGGCAAAGTCTAGAACCAGGGTTGCAAAGCCTCCAGGTATTAAGGCCACTTTTCTCTATCACATGTGCTCTCCCTCTTGTCTGAGGAAAGTTTGTTAAAGATCTTTCTCAAGCAAGAAGTTGATTTGGATGGAGTCTTTCTATTCTGTCCACCTCCAGTTGGGTTCTCTAAACTACATAGTTTCACAAGAGGAGAAGACCCTTGGAATGCCAGACTGCTGACTCTGTCCCTGTTTGCCCTGGTCACATCAGTATTTGTGACCACCCACTCAGCAGCCACACAGAGCCTCCCCGTCCCCCACCTCTTCTTTGTTAATTCAGCTCTGACTTGGTTGCATCTGCTTTGCTGGCAACTTCATGGAAGCTAAGCTAAAAGAAAGCATCAAGGAAAAGAAAAAAATGCTGCCAGAGACTTTTCTGTGACTCGTTGCTAATAAAGTTGATTAGACTGACAAGTCTCTCCTGTTTTATTACTGACAGCTTGTGTCCTCATTTTGATTTATCACCACCACACCTACCTGAGTCAGGAGTGGAGATTAGCCCAAATTAAACCTTGGGTGACTCAGGAGAGCTGAGATGTGACAGCAGGTGGAGGTGGAGGGTGAGTGGGGTGAGGGAACAGCTAACATCTGTGGGCGGATGGACATAGGCCCTGGCAGACCTCTGAGGAGTAAAGGATGGAGGTCCCAAGGATTAACTTTCCTTATCTATCTGGGAAGAGTGAGGATTTTACTGTTTTCTCACTGGCCATGGAGTAAAGTCCATAAATAAAGCTTGTAGGTATTGTGTGTGGCTCTGTTAATTTCAGGTGTTATTAATCTTTTTTTTTTAAGATTTTATTTATTTATTTGAGAGAGAGACAGTGAGAGAGAGCATGAGCGAGGAGAAGGTCAGAGAGAGAAGCAGACTCCCCATGGAGCTGGGAGCCCGATGTGGGACTCGATCCCGGGACTCCAGGATCATGACCTGAGCCGAAGGCAGTCTTCCAACCAACTGAGCCACCCAGGCGCCCCTCAGGTGTTATTAATCTTAACAAAGACCCGACTCTGCAGATACCTGGAAACATGAACTAAATTATCTCTGATATAAAGTTAGGCATTCTGCTGTGTTATCTTCCAGGAACACTGCAGCAGGCCCTATAACCCAATAGTTTCTAATTGTGGGCTGTCCAGGTGTGAAAACACTTAAGTTCCTGAGGAAAGTCTGGAATCCATCTGCAGACCCTCCACAGTACCCCTATAGGCCCTCTGACTACTCACAGTCCCAAGATTTACATTTAGCTACAAGTTTTGGTAGTTGGGCCCCATGCTCTTCTGTTACTCCCCAAGAAGTTCAATTTCAAAGACTTACCAGAACTTTTGAAAGAGGATAGATAGTGAGTGGAACATCACTGGAGGTACTCAAGTCTGGTGTAAGCAAACACTTGGAGGACATTTAAGTAATAACCCTTTGAAATTCCTTCCTATATGAGCTTCTGAGCTACCAAACTGGGAAATTCCTGGAATAAGTGAGTAGAGCACCAATACTCAGTGATATGGCCATTCAGCAAGAAAACCAAAATCAAAAGTGTCCTGTTATAGATCAGGGATCCAGGGTTGACTGTCCTGTCCTTGAAGATGGGGTCATGCCTTAAGTCTTATTTCCTTCATTATAACTCACTGAGCATAGATCCTTGAGCATAGAAGACACTTACTTAATGCTTATTGAATAAGTGAACAATTAGCTGATTGGAAGAATGAAATTCAGAAGGTTAGAAAGACTGGTCCAGAGAATTTACATTCCCACAACTGAGCTCTTGACTCCAAATCCAAATGCCTTTCTGACCTCTCCACTTGGATGTCAAATAAGAATCCCAAACCTTAGACATCCAAGATAGCACTCTTAGATTGTCTCCTGTCTTCCTAACTCAGGAATGGACAGACATTCAATCAACCAGCTGCTTAAGACCTAAGAGTCATCTTTGACTTCACTCTTTGTATATCTGCCTACATGGTAATGCATTAGTCAGTCTCATCAACTCTGTCTCCAGAATATACCCCACTTTCATCCATCCCCTTCATATTCTCTCTCTGCTACTACCCTGGCTCAACTGTTCCCCATCCCTTGCCTAGACTACCTTTGTTTTCTCTGCTTTTATTATTAAATGCCACCACATTCCCAACAGTCCATTATTCATACAACAGCCAGAAAGATATTTTAAAAAAATCAGAGCAATTGTTTCCCATCACAAATTCTTATTATAAAAGTTCACAAGTTTCTATATGATCTTCAATCTTGACTAATTTTTTAACTCTCTTATAACTTTCCCCTTACTCATTATACTCAGGCTATACAGAAATTCTTTATTCTTTCAACCAAGCTTGTTTCTACCTCAGGGTCTTTGCACTCAGTTTTCTCTGTCTGAAAGACTTTTCACCCAGATCTTCATGTGACTAGCTCCTTCATTTCATTCAAGTCTCAGCTCAAATAACTTCCTTCACCTGTATTGGAATGCTTTTCCAGTTTCTAGTAGTAGCTCTCTAAAGATTTTCCTTATATCATGTTTACTATCGGATATTATCTTATTTACGTATTTATATGTTTATTTAAATAATAGAATATAAACTACTAGAATATAAGCTCTACGAGCTAATAGGCATTGTTTACTGCTATATCTCCAGGGCCTAGAACAGTGTTTGGTACACTCAATGTGCTACTCAAAGTAGACATTCAATGAATAGTTATTGAACAGATATAGTCTGGCAGGTAATGGGTCCACTCAAAACACTGATATGGAGGCTTCATGGTCACACTCCTTATGCCTAAAGGAGCCAGGAACCATTGTGTTGGTGAATTGAACTTGACTTTAGCAACCACGGAATCACAACACTTCAAGAAGAAGAGAGACATGAGATAAAGGAAAGGATCTTCAAGAGCAAGTTCTATGTGTTGCCCAGCCTCTCTGGGCCTTCTTGACCCTCTTTTATAGATTTAATTTTTTATCAATTTTGCCTACCTACCTTCTGGAATAGGCAAGAGTCCACAACTCATGGCTTGGATATGAAAACTGATTTGCCTGACTGCAAACCTAAACCAAGCATGAGGAACCCTAAATTGCAAAAAACAGAAAGTTGAGTTTTCATCAGAGAAGATAAAACTTATTGTATTGATTGGGGCAAGGGTAGGAGGAGTGATAGCAAATAGAAAACAGCCAGAAGCTCCCATTTCTATCTGATCATAATCAACTCAGAGGCTTAGTTTCTCTGTTTCATTACACTAGGGAAAAAAAAAAGAACCGACCCAACCCCACCTCCACAATCTAACACACCTGCAGGTAATATCTCTCTTGTTTTCCAAATCTTTTTCTAAAAAACTATTTTCCTTATTAAACTTGCACTGGGTGAATCTCCATTGGCCTATTGATTTGAGTATTAGACTCTGTATCAAAAATATGAAAATACAAATTGTTGTTTCAGAGAGAAATGACTGTCTTTATATTGTTTCTGTCTCCAGGGTTCTAAATATTCCCGGGGGTTCTCAGGCTGCATAGAATCAGAACAAAGGCATCTTCTTGGCAAATATGGAGTAAATTCTCAGGAAAGATCTGAGCAACCCCTTGCTACTGTTGCTGAGGGGCCCAATAACAGGGCCAAGATTTTTCTACTTACATTTTTTTTTTCTAACCATAGTCTTGTCAAATAGGATATGCAGTGAAAACACTTCCTGGATATATTCATTCCAACATTTAAATCTTGGTAGTGACCTCTGAGTGGGATCCCATCAACTGATTAACAAAGAGGCTGAGAAACCCCCTTCATTAATCTCATCTCTATGTCAGAGGGCTGGTGCATCCAATTGTTGTTGGCTAATGTGAAGTCAACTCTTAGAAGGACAGTGTGGGGCAGAGGGGAATGAACACAATGATGGAAGGCGGCAGAGAGCAAGAGGAAGGAGCAGTTAGCTGGTAGGGTTTCTGCAGATTCTTAGAAGCAGGTAAAAGAGCTCTCACGCAGAGCTGGGATTGTGGTTCTTTATGGGTCTTTAAGGAAGTACTGGTCCATGATGCCTGTGGCATTCTTTCTCCTTTATTTGCATTCATTTAGGCTGGGCTACTGGGTGTAGTGTGGCTGTACAGATCACAAACTGGAACAAGATGCCTGGTTGATGGCCACGTGGGACTGAAATGTAGCTGATACTCTGCTCACTACACTATGTAGTCCTAGTGCAAAGCTGTGTCAGCCCTGATAAAGGAATGCCTTTAAAAATAATCCTTTTTATGATAGTCCTTCCCGTTAAGGTATTTTTATATAATTTTCACAAAGACCCAGTATGTTTTGGCAGCTTCCCTGAATCTATAATTCCACCTTCCATGCCCAGTTTACTTTCATTCCACTTTAGCAAAAATATCCTAAATTGGGAGAGTCCTCATCTCCTTCATGTCAATTTAATTCCCTGCAGTATATATTTTTTTCCATCTTAAACATTGTATATTTCATTTCTAGAAGTTCAATTTGGGTCTTTTTCTATTTTCTGTATCTGTCCTTAATATATTTGGACTTTCTTTCTCCTATCTTCTTGAACATATGGAGTATATTTATAATAGATATTTTAATGTCCTTGTCTACCATTTTTATTGCCTGCATCATTTCTTGGTCTGTTTTTATTGGTTGGTTTTTCTTTTCATTATCAGTTGTATTTTTCTTATTCTTTGCATGTCTGATCATTTCTGGCTGAATATCAAACATTTTGAATTTTACCTGCATTTTTTGTGTTCCTTTAAATGTCCTTGAAGTTCATTCTGAGACTCATTTAAGTTACTTGGAAATAGTTTGATTCTGTTAGGACTTGATTTAAGCTTTGTTAGGCCATATTATGCCCATCTTTAGTACAGAGCTAATTTGGCCTTACTACTGATGCAATACCTTTCAGTATTTCAGTATCCACCTAACCCCCTATGTATTATGAAATTTCTCTATCCTGGATTTCAGGAATGTGAGCCATTCTAGTACTATGATACTCTGCCCTGAAAACTCCAGTTCATTTGACCTCTTCCAACTTCGGAATCTATCTCTTCAACTCAGAGAGACCACCAGACTCTGCCTGGGATGCCCCTCCCTGCACTGCAGTCTGGAAAATCAATTCAGACAGTAAGCTAGCAGAATTGAAGGGCTCACTCTATTTGTTTTGCCTTTTTTTTTTTTTCAGGAATACTTCATCATCTCTAATACATGTCTAGAAATCATTTTACCAATTTTGTCTGGTGTTTTAGTTTTTTAAGGTGGGAGGATAATTCTGGTTTCTGATTCTCTATCTTGGACAGAAGCTAAAGGACCTCATATCATCTTATAAAATGATTTTCTCTCATCCAAATATATATTTCTTTTAACATTCAAAGCATCTTTTGTTTGTTTGTTTTGGCAACAACCAGATGGCTTCAGCACTCCAGATATTAATATTCCCATTGTAAAGGTAGAAGAACTGAAGGGCAGAGAGTTCAAGGTGCCTGTGTGAGCAGATCATGCAGCTGGTGAGTGCTAGAACCAGAATCCAGAATCCAAGCCTCTCAACATGTTCTTGCCCTGCTGGAGCACTGTGTATTTCTCCATTTCCTCAGGTCTCACTTACCACTCACATCCTCAAGGACCTCTCCTGATTACCCCTGACACTAGTGCATCAATTACACTTGGGATTTGGGAGATAAGAAAAATTCCCCAGCATCCTTTTTAGGGGCTTAGTAAATACTTGTTGAATGAGCAGAAAAGATAACCATATCCCAGGGATAAAAGCTCTTTGATTTCCAAAGGTCTGAAGCAGGTTTTTGTTTGTTTGTTTGTTTTGTTTTGTTTGTTTTAGGACATATGAACTGGTGTTCCTGCTGTCCCATTTGTGTCATCAGGACTTGCAAGTGACAGATAACCAACTTAAATTGGTTTAAGCAAAAAACTAATATATATATTATATATATTTTGAGCTTACAAGGTTAGGTTGGCTTCAGGTATGACTAACATCAGCCATTAAAATGCTCCTTCATCAACTCCCTGCTCTGCTCTTCTGTGTTGGCTTCCCTCTCAGTCATGTTCTCCTCATGAAGTACCAAATGGTTACCGGCCACCATGGGCCCACCTCTGTGAAGAGAGAACTTCTACTCCCAATAGTCCCACAAAAAGTTTCAGCTTTACCCTTACTGGGCCAGCTGCGGGGGTGGGGGTACCTACTACCCCCAGAACAGATCATTGTGGCCAAGGGGGATGGAATGTGCTGACTGGCTGAACCCAGCTTAAATGCCCACCTGTAGGATAAGTGGAGATGGTTGTCAGCCATACCTTAACCACATGAACAAAGAGTGAGGAAAGGGTCCTTCTCTCAGTTAAGTAGCTATTGCCAGAATAAGGGGAGAATGAGTTTCAGTAGACTGAAACAACAGATAACCACTTAGTGCTCTTAGTGCGTGTATGTGTATTGGTGGCAACAGGGCTGGGAGGTAGAGGGATTACCTAAAACTTTCTCTGATAAGGACAGCTTTCTAAATGCCTCTAGGACCATGTGACCAAGTAGGACCTCTTTGTAAGGACTCCTGAGGCCCAAGGAAGAGAAACCACCCAGAAAAGAAGACATATTCATGGAGGAACTGATACCAATTTCCAGGCTCCTGGCTGCCAACCCATAGAGATGAGTCAAATATCAGATTGGTCAGCCAAGACTTTATGTATCTAGCCATCACTCATAGAGGTTATATCTCAGGGATGAGACAAGAAAATGCCAGGCAATTCATTTATTCATAACCTAAGTGCTGAGAGCCTACCACATGTCAGGCTCATGCTTAGGGCTATGCTTAGCTAGGCCTGCTAAGGCTAGGTTGGGCAGTGGGGCAAACTAGAGAAAAGGTTAGAGCAAGGGGCTTGGGGAGCACAGATCTATGCAGTTTAAAGTTCGGGGTCAGAGAAAGGAAATGGTAAGCTGCGTCCATCAGGAGTCTGGGAACAAGACATGAGATCTCCTAGCCTCCATGTTGCAGAATTAGGAGCAAGGGCAAGATCATGTGCAATGATGGGGCCCCAATATTGAGTTCTTGGATGCTTGGGCACTTCTCCTGATTCTACAGGATGGTCTGCTCTAAAACTTGGATGGTTAGAGCAGCAAGAATGATGTGTTGGCCGTGTAATTCTGAGAATGTCCTCCCTACTACTCCCACTTATTCTTCAAGGTCCAGCTCAAGTGCAACCTATTCCAGAAAGCCTTCCTGAATCTCTAAGTAAGGTCTTTTCTTTTTATTCACATAGAACCTTGATTTCCTCTATGGTTTATTCCAAAGTCTTCATTGTAATACATTGACATAATGACAGTAATCATGATTGGTGATGAAGATAGTGATGATGACAAAAGAGATACCATTTACTAAGTATGTACTACCTGATGGCCATCTCACATCTATTATCTGAATCAATCCTCACTACAACCCTGAGATAGGCACTGTTGTGACCCTCACTTTGCTAAGAAGAAACAGAGGCACCAAAACCACAGAGACTAGGCTGCTTGCTAAAGAAATACAGCTGATCTCTATTTCTGGCTCCTGGATGCTCATAAGTTGGGCCAAAATGAGATTTTGAGCAGATGTTCTGATTCCAGAGCCCTGCTTATAACCTCACTGTACTACATCTGTCATAGAACTACACACTAACCTAGGTATACATACTTAGATAAGATGATGCTCATCTTCCCAAACAGCCCAATTTCCTGGGAAATAAAGACCCAAGTTTTGCTCATCTTTCCATGCCCACATTGTCCAGAACATTGTTCAGCACCTTGTGGGTATTTGCCACCTATTCTGAATTGAGTATCTGGAGCAGTACCCATACCCTGAGATAGAAATGGAGTTGTTTACATCACAACCTCTCTCCTCCCTGGCTCATCTTTTCCTGCATTGAGACTAATAACTCATGTAAACAATATTAATCTTTTGGAATAGCCAGCCTCCTCAGCAGAGGGACTGCAAGGATCTCAGCTCGGGATCCACATGTACGGAAGAGTTGGCTGCTGCATCTTGGCCTAGCATGGCCCTTCTGCAGTCTCATTTCATTTATCATCCATGGAACTAATGATTTGTCACTGTGAGAAAGAAGTATCTGTTTTTAATATCAGGATCTTAAGGAAGAATTGAAGGGCTTTCACTGAGTCCAGCCTCCCAAGGACGTGAGTTAGAGACTGCAGTTGAAATTTATGGGCCCAGTTCATGAGGGGTTAAGCTATGGATTAGTGACAGAAACCCAAATCAAGATGGCTCCAGCACAAAGGATATACTGTCTCATGTAACTGGAGGCAAAGTGTGGTCTCCATAGGTTTGGGTGAAGTTGTTTTCTCTGGGTCTCTCTGTATCTCTCCCTGGATCTCTTACTTCTTGAATTCTCTCTATGCATTAACCTCAGTCTGTCCTACCATGGACGGACTCTGTCCTTACAGTTCATGAAGAGTAGACATTGCCTTACCTAGGTTTAGCATCATGTAACTCAGTAACTGTCAAAAGAAGGAGTGCTTCTCCAGCCTATATTGGAAGAAAAAGAAATCGATGGTGGTCTCTGATTGGTCTAGCTCTGGTCCTGAATCCAGTTCTGGGTAGTGATTGCTGCCTGTAGAGAGGGAAATTGTGAATAACCAGGCATGTGTCACATGCCCATTCTTTGGCCCATGGGGAGGGCAGTGTAATCAGCAGCCCCTCCAAAGCACATGGAGGGGGAAGGGGGCATTCACCAGTAGAAGCAGTTTGCTGTTGCAGGATGGAAGAGTTGCTAAGAAGACAAAACAACTGATGCACCTTGGGAAGACACTGGTGGGGCCACGGAGCTGGCAGATGAACCATCAGCCCTGGGGTATGAGCTGTTAGCCTGAGGATGCTCCGACAGCTACCAAAAATGTCTATTGCCTCCGAGCAGAAGAACTTCTAGACTTCCCTTTCCTCAAACTCTCTCTGGCCAACTCTTCAGCATATAAAGTATCTTCTAGTCCTTCTATACTCTCAGTATGAAAGGAGGATATTGGATCCAAGATTTTTTAAAATTTTAGTTGTTGTTGAGATCATTGTAGATTCACAAGAAGTTGTAGGAAATCCTTCAGATGCTACTTGTATACTTTGCTCAGTTTCCCACAATGGTAACATTTTGCAATAATATCACAGCCAGGGTATTGATGTTAATACAAAAATAAAATCAAAGCTCCAAATAGTTGGCTTTTCCCCATTTCTTTTAACCTCCTCTTTATCTGGGAGCAAGAACTTAAAGGTGAGGAGACTTCCCCACTACAGTCAGCATATTAAAGACTCCAGAAAAACTTGACCCAAAGTTTAAAATAAGCTAAATCCTGATGTGGGAAATCTAGAATGAAACCAGTTTGTGCAACTATCCTATCAAAAACTTCAAGGCCTGGGATCAGGAGGGAGACAAACCATAAGAGACTCTTAATCTCACAAAACAAACTGAGGGTTGCCCAAGGGAGGAAGGGTAGGAAGAGGGTGGTGGGGTTATGGACATTGGGGAGGATACGTTCTATGGTGAATGCTGTGAAGTGTGTAAACCTGGCGATTCACAGACCTGTACCCCTGGGACTAATAATATATTATATGTTTATAAAAAATAAATGAAATTTATTAAAATTTAAAAAAAACTTCAAGGCCACACTAAGGATTTTGTCTATGAAAATCAACACCTGGGCTTAGAACTTTTCCTCAAGGTAGGAAGTCTTGAGTTTCGTAAACTTTCTTCTGGCTTTCTTGGCACTGGTTGGACTATCACTTCCTTTAATATAACAATTCCTGGGGAGGTGGACATTCTCAATTCTCCCCTTTTGTGGTTCTCGCAGATAGTCCTTTCAGATATATATATATTGCAACTCATAGCCAAGACAGGTCCCTCACAACTTCACCTCATAGAGTGTAACGAAGAGCTACTATATAGCCAAATATATGTGTGTATACATATATATGAATATTACTCAGCCATAAAAAAGAATGAAATCTTGCCATTTCCAACAACATGGATGAAGCTAGAGCGTATAATTCTAAGTCAAATAAGCCAGTCAGAGAAAGATAAATACCATGTGAGTTCACTCATATGGGGAATCTAGGAAACAAAACAAATGAACAAAGGGGGAAAAAAGAGAGAGAGCCAAACTAAGAAAGAGACTCTTAGCTATAGAGAACAAACTGATGGTTACCGGCGGGGGTGGGTGGTGAATGGGGGGAAATAGGTGATGGGGATTAAAGACTACTTATCATGATGAGCACAGGGTGGTGTATAGAAGTGTTGAATCACTATATTGTACACCTGAAATTAATATAACACTATATGTTAAGTATCCTAGAATTAAAATTAAAAACAAAATACACACATAAAAAAAACCCAACATATTTAACAACTTCTGTGACGGGGCACCATGTAATCAGAATGACTGCCAATCAGTAATAGCGCTAGGGTCTTTTTCTGCCAAGTGTTAACCCTTCAGCCATTGGGCTATGAGAAGACTGAGGACCCTTGGAAGATGGCCAGGGAAGCTGAGGATGTAGAGGGGCCCTAGGGAGATGGCAAGATCCTATCTATTTAAAAATGAGTATGGAATTATTTTATTGTCTTAACAACCAATGCAGCTCCACCAGTACACACAGGCTGTGTGTCTGCCCTGTTTCTCCCCTTACCCCAAATCCTCTCAACTGCTGGTTGTAACCTCATTGACATCAGGAAATGCACATCTCAGTTACCACTAGACCTAGTGTCTGGCAAAGTGAATAGGTACCCCATAAATGTTTGTTGAATTGGTATGAAATTAGTATTGGTATTGTTAAGGTATTGGTATTGGTATGAAATTCATAAACAATAAGGAAGGACAAAAAGTACGATACAGCAAGATCTCAGTGCCAGGAGGCAAGCCTTCCTTCCTTCCCTCATTCCTTTCTTCCTTTCTTTTCCTCATCTTTCTTCAACAAGCTTTGCTTTGGACTAAACACTGGAAATAGAGCAGTAAACCAGACAGTCCAAATACTCGCCCACATGAAACAGTCTAGGAAAATAGAGCAAACTAGAAAGTGCAGAGCCAGCAGGAAAGTCTGGGTGGATGTAAGCTCTTACAAACCTTAAATAGGGTTTGGGTATTAGGAAAAAAGTATAAGAGGACTACAAAGTGGAAGCAATAATAGGACAAAGATGATGGAGGTGGGAATAAACATCATGCATGAAGGACACAACAAGACTGGCAAAATGGGCTGGGAGCTGTTTACCTTGGGAAGGCGTAAAGCTTTGAAGACAGAGATATACCTGTGTGTAACGACTCTGGATCACCAAGAATCACAGTCCAGGGAGGAGGTGAGCCTGCAAACAACTGTGGAGATAAGCATGGCTGGGCTGTCATCAGGGCAGGTGGTAAAGGCATTCAGAAGGTACAGGGAAAGATCCACTTTATAGAGGGGATGGGGAAGAAGGAGGGGCTTGGCGATGAAGCCGATAGTGATGACATAAGCCAGATGGGGGGACACTGGATGCTCCACCAGTTTTGAGGTAGTGCAGGTGGTAGTGATGGGTGGCAATAGAGTGGAGAAAGTAAGAGACTGTATTTCATTCATTTGATTTAGAAGTGCTCTCAGGGTGTCCTGGTGGAGATGTTCTGTGGATGTTTGTAACTGGATGGAACACAGACAGAGTGGGGTGTTCACCAGCCACAGAATGAAACCACTTGCGTAGGAAAAGGGAACCATAGGTTCTGTCCTTCAAAAACCCAAGAGGCAGGGTGAGGAGAGGCAGATGGTGCCACCTAAGCCATTTCTGATAGGCAAGGCACTGTGCCAAGATTCCAAGCTATGACCTCGAATCAGGATCCCCAATCCTTTCTCCCTGAGCCTACCTCCAGAAAAACACATATTTTATATCTGCCTCATCCTACTGTCCCCAACCTCCCAGCACCAATTAGTGTATCAATGGGCCTGGGGGATTTTCACCCAAGATGTTACTTCTGCTGGGAGCATCTGGCAACATCTTTAATTTTATTTAGTTTCTTCTTTCCTTCCAAGGAACATCCTGAAGAGAGCAGATGGCAACAGGAAAGGGCAGATCAATGCTGTGGAAAGTGGCCTGGTTTGCCCTTGGATTCTCAGACTCCTGCTCTCCGTTGTTGAGAGTGGTTGCTAGAAGTAAGCTCCTAAGGCTAATTATCTGTGTGTCCCACATATCTCTGGGAAGTCAGAGTTTATTTGTTTGGCTTGTTTATAGCTAAATTTCCAGACTTTAGTGCAGGACCAGGCCCACTTGCAGATGTTCCAGAAATTCATTCACTGATCCAACAGATATTTATTGAGTGCCAACCATGTGCTAGGCCCTTTTCTGGGCACCGGGAATTCAGCAGTGAACAAAACAAACACAGCTATGTTCCTTCATGCAATGTATAGTCTAGTCATCTGGCTGACTGGTCATTGACTATCAAATTATTGATCACTACTTTATGCCAGGCAGTGCTGGAGATATAATGACAAGCTCCTGTTCTCTGGGGGTTTATACTCCAGTGATAACACAGGGTCACAACAGGCCTGCACACCAGCTAAGATTCCTCATTATAAGCCTAAGGGACAGATGCTGGCGACTTCCAACAAAGGAGTATTTATTTAGGTTATCAGGGAGGGTGCAAGAGGAGGGTTGATCCCTGATTATAGACGTGTGTTCACAAAATTAAGCCACCTTGAGACGTCTAAGCCTCCTAATGGTTGGCCATGTGAGATAACAAAATCTCCATATTATTTTCAGAAGGCTGTTACTTGCAACCAGGAGGGGCCTAATTGAAAAGAAGTAGCAGAACAAGGCTTAGAAACAGGAAGGACACAGAAAAACAAAGTTCTCATGGTCAGGATTAATGACCTCTTCACCAGAACACTTGAAATGGAACAGCAAGTTTTTCTCTGTTAAAGATACAGTTGTAATTCAGGGGGAAAATTGGTTTTGGGAGACAAAATCTAGTAGCTCTTCGTTACACTCTATGAGGTGAAGTTGTGAGGGACCTGTCTTGGCTATGAGTTGCTATAGGTGATGCCTGCCCTCTTTGGAGACACAATGTAGTGTGGTGGGAAAACTAGAGGGAGAGGCTTATCTTTGTACACATTTGTGTACAGTAAGGCCAATCCCCCTTTCTTGAGGGTATAGCTCTAGGAGTTTCAACACATAGACACCACCACAATCAAGATACAGAACAGGTCTAGCACCCCAGAAATTCCTCCATGGTGGTGCAACACTCACCTCTCACCTCAGGCAACCACTGGTCATTCCCATCCTTATACTTGACTTTCTCATACAAATATCGTGCAAATGGAGTCATGATATTCAGCCTTTGGGACTGGTTTTTTTTTTTTCCACTCAGGATAATGCCTGTGAGAGTCATATTCTTGCATGAATCAATGGCTCATTCCTTTTTATGACTGCATAGCATTTCATGCTTTGGATGTACCCATGTTTCTCCATTCTGCCATGGAAGAATATTTAGCTTATTTACAATGGGAGTAGTTATCAATAAAGCTGTTATAAATGTTCATATATAGGACTTTGTCTGAAAACAAGCTTTTATTTCTGTACGGTAAGTACTAGGAATGGGATTACTGTGTCACAATTTAACTGCATGTTTAACTTTATAAAAAAAAAAATCTGCCAAACAGTTTTCCAGAGTGTCTGTACCTTTTTGCATTCCCACCAGCAATGCTTAAGAATTCCAGGGGCGCCTGAGTGGCTCAGTGGGTTAAGCCTCTGCCTTCGGCTCAGGTCATGATCCCAGGGTCCTGGAATCGAGCCCCCCATCGGGCTCTCTGCTCAGCAGGGAGCCTGCTTCCTCCTCTCTCTCTCTCTGCCTGCCTCTCTACCTACTTGTGATCTCTCTCTCTGTCAAATTAAAAAAAAAAAAAAAAGAATTCCAGTAACAACACATCCTTGACAGCACTTGGTATTATGTTGTTGTTTTTGTTGAAGTTATTCTACTAGAAGTATGGTGGTATTGCCTAGAAGTATGGTGGTTTTAGTTTGCATTTCTCTAATAACTAATAATGATTTTCATCTTTTCAAGTGCTTATTGGCCATCCATATATTCCTTTGTGAAGCATTTGTTCAAATATTTCACCTTCTTTTAATTGGATTCTTATTTTCTTTTGTTGAGTTTTTAGAGTTCTTTATAGATTCTGGTACAAGGCATTTACATAATTTGTAAATATGTTTTCCCCATTTGTACCTTGTCTTTTCATTCTCAGAATAGTGTCTTCTGCAGAGCAAAAGCTTTCCATTTTCATGGAGTCCAATTTACTTTTTCTATTTCTTTTATGGATCGTGCTTTTGGTGTCAAGTATAGGATCTCTTTGCCTAACTCAAGGTCACAAAATGTTTCTCCTATATCTTCTCTTAAAAGAGTTTTACAGTTTTATATTTTACATTTAGACCTGTGGTCCATTTTCAGTTAATTTTTCCATAAGGTGTGCACCAATGCCTTTCTTCTCATCCTTTCTTCATCTTTTTTAAAATTTATCCATTCTTTCTTTCTTTTAGCATAGAGATGTTCAATTATTCCTATACCATTTGTTGAAAATACTATCCTTTTTTTCATTGAATTACCTTTGCATCTTTATCAAAAACCAATGGACTATATTTGTGTGGGTCTAGCACTAAACTCCCCATTCTGTTCTCTTGATCTCTGTGTCTATACTTTGGTCAGTAAATATCATGCCCTCCTGATTACTGTAGTTTTATAATAAGTCTTACCATTGTAGAGTATGAATTCTCCAACTTGGCTCTTTATTTTTTTTTATTGTTTAAGCTACTCTAGTTCCTTTTCTATATGAATTTTAGAATTAATCTGTTCTGTCTACAAAGGTCCCTACTAGAATTTTGGTTGGAATTGCATTGGATATCTAGATAAGTTTGGGAGAGAACTGGTCTCTTCTATGTTGAGTCTTCCAGTCCATGATCACAGTATGTGTCTCCAGTCATTTAGGTTTTCTTTCATGTCTTTCATTAGTATTTTGTAGTTCTCAGCATGCATATTGTATATATATCTTTGTTAGACGTTTATCTACTTAGCTATTTTCTTTTTTGGAGCTATTGTATATGTCATCTTTAAAATATTTTAGCTTCTGGTGCACCTGGGTGGCTCAGTGGGTTAAAATATTTTAGCTTCTAATTGCTCATTTCTGGAATATAGAAATACAGTGAATTTTCTTATATGTTGCCCTTGAATCTCCTGATCTTGCTAAACTCACTTATTTATTCTAGTTTTTGTTTTTTATAGATTCCTCTGGGGTTTTCTATGTAGACCATCATGCTATCCATGTATAGAAGCAGTTTTATTTCTTTCTTTCCAATGTCTATTCCTTTTTTAGTTTTGGTCTTATTGCTTGGGATTGGATTTCCAGTATGGTGTTGAATCAGTCATGTGAGTAAACATTTTTTTGTTCCCAATCTTAGCATAAGAGCATGTACTTTTTAAAAATCATTAAATATAATGTTAGCTGTAGGGCTTTTGTAGATGCTCTTTATCAAGTTAAGAAATTTCCCTGTGTTCATAGTTTAATGAGAGTTTTTATCATGGACAGGTGTTTAATTTTTTTATTATTTATTTATTTATTTATTTATTTATTTTTAAATAAACATATAATGTATTTTTATCCCCAGGGTACAGGTCTGTGAATCATCAGTCTTACACAATTCACAGCACTCACCATAGCACATACCCTCCCCAATGTCCATCACCCAGCCACCCTATACCTTATCCCCCTCCCCTCCAGCAACCCTCAGCTTATTTCCTGAGATTAAGAGTTTCTTATGATTTGTCTTGCTCCCTGGTCCCATCTGGTCTCATTTTCCCCTCCCTCCCTACCATGACCCCCTGCCCTTCCTCTCAAATTCCTTATATCAGAGAGATCATATTATAATTGATATTTCTCTGATTGACTTATTTTGCTTAGCATAATACCCTCTAGTTCCATCCACGTCATTACAAATGGCAACATTTCCTTTTTGGATGGCTGCATAATATTCCATTGTATCTATATACCACATCCTTATTTATCCATTCACCTGTTAATGGACATCTAGGCTCTTTTTATAGTTTAGCTATTGTGGACATTGCTGCTATAAACATTTGGGTGCACATACCCCTTTGGATCACTGCATTTGTATCTTTAGAATACATACCCTGTAGCGCAATTTCTGGGTGATAGGGTAGCTCTATTTTCAGCTTTTTGAGGAAACTCCATGCTGTTTTCCTGAGTAGCTGCACTAACTTGCATTCCCACAAACAGTGTAGGAGGATTCCCATTTTTCTGCATCCTCACCAACACCTGTGGTTTCCTGACTTGTTGGTTTTAGCCATTCTGACTGGTGTGAGGTGCTATCTCACTGTGATTTTGATTTTTATTTCCCTAATGTTGAGTGATGTTGAGCACTTTTTCATGTGTCTGTTGGCCATTTGGATGTCTTCTTTGCAGAAATCTCTGTTCATGTCTTTTGCCCATTTCTTGATTGGATTATTTGTTCTTTGGGTGTTGAGTTTGATAAGTTCTTTATAGATTTTGGATACTAGCCCTTTATCTGATATGTCATTTGCAAATATCTCCTCCCATACTATCAGTTGTCTTTTGGTTTTGTTGACTGTTTCCTTTGCTATGCAAAAGCTTTTGATCTTGATGAAAGTCCCAGTAGTTCATTTTTTCCCTTGCTTCCCTTGTCTTTGGGAATCTTTCTTTCTTTCTTTCTTTTTTTAGATTTTTTAAAATATATTTATTTAGTTGACAGAGAGATTGAGATCACAAGTAGACAGAGAGGCAGGCAGAGAGAGTGGGGAAAGCAGGCCCCCCACCGAGCAGAGACCCAGACACGGGGCCTGATCCCAGGATCCCGAGACCATGACTTGAGCCAAAGGCAGAGGCTTTAACCCACGGAGCCACCCAGATGCCCCAAATGTTTCTAAGAAGTTGCTGCAGCTGAGGTCAAAGAGGTTGCTGCCTGTGTTCCTCTCAAGCATTTTGATGGATTCCTGTCTCATATTGAGGTCTTTCATCCACTTTGAGTCTGTTTTTGTGTGTGGTGTAAGGAAATGGTCCAGTTTCGTTCTTCTGCATGTGGCTGTCCAATTTTCCCAATACCATTTGTTGACGAGACAAATGTTTCCATTGGATATTCTTTCCTTCTTTGTTGAAGATTAGTTGACCATATTGTTGAGAGTCCATTTCTGGGCTCTCTATTCTGTCCCATTGATCTATGTGTCTGTTTTTGTGCCAGTACCATACTGTCTTAATAGTTACAACTTTGTAATAGAACTTGAAGTCTGGAATTGTGATGCCACCAACTTTGGTTTTCTTTTTCAATATTCCTCTGGCCATTTGGGTTCTTTTCTGGTTCCATATAAATTTTAGGATTATTTGTTCCATTTCTTTGAAAAAATATTGATGGTATTTTGATAGGGATTGCATTACATGTGTAGATTGTTCTAAGTAGCATAGACATTTTCACAATATTTGTTCTTCTAATCCATGAGCATGGAACATTTTTCCATTTCTTTGTCTCTTCCTCAATTTCTTTCATGAGTACTTTATAGTTTTCTGAGTACAGATTCTTTGCCTCTTTGGTTAGGTTCATTCCTAGGTATCTTATGGCTTTGGGTGCACTTGTAAATGGGATCAACTCCTTAATTTCTCTTTCTTCTGTCTTGCTGTTGATGTATATAAATGCAACTGATTACTGTGCATTGATTTTATGTCCTGACACTTTACTGAATTCCTATATGAGTTCTAACAGTTTTGGAGTGGACTCTTTTGGGTTATCCACATAAAGTATCATATCTGCAAAGAGTGAGAGTTTGACTTCTTCTTTACCAAATCAGATTTCTTATAGTAGTCTGATTCCTGAGGCTAGGACTTCTAGTACTATGTTGAATAGCAATGGTGATAGTGGACAGCCCTTCCTTGTTCCTGACCTTAGGGAAAAAGCTCTCTGTTTTCCCCCATTGAGAATGATATTTGCTGTGGGTTTTTCATAGATGGCTTCTATGATATTGAGTTGTGTACCCTCTGTCCCTACACTGTGAAGAGTTTTGATCAAGAAAGGATGCTGTACTTTGTCAAATGCTTTTTCAGCATCTATTGAGAGTATCATATGGTTCTTGTTCTTTCTTTTACTAATGTATCGTATCACACTGATTGATTTGTGGATGTTGAACCAACCTTGCAGCCCAGGAACAAATCGCACTTGGTTGTGGTGAATAATCTTTTTAATGTACTGTTGGATCCTATTGGCTAATATTTTGGTGAGAACTTTTGCACCATGTCATCAGGGGTACTGGTCTGTAATTCTTCTTTTTGATGGGGTCTTTGTCTGATTTTGGGATCAAGGGAATGCTGACCTCATAAAATGATTTTGCAAGTTTTCCTTCTATTTCTATTTTTTGGAACAGTTTCTGGAGAAAAGGTATTAATTCTTTAAATGCTTGGTAGAATTCCCCTGGGAAACATCTGGCCTTGGGCTCTTGTTTTTTGGGAGATTTTTGATTACTGCTTCAATCTCCTTACTGGTTATGGATCTACTCTGTTTTTCTATTTCTTCCTGGTTTGGTTTTCGTAGTTTATAAGTCTCTAGGAATGCATCCATTTCTTCCAGATTGTCAAATTTGCTGGTGTATAGTTGCTCATAATATGTTCTTATGATTGTTTGTATTTCTTTGCTATTGGTTGTGATCTGTTCTTTTCCATTCATGATTTTATTAATTTAGGTCCTTTCTCTCTTCTTTTTGATAAGTCTGGCAAGAGGTTTATCAATCTTATTAATTCTTTCAAAGAACCAGCTCCTAGTTTCATTGATCTGTTCTACTCTTCTTTTGGTTTCTATTTCATTTATTTATGCTCTGATCTTAATTATTTCTCTTCTCCTGCTGGGCCTAGGCTTTCTTTGCTATTCTTTCTCCAGATCCTTTGGGTGTAGGGTTAAGTTGTATATTTGAGACTTTCTTGTTTCTTGAGAAAATCTTGTATTGCTATATACATTTTTCTCAGGACCGTCTTTGCTGTATCCCAAATATTTTGAACAGTTATGTTTTCATTTTCATTTTTTCCCATGAATTTTTTTAAATTCTTCTTAATTTCCTGGTTGACCCATTCATTCTTTAGTAAGATGCTCTTTAGCCTCTTTGTATTTGAGTTCGTTCCAACTTTCCTCTTGTGGTTGACTTCTAGTTTCAAAACTGTGTGGTCTGAAAATATGCAGGGAATGATCCCAATCTTTTGGTACCAGTTGAGACCTGATTTGTGACCCAGGATGTTAACTATTCTGGAGAATGTTCCATGTGCACTAGAGAAGAATGTGTATGCTGTTGCTTTGGGATGGAATGTTCTGAATATATCTGTGATGTCCATCTGATCCAGTGTGCCATTTAAAGCCCTTATTTCCTTGTTGATCTTTTGTGTAGATGATCTGTCCATTTCAGTGGGGGGGGTGTTAAATTCCCCTGCTATTATTGTATTATTATCGATGTATTTCTTTGATTTTGTTATTAATTGGTTTATATAGTTGGCTGCTCCCATATTAGGGGCATAGATATTTAAACCTGTTAGATCTTCTTGTTGGACAGACCTTTTGCATAAGATACAGTGTCCTTCCTCATCCCTTATTATAGTCTTTGGCTTAAAATCTAAATTTTCTGATATTAGGATTGCCACCCCAGCTTTCTTTTGATGTCCATTAGCATCGTAAATTATTTTCCACTGCCTCACTTGAAATCTGGAGGTGTCTTTGGGTCTAAAATGAGTTTCTTGCAGGGGTGCCTGGGTGGCTCAGTGGGTTAAGCCTCTGCCTTCAGCTCAGGTTATGATCCCAGGGTCCTGGAATTGAGCCCCACATGGGGCTCTCTGCTCACCATGGAGCCTGCTTCCTCCTCTCTCTCTCTCCCTGTCTCTCTGCCTACTTGTGATCTCTATATGTCAAATAAATAAATAAAATATTTTTTTAAAAAATAAGTTTCTTGCAGGCAGCATATCAGTGGATTTTTTTTTTTTCAATCCATTCTGATACCCTGTGTCTTTTGATTGTGGCATTTAGCCCATTTATATTCAGGGTAGCTACTGAAAGGCATGGATTTAGTGCCATTGTATTGCCAGTAAGGTGATTGTACTGTATATTGTCTCTGTCCTTTTCTGGTCTGTTACTTTTAGGCTCTCTCTTTGCTTAGAGGACCTCTTTCAATATTTCCTGTAGGGCCGGTTTGGTGTTTGCAAATTCTTTTAGTTTTTGTTTGTCCTGGAAGCTTTTTATCTCTCCTTTTATTTTCAATGACAGCCTAGCTGGCTATAGTATTCTTGGCTGCATATTTTTCCCATTTAGTGCTCTGAGTATATCATGCCAATTCTTTCTGACCTCCCAGGTCTCTAGGGATAGATCTGCTGCCAATCTAATATTTCTACCATTTTAGGTTACAGACCCTTGTCCCAAGTTGCTTTCAGGATTTTCTCTTTGTTACTGAGACTTGTAAGTTTTACTATTAGATGACAGGGTGTTGACCTATTTTTATTTATTTTGAGGGGAGTTCTCTGTGTCTCCTGGGTTTTGATGCTTGTTCCCTTCCCCAAATTAGGGAAGTTCTCTGCTATAATTTGTTCTGCTATAATTTGCTCCAATATACCTTCTGCCCCACCTTCTTCTTCTTCTGGGATCCCAATTATTCTAATTTTGTTTCATCTTATGGTATCACTTATTTCTCAAATTCTCCCCTCATGGATCAGTAGTTGTTTATCTCTCTTTTTCTCAGCTTCTTTATTCTCCATCATTTGGTCTTCTATATCGCTAATTCTTTCATCTGTCTCATTTATCCTAGCAGTAAGAGTCTCCATTTTTTATTGCCCCGCTTTAATAGCTTTTTGATTTTGACTTGGTTAGATTGTAGTTCTTTTATTTCCACAGAAAAGATTTTATTTCTCTAGAAAGGGATTCTCTAGTATCTTCTGTGCTTTTTTCAAGCCCAGCTAGCATCTTTATAATCATCATTCTGAACTCTAGTTCTGACATATCCATATTGATTAGGTCCCTAGCCATCGGTACTGCCTCTTGTTCTTTTCATTTTTTTTTTAGGTGATTTTTTTCCACCTTGTCATTTTATCCAGAGAAGAATAGACGAATAAGAGAACAAAATATTAAAAGGGTAGCAACAACCCCAGAAAAATATGCACTAACCAAATCAGAAGAGACCTTCCAGAATACGGTTGTTTTTCTGTTCTTAGAATTTCTGCTATTCTTTTCTTTGATCTCCTGTTGAGTTTGTAGGTGTTCAGAATGGTTTGATAACCTATCTAGCTGAATTCCTGGGACCTGATGAAATTTGTTCTCCTACTCCTCTGCCCTCTTACTCCTCCAACTCCTTTAATTTATTAATATGAAATATCACAGTGACTGATTTTTATATATATTATATATAATATATTTTATATATTGCTGCACTTGATTTGTAATATTTTTGATGAGTACTTCTGTATATTCATGAGGGATATTGCTCTGTAGTGTCCTGTATTATCTTTTCCTGATTTTGGCATCAAGGTAATGTCGGCCTCACAAAATAAGTTGAGAAGAGTTACATCTTCTTCTATTCTCTGGAAGAATTTGTAAAGAAACTTCTCTAAATATTTGGTAGACTTTACAGAGTACTCTCTGGGCTTGAAATCTTCTTTTTCAGAGGTTTTAAATGATAATTTCAATTTCTTATAGGCAGGGCTATTTGGTTATCTGTTTTTTCTTGGGTGAGTTTAATAGTATGTGGCTTTCAAAGAATTAAGCGATTTCATCTAAGCAGTTGAATTTATGTGTATAGAGTTGTTCACCGTCTTCCCTCATTAAACTTTTAATGGCTGTGTGGTCTGTGCTGATAACCTCCCTTTCATTCCTAATAATGGTGATTTGTGTCTTTCCCATTTCTTTCAGAGTCTGGCCATAGGTTTGTCAATTTTATTGATATTTTCAAAGAACCAACTTTTGTTTTCATTGATTTCTCCATTTTTCTGTCTTTAATTTCATCGATTCCCCTCATCATCACTGTCCCTTTCCTTCCTCTTGCTTTGGGTTTATTTTCCTCTCTTCCTTTAGTTTTTCTAAGGTTAAAAAATCTAGGTTATTAATATTAGACTTTTTTAAAAATATAAGTATTTAATGCTGTAAATTTCTCTCTAAGCACTGCTTTAGCTGCATCCCATAACTTTGGTGTGTTCTATTTTATTTTTGTTCAATTATTTACTCAAACTATTTTTCTGATTTCTTTTAAGATTTCCTTTTGACCTACAGATTATTTAGAAGTGAGGTGTTTAATTTCCAAGTATTTAAGGATTTCCCCTCACATATCTTTGTTATTGACATCTAATTAAAGTCCAGGATGTTTGGGTTTTGAGACTCATGGCCTATAACTGGAAGTAGAAATTGGGGCCATCTTATGAAAGGGTATCTTGATAATTGCACCAAAAGCCTGAGAAATGTTTATATATTGTACTTTGGTCAAACAGTTCCACTTCTTCGCTTATATCCCAAGGAAGTATTCATGAATGCACACATTAATCTGCACAATCCTCCAAATCTAAGTTCCAAAGAATGGGGAACTAGTTAGCTAAATTATGGTGATCCAAACAATGTAATATTATGCAGCCATTAAAACGTATCCTGAGGAAGAACGTGGAGGGCCATGGGAAGGAGCTGATGAGGTATGAAGTCCTTTATTGTCTGTCAACTCTTCACTGGGGTGTCACCTTGATGAAATAACAAATGTCGTCTCTCTTGTTTATTGCTGTTTCTTCAATGTCTGGCATGACTTGCCACATGGAAATATTTTGATAAATAAATAATTAGGAGAAGAGTGTCTTTTATCATTATAATATTATTGTATTATATTATATATATTCTATATTATATACATGTCTGTATGTATTATATATCATTTTTGTAATACACATTAAATGTGCACATATAACATGTAAATACATATAATCTGTATGTATATGTATATAACATATATGTATGTATGTATGTATACAGACATGAAATTTCTTTTGATGTGGGTTGCATTCTTCCTCCTATACTGCCATTAAGTGGTAAGCATTTCCCCTTCTTTTCTGTGCAGCCACTCCAGATCCATTTCAATGGATACCATGATGCTCCTCCACACTCTTATTTGAGTGTGTTTGCCATCATCATTCATGATCACTAGTTGTAATGTCCTCAAAATTAGTAGGTACATGTCACATCATTTTTTTAAAGGACAGATGTAGACACATGTGACTTTTTTCTAGAAGCTCAAGGTAAGTTAATGGTAAGGGTGGGTCTTAAGCCAGGACACCTTGCTCCCAGCCATTGACCTTCCCCTTCAACGTCTCATCCCACCAGCTCTGTCCTGCCAGAAATAATGACTCTAAGGCATTTGGGAGCCCTGATCCCACCTAAGGCTGTGAGCCCCTCATCATCAGAAGTATCTGGGTTTCAGCACCACACAAAATGGCAAAGTAGCCTTGCATTCTTGTTGGTTCTTATATTTCCCAAATACCAAAAGGGCACAGTCTGCCATAGCAACTAAAAGTCTAAGAAACATAACTGCTTTTTAAAAAATATTAAGCAACCAGGCCACTTGTGCTTTTCTACTTTCTAGCTTTTACAAAACAACATAAAATACTGCAAGATACACCCAGAAAAGCTCAGCAGGCTTTGGTGCAAATAAAATGGGTTTGGAAATGAACTGATGAGGGATCTGGTTCTGTCATTGTGAGAACCAGGAGCATTTCTTTTTTTTTTTTTAAAGATTTTATTTATTTATTTGACAGGTAGAGATCACAAGTAGGCAGAGAGGCAGGCAGAGAGAGAGAGAGGGAAGCAGGCTCCCCACTGAGCAGCGAGCCCGATGTGGGGCTCGATCCCAGGACCCCGAGATCATGACCTGAGCCGAAGGCAGCGGCTTAACCCACTGAGCCACTCAGGCGCCCTGAACCAGGAGCATTTCTAAAACTCTGAGCTCACAGGCCACCCCTGTAGAATAAGGATAGGTGAGCATCGAAGGTGATATCATACATAAAATGATGAACACCCTGTGCCTGGTGATTAGTGAGGGTTCACTAAAGAGGATTTGTGGCACATCTATCCTGGTTCATGACTGTGCTCTAAATTCCCTTCTAAGCTTCCTGTTTGCAAGGGAAGAGCACACCTTTGCAATCAAGGTGAGCTTTACCTAACTCAAACCTACCTCACTTGTTTGCCTTGCTTCCCTTCTTTCTTCTCCAATACCCTGCACATATCAAAGGTCCCTGATGATGGGTAACATCTTGTGGCTTCTCTGGCCTCTTTTTGGGGGATAGCAATGTACGAAGCTATAAGTGGAATTTTTTTTACCTTCTCTAGATTCGTTCTGTTGGACTTCTGTCAACCTGGAATTAGTTATGTGTGTTGACACTGGACCCATTTGGAGGACTCATGTTTAGGGAAGTTTGTCTGGAGCCTAGAAACTGGGGACTTCTTGACTCTGAAGGGTACTTTCAAGAGCTGATTGTCCATGACACAGGCTCAGTGGAGAAGAGCAGGATGGACACTGGGGGCCCAACCCTCTTGCCTAACACCCAACCCTGCCCCTGGTACTCGCTCAGTGTCTGGGACCTCCCTCCATGATAGCAGCACTGTCTCCTTTACATTACCCATGGCTGCTTTGTGCCCACTCTCCTACCAGACTAGGGGCATCCTTATAGCTGAGACTGCTGCTCCATGGTCTCTCTGCACCCAGCACTGAGTTTAGTAACTGGTCACTGGAAGCTGGCGTGAAGGATGACTTCATTTGAATCCTGAACTGATAGGCAGTTTATGCAAAGGAAAGCAGTGCTCCCTCCCACCCCCACACAGACCTGAAAATATGAATTCTTCAAGGGAGGTTTAGCAAACGGGCTTTGTTCTTGGGCACAGAGCAGGCAAGCGACATCGTAACATCGCATTTGAGTGGCTTTTCCACTCCCTCTGCCTCTGAGTGTCTGAGCAAAATGTTCTGCGTTTGATTGTCACTCTTCAAACAGCATGTTATTGTCATGCTTCTGCTTCTTTTTAATAAAGAGAAACGAGGAGGGTTTTTGTACATGCAAAATTAACACAAATCAAAACTGCTGCTAGTCTTTGATCCATTCTGGACTCTGATCCACATCGGCCTTTTTATTTTCCCACTGAGAGTGTACCGCTCAGGCAGGATTATGGAGGGAAGAAAACCGCTTACCACTTCCCATTTGATTAACACGATTTAATGCAGCAATAATGCTGTGGAAGTTCATTACTTGGGAAAGGCTCTGATGCGGCTGCCCACGGTGTCTGGGGACTGTGTTTTTTTATTTTTTATTTTTTTATTTAAAACGCAATCAAACACCTACAGTGAGAGGATATGTGAAATCCTGCCTAAGCTGGGGAAGGTGGAATTTCCATATAATGTAGACGGACAAAAATCCCTCCCATTTGTATAGCTTTTGACAGTTTACTCATTCCATCCATAAATATTTGTGTAGTTTATTAAGTTCAAAACACTGGGATCAGAAAACAGCAAAGGTCCTTACACTCATAGTAATATGGCACCTGTCTGAGCAATCAGGGAAGATCGCCCTGAGGAGGTGACATATGAGGCAAGCTCAGAAGAGTTTATTCGGAATAGGTGACCAGGGGAGGGCAGAATTTTGAGGTTGAGAAACAGCCTATGTGATATTGTGAGGCAGCAGTAGCCTGAACTATGACCAAAGCTGTCAGATGGCTGCTTGGTCTGGGCAGGTGGAAGGTAGGTGGCAGATGGAGGATGGGGTTGGAGAAGGGTCCATTGATGTACCCCAGCCTCCCTGCCTCCAGCCTGGTGAGGAGGAAGGAAGGTCAGAGAACGATTAGGAATTGGTGGCCTCCATCTCAGATCATCCCCCCCTCCCACCCCCCAGTGATCATCACCAGTCCTGGGACAGGTAAGACAGTAGCCCTGAATGCCCAGGCTTGATATCCAATCCTACATCTTCTCATATGTGACATTGGCCATGTCTGTAACTCACCTGGGTCTCAGTTTCTGTCCCTGCAAAAACGGAATCATTGTGGTCAGTCTTTGCTTGCCTCCCAGCACTACCGGATTTAAAAATATAGATAAATAGGAGTCTCAGGCTGTTTCAAGACATTCTGGAGATTGTCAGGAGATTGTCTTCTGGCAATTGTTTAACAGGACACAGCACAGTGTGAGTTAGGTTGCTGCTGGCTGGGCTTGAGGTGGGAGTTATGAATTGCATTGAGATTGGGAACATTTTGCCCAATTTCTAGGAATAAGATCAAGGTCTAACGAGGAACTGGGCTATTTGAAACAATCCTTTATTAGCTATGATGAGATATGTTCCTGCTTCAATACAAAACAACCCCCAAGTCTCTGATGTAGTACTGCAAACACTATTTCTTCTTGACACAAAACCAGCTTCGGGGCTAGTCAACTGTTTGGAGCAACTGTCTTATATGCTGTGAGTCAGCAGCTCGGGCTGAGGGAAACTATAGCCCATGGTCATGGTGGAGTTGGAGCACCAGCCCTTAAATGCTTTCTCCATTCTCATTAAATCCATTCTCATTCCAGTGGCCAGAGCAGGTCACGTGGCCACAACTAACCTCAGGGAGGCAGAAACATGTAACGGTCATGGATTTTGGAAGGAGAGAACTGGAAATCCACAGTTCTTTCCTTGCTGGGTTGCTTCTAGTCACAGAGCTCCAGACATACTCCTTCCACAGCTTTCTGTCTTCCCAGGACAAAATCGAAACCCCTCTCACGATAGCCAAAGAACTTTATAATCTGGTGCCCACTTTGAGTACAACTCACCCTGTGGAATACCTGCTCCAGCCAGAAAAAAACCCTCCCAGTTCCCAGATTTGCTGCTTTCAACCTGCTGTCCGCACGGCCAGAACACAGTCCCCTCTGTTATCAAAAGATAACGTCTTATCCAGATGGCCAACAGACACATGAAAAAGTGCTCCATATCACTCGGCATCAGGGAAATACAAATCAAAACCACAATGAGATATCACCTCACACCAGTCAGAATGGCTAAAATCAACAAGTCAGGAAATGACAGATGCTGGCGAGGATGCGGAGAAAGGGGAACCCTCCTACACTGTTGGTGGGAATGCAAGCTGGTGCAACCCCTCTGGAAAACAGCATGGAGGTTCCTCAAAATGTTGAAAATAGAACTGCCCTATGACCCAGCAATTGCACTACTGGGAATTTACCCTAAAGATACAAACGTAGTGATCCAAAGGGGCACGTGCACCCGAATGTTTATAGCAGCAATGTCCACAATAGCCAAACTATGGAAAGAACCTAGATGTCCATCAACAGATGAATGGATCAAGAAGATGTGGTATATATACACAATGGAATACTATGCAGCCATCAAAAGAAACGAAATCTTGCCATTTGCGACAACATGGATGGAACTAGAACGTATCATGCTTAGCGAAATAAGTCAAGCGGAGAAAGACAACTATCATATGATCTCCCTAATATGAGGGAGTGGTGATGCAACATGGGGGCTTAAGTGGGTAGGAAAAGAATCCATGAAACAAGATGGGATAGGGAGGGAGACAAACCATAAGTGACTCTTAATCTCATGAAACAAACTGTGGGTTGCTGGGGGGAGAGGGGTTGGGAGAAGGGGGTAGGGTTATGGACATTGGGGAGGGTATGTGCTTTGTGGTAAATTGGAAGGGGAGATGAACCATGAGAGACTATGGACTCTGAAAAACAATCTGAGGGGTTTGAAGTGGCGGGGGGGTGGGAGGTTGGGGTACCAGGTGGTGGGTATTATAGAGGGCACAGCTTGCATGGAACACTGGGTGTGGTGAAAAAATAATGAATACTGTTTTTCTGAAAATAAATAAATTGGGAAAAAAAAAAAAAAGAAAAAAAAAAGAAAAAAAAAAAAAAGATAACGTCTTTTGAAAAACAAGCCCTTTCTCTCTCTAACCCCAGCCTAGGCTGGCCACTTCCCCTCTTTGTCCCAACAGTGCTAGGATACACATCCTGCCAGCCCCAGTCCTGCTTCTCCTTAATTGTCCTCCTTTGCCCATCTGCCCCAGACTTTATTACCTGATGACACACTATCTAATCTGCTTCATATGCCTATTGTTTATTTTTTGACCTCCCACTCCATCACCTAGAATCTGGACTCCACAGAGGCAGGGATTTGCCCCATTGTGCTCGCAGATACATCCCAAATGTCCAGAATGGTGCCTGGTGCCTATCAG
The DNA here is from genome assembly GCF_020171115.1 of Neogale vison. Taxonomy (NCBI): domain Eukaryota; kingdom Metazoa; phylum Chordata; class Mammalia; order Carnivora; family Mustelidae; genus Neogale; species Neogale vison. The sequence goes on along the minus strand of NC_058097.1, from coordinate 33,690,631 downwards.
ATGCCTAATATTTGCTGAATGTCCAAAGAAAATGCCCAGCAATGCCCTAGTTCTCCCATATGTCTGGGGGTCCAGAGAAGGGAAACCTCTTTTCTTTCCTGAATTATGATATTTTTATTTAGGGAATCTAAAACTCTTTCAAAAATTTAGTGGCATCTCTCAGTCAGCTTCTCTGACTATCAGGATGTTAATAATAAATAAAAATAAGTCACTGAGGCCCAGACAGTGGAAAGATGAGAGCGTGACCCTGCCATGAAGAGCAGGTTCAGCCAGAAAGGAAAGGCCAGGAGCACTGAGGTGGACAGCCCAGGGGGCAGGAAGCCACGTCTTCAACCCTGAGTGCCCATGAAATGGAGAGAAAGACCAGCTCTTTCCCATTGTCCCTGAATGTCCATGGCAGGAGCTTGTCTTGAGCAAGGTCAACTAGTCCTGATGTATGGATTTGGACCAAAGAATTTAAGTAGAGGCTGGGAAGAATCAGACCCATGGAGCCACCTGGGTTTGACTCTGCAGTCTCAGGGGGAGGAGGGCAGGGGGATGGAAGGCTTATGGAGGTTTCCTCCTCATTTTCTCGATGGGGTGAATTCAGCTTTCTCATCCTGCAAATAGTGTCACCTGCAGCCTTAGGAACACACTTCCCTTCCCTCTCACAGGCAGAAGATGCATCTGTAATTAGCCTTCGCTGTCGGGGAGAAAACACCTGCGAGAGCAAAGGGAATTGGGGGAGGAGGGCCTGCCCTAACTGGCTGAAAGCCTGGTCTGACTGTTGAGCCACCTGGGTCACGCTGGGTGATGGGGACTCTTTGCTGACAAGCCCTTAGTCTGTGGGAAGGTTTATCTGCCAGGCCTTTAATAAAGTCTTCACTGCAGCAGCTTACACCTGGTGACCTTTACCCTGTGCAGGGGCCCCTGTGTGTCACACACTATTTATTTACTGCCTGGAGAATTCTGGCACAAAGGCAGAGACCTGCTACAATTTTGTAAGCAATGGAGGTGAACAAGTGTGACCTGGCCCCCTTCTCCCCTGCAAATGATAGACATGGTTGGCCTATGTTTGGGGTTACCTCTGCACCTCTATTATTCCTCTGTTGTACTGATTCCATTCTTCTTGTTGTTGTTTTTTATTTTTATTTTTTCATCTGTGATGGTGAACCTGAGGTGTGCGCTTGTGGTTTTGACCCAGGAAACATGTGAGCTAGTGGTAATAATGTGGTGGCTTATATTGTATGATGCTGTGACCTTTCTGGTGAGTCTCCACATCCACGTTTGATCCTCCAGCTTCCCTGCCAGGAAAGCAGGATGAGGAGGATTGTCTTTCTATTTGCAGATGGAGCTGTTCAGGCTCAGAGAGGAGCAGGCCTTGCCTCAGGGTCCAGAGTGAGTTAAAGACAGACTGAGTGAGAACCCAGCTAGCCTGGATTTTGTTTCTTAGTGTGCTGGACAAATATTTGGTGAGCTGCTACCAGGTGCCAAGCATGTCCCCAGGGGCTGGTGAGATGCTGCAGAAAAGCAAAGGGCTGTGCTCTCATGGAGCTTACATTCTCGGGGATTCATCTGAAAATAGAGATACTTTAAGGTTATTCACAGATCCTGTGCAAATTGGTTGTCTTTTCTTGATTTGATTTTAAAACAAGGCTTAAGATACAGCATTGTTATCCCATTTCTGTCTCTTTTTTTCTCTTCCTTCCTCCCTTCTTTTCTTCCTCTTCCTCTTTCCCTTTCTTTTTCTTTCCTGTTAGGATTGGGGGGTGGGGAGGGGTTCAAATTCACTGCACAGCTGTCCACAGCTTTCTTTTTAAAATTTCTTTCCTAATTTCAATAACTTTTGATACAATGCACCATAGGCTTTTCTTGCACAGGAACAAAAGGTGAAATGTTAATACGATTTTATTTGGGCTCAGATTGGATAAGGAAGACCTTTTGTCTCCTACCTTTCATCCTCAAGTTGGCACTCGTTAATTAAATCGAGCCTGTGGAAAGTGACCTTTGAGGGGAGGGGGGGTGGTTCCTGAGAATATAATATGTTTTAATCAAATATGGGCAAAAAATAAATAAGTAAGCAAGAAAAGAGCTATTAGACAAAGAAACACCCTGAAAACTTCCAGATGAGCTCTCTTGAAAGAAAGGTAATTTGCTTTTTGCTTTGGGTGAAAGTTCACACGTAGATAATGAGCTACAGTGGTCACTTGGACAAAATCCTTCACCACCACCACCCCCAAATGCTCTTAAAACGAGGGAGAGCTCCCTGCTGATTCTGCACCCCAAGACCACCCCTTGTGGTTTCCTGCCCACTGAAGGCAACTCTGGGTTGCCTGATTTCTCTGAGCTTGTGCCCCACCTGGCCACAAGGGGGCGCAGAAGAGTTGCTTTCCTCCGCCTGAAGAGGTAAACCTGTGAGGCCTCGCACCTCTGGGCCAGGTGTGGCTGACGACTCGGTCTTCCAGGGCTTCCAGGCACTAAAAGGGAACTGAACATCATCTGCCTGCTCTAAGGGAGGTGGATTCACCCCACCATAGAAAACCCTCTATGCCAGACACAAGACAGGCTCTAGCTGTACCGAGAAGAAATAGAAAGGGAGCATTGTGATGGGCTATGAAGGCTCTGAAATTTACTTCATGCATGATATTAAGTGAGCTACTTAGTCTTGTTGAGTCTCAGTTCCTCGATCTATAAAATGGGGACATCATCTTATAAGATTGTAAGTAGGAGTCCATGAAATTAAAAATATAATAAGCTGGGATGAAAGTGATAGTGCTCAGTAAAGATGGTTGTTATTGTGGCTGCCCCCGGTTGTGCTATCTACAGGGAATTCAGCATATCTCACCGCTCTGTTCCTTTATAATTTTTACAGAATGCTTAAATACATGGTAAATCTTTTTTTTAAATCAATTAGTTAATATATACTGTATCATTAGTTTCAGAGGTAGAGTTTAGTGATTCATCCGTTGCATATAATTCCCAGTGCTTTTTACATCACGTGCTCTACTTAATGCCCACCACCCAGTGACCCCATCCCCCATCCCCCACCCCCCTACCTTCCAGCAACCCTCAGTTTGTTTCCTGTAGTTAAGAGTCTCTTATGGTTTGTCTCCCTCTCTGATTTCATCTTATTTTTCCCCCCTCCAGTCCCCTATGTTCATTATATGGTGCATCTTTTAATGAAAGCTGTCTTTGAATCTAAAATATATATCTTTTCCTGCGTTCATGTAATTACTATCTACTGTGTGTCAGGTGCTCTGCAGGGTGCTGGAAATAAGGTGGACAGCAAAAAGCAGACCCACTACATGTTCTTATGGAGCTTCCAATCTAGATCAGCGGTATCTAGAAGAACTTTCTGTGTTGATAGAAAAGTTCCTTATCCGTGTTTTCCAATACAGTAACCATAAGTCACAAGCGGCTACCAATTACTTGACATGTGGCTAGTGACAGCAAGTGAAAGTTAAATTGTATTTAATTTCAATTGATTTAAATTTAAATAAGCATCCATGACTAGTAGCTACATTTAGTGCAGGTCTAGAGGATAAATATGATAATGTTTCCCACAGAGCCTGGCACACAGTCAGCTCTCAGTAAGTACACATTTCCTTTTCTTCCTTCTACTATGTAGCACTTGCTACCTTGCACGTAACTCCTCTCCTACTATGATGCCTTCTTGGTGATGAGTGAGGTCATCCAAATAGACTCCAGAAAGGCAGGCAACAGTTCAGATTACTTTTTTATGCCTCATAGGATTTTGCACACTTGAAGTGCTCCTGAAATGCCTACTAAGTTAAAGAGACAATGTGGTGCAGGGAGGCGATTTTTTGGAACCAGCAATGAATTTAAATCTTGTCTTCATCACTCATCATCTATAAGATGGGAGCTAGGTCCTCTCTGGACCTCAGCTTTCTCTTCTGTTAATTGGCGTGGCCATAGTTATTCGTGGGATAGTTGTGAAGCTCCATGAGATCACACACAGGTCATGACACAAAGTTGGTCTCTATAGACGAGCAATCAAACTGGAAGCCAGATATAGTCAATCCATGATGATGCTTCTTCACTGGACACTCCCAGCCTGACAGATGTGCCTCTGTGGTGTGACTCTGTTGTCCCTGCCTTATTGATTGGCCTAGGGGCAGACACCTGGATTCAGATAAGCCAATCATGTTCCTTATTTGGGATTTTAAAAATACTAGAACTAAGGGAACAGCTGAGCCCTTTTTTGATGGTGGGAGTTGAGACAAGTGAGACCCAGAAGCTTTTAGCACAGTGATCCCCCCTTAGGTGAATGAAGTTGGTCTGCAGCAGGAACGAATCAAGCCAACACGTGCACACAGAAACTAAAATTAAAAATGGGGGAGAGAGGGGCGCCTGGGTGGCTCAGTGGGTTAAGCCGCTGCCTTCGGCTCAGGTCATGATCTCAGGGTCCTGGGGTCGAGTCCCGCATCGGGGGGGGGTCTCTGCTCAGCAGGGAGCCTGCTTCCCTCTCTCTCTCTGCCTGCCTCTCTGTCTACTTGTGATCTCTCTCTGTCAAATAAATACATAAAATCTTTAAAAAAAAAAAAGGGGGGGGGGAGAGAAGGGTGTCTGGGTGGCTCAGTCAGTTAAGCACCTGACTCTTGAATTCAGCTCAGGTCACGATCTCAGGGTTGTGAGATCAAGCCTCATGCTGGGCTCCACAGTGGACGTGGAGCCTGCTCAAGATTCTCTCCCTCTGTCCCTCCCTTGTTCCTTCTATAAAAACAAAAACAAGACAAGGGCTGGAGAGAGAAAGAAAGGAAGCAAGAGAGCACAAGTGAACCCTGGAGATGTTCACGCCCTGATCAATTGGCCCAAGACCCAGAAGAAACTCTAGTGTTCCTAGGGTTACATTAAGTTGCTTTTCTATCCTTCCCAAACATTCTCCTTTCTGCCCGAGCATATTTGGGCTGGTTCTTCTCACTTGCAATGAAACAAGTTTTAATTAAAACAGCAATCAATCTGACACCTTTTCTTTCTTCTGCTCATCTGCATCCCATCAGAACTTTGCCTTAAACTTTGTCCTACATTCTATTTCCACATCTGCTGTGGGGTAACTCAGAGCCTGGAGTGGTTTGGGGTTGGGGAGGCAGGAATGCTAAGTCCCTGGGAGTTAATTAGTGCAGTTGGAGTTGTTTTCTGTAATGTTTATGTGATGTTGCCTCAGGACAATTCAGTAGCAAAAGAACAAATGCAGGTGTCTCTAAAGTGGTCCTCCAAGAAGCAGCCCCATGCGTAGGGCGGAAACCGTGTTGAATCGGGAGCCAGGGGACCCAGGCTCAAGCCCTTGTCTGGCTGCCCACAATGTGAACTTACACATATCATGGTCTGGAACTCAGCTTCCTCATTAGTAAAATGGAAATGATAATACACCCCGTACCTGTCTCATGGGGGTCTCTGTGTTTGGATGAAAGAATTCATGAATTTGACAGACTTTGGTGAGTGACCACTCTGAGCCTAGGAGTGTATTTTTGCAGAGCAATTTGAGAATTGTATATTCTCTCTCAGCCATCTTATGCCCACTCCCTCGAGGAAGAACTAGGAGGCATATCTAAAGAAGGAGGGAATTTCCTCCCTGTCCTTTCTTGGGACATTGATGAGCCAAGCAGGCAGTGGACTTGTAGCTGACTCCTACTTACATGGGACCTTGGCAGTTTTCCCCTGAGACTTGTCAGTACCCAGATACTTCACAGCTCATACCTTATGCTCATCTTCACACGAGATAAGCACCTCACCTGGAAAGCCACCTCCCCTCCATTCCTTTATATCAAGCACCAGGGCTTCCTTCCTTGCCAGGGGTACAGAATCAGTGGGCTTGCTTCTTACATAGTCCTACAGTTTCCTGCCTTTACCACTTTTCCAAGTGGCCAAAGTCAAGACCATTGTTTCCTTTGGCAATGTGATGACTTGACCTTACAAATTCATAGTATCTGGGCCTTTCTTTAAGAATGCCTACCCACAGGTGGCTTGCTACAGGCACAAGTGGCTTGTGAAGCCATCCGGACTGAAAGCTGGCAGCCCTGCTAGGGTCCTGGTCCCAGCTTTGCTCTCAGACCTTGGGCAGGTCATATCTCACAGTCCCTGTTCCTCAGGGTCCCCATCAACAAAACTGGAATAAAAATACCTGCCCTCCTGACCTCACAGACAGGAAATTAGATTAGAGATGTGAGACATAGCAAAGCATTATGTGACTGCAAGGTGCTGTATTGTCTTTTATATAACCTTAAAAATGTTATTACAAAAATGATACATGGTCACTGGGGAAAACTTAGAAAATGTAGATAAGAAAATGATGAAAACAAAAATAGTCCATAATCTGATCACCTGGAGAGAATTGCTGTAAATAATTTAATGGATATCTTTTTAAGATCTACATCTATCTACTTGAAATGGGACAACACTCTTTATGTTATTTTACAATTTGATTTTTTCACATAATAACATGTAATCCCCAGAAATATGTTTTGCCAGAGATTAAACTTATGGGATTTTCTCCCTCTATGCCAAGCCAACATCACCTTGGAGTTTTTGAAGGTCATCTCCTCTATCCTTCAAAGAGTAGGTATAGACACCTTGGCTTCACTTGGGTGCCTCCCTCAAGAGGACAGGCTGTGGTCCAGGGTCCGTGGAAGGAGGCTTACATAGTAGAGCCTGGGTGATTTGAGGGTAAAGAGAGGGACTTGCCTGTCTCATAGGGGAAGACCCCTAAGAGGTAGGGATCGGTGGGTCTGATTCTAAGAGATGGTTAGAAATAGGTCTAGGGCTTACCCAGGGTCCCTGGAACTGCCTGGATCTCTGGAGGTCATGGTAGGAGAGCAAATGAGGTGTACCTTTGCATGTCCAATTCCAGGGGGCCATAAATCAAGCTTGGCATTGAAGGAGTGATATGTTGTTCTTGCCCCCAAGAAAGCCTCTACAAGGATCTAGACTGGGGAGGAATGGCAGCTCACCAGCATCTGGGTATGAGTTTTCTTCAGTGTATTGGTGAGAGGTCTACCGTAGAAAACCCAGACTGGGAGAGGCCTTAAGGGGGAGAGACTAACTGCTTTCCTAATTATGAGGGTGAAGGACTGAGCAACAAATAACAAAAGTGAAAGATGCCAATCACCCTTTGTAGTGGGTTGAGTGGTTCACCCATTGCAGTGGGTTGATATGCTTTCCTAGAACCTGTGAGTGTGATCTTATTTGGGAAAAGGGTCTTTGCAGAAGTAATTAAGTGAAGGATCTTGGGATGATATATCATTTTAGATATGGGGTAGCCCCTAAATCCATGATAGGTGTTCCTATAGGAGACAGGGATATTTGAGATATAAGGCAGGGGTATCTCCCTCTAGCAACCTCTATGGCAGAACTCAACTGGAGGGCTGTAGTTTGGAAAGTCCCAGCAGTATGGAGCAGAACGCAGAAAGATAGATTTAGAGCTGAGACTCAGCAGGTGTGATATCTGGCATAAGAGACTTGGCTTTTGGGGTACCTGAGTGGTCCAGTCGCTAAGGGTCTGCCTTTGGCTCAGGTCGTGATCCCAGGGTCCTGGGATTGAGTCCCACATTGGGCTCCCCGCTCAGCAGGAAGCCTGCTTCTCCCTCTCCCTCTGCCCCTGCTTGTGTTCCCTCTCTCCCAGTGTCTCTCTCTGTCAAATAAAATCTTAAAAAAAGAGAGAGAGAGACTTGGTTTTGTTTATATCCAGTCCTGCTTTTGGAGTATCATGTGGACTCTGTGAACCCCTTTTGTGCTTCCAGTGAATTTACTTTTGTTCAAGTAACCGGAGTTGTTTTCTGTCACTTGCAATCAAGAAACCTGACAAGTACAGATGTTAGCTTTTGTTACCCTCACACAACTCCATGAATAAAGTATATAGTGTGTTTCCCATTTTACAGATGAGAAAAATGAGGCCTGAAGAGCTTATTTCCTACTGAAGTCTGGTCAGTGATGATACTAGGACTAGACCAGATCTTCTTAATCCAAGGCCTTTCCCTTGTCAACTTTGCTTCTCATCTGACCTGCTAGGGCCAGAAAACCAAAGAGGCTCTCAAAGCTCCCAGCTCAGTGATGCTCTCCACTTTGTGCAGAAAAGAAAACAAAAGATATATGGATATACTTCACAGTCAGCCAGTGCGGCAAGTCTGCTTAAGCAAAGTGTCAGTTTACCCATTACATTGATGGAAGAGAAGTAAGAGTGTCAATGTTAAGTTGTTTAAGAGGTGGCAATTGAATTTGAAACAAGTAGCCTTTAAATTTCTTTCCAGAATGACTTTAAGATGAGTCTGAGAGATAGGGAATGTTGCTTTCTGTCTAAACCCTTCCCCGTCCTTCTCCAGTAATCTCTCAAGTGTCAGTAAAAACCCTGGGAAAGTCTGCTTCCCAGGAGGGTTCTCTCCAGCAGTTTCCAGGTAAGGCAGGGTTTTCAGTCCCTACAATGAATCTCTTTAGGCATTCTTGAAAGTTAAGCATAAAGACGTGTGGTAGGGTAAAGTGCCTGCAAGAATTCTGAAATGAAATAAAATCTCTTTGAGGTTTAGAAAATAAAAAATGACTGAGACACTGTTCTATTGATTTTCTTCCCCTCGTCTCACACCACTGGGTGAATAAATTATTCTTGGAGGTTTTGTACAAATTACTCAATAAAGTCACAAGCAATGTGTCTGGTAAATGTAGTCTGCTTTGATTCCAAGTCCACATGGCAGACTACAGCAGGAAACGCTAGGGTAGAAAAGACCTCGTGAGCCATGGAATTCAACTCTCTTATTTCAAAGGTATGAGCGATGGGAGGCAGGGGGACTGGGAATTGGACTTGGGGGTCACAGAGATTAGAACTCAGAGCACTGGACAGCACTGTACTGCCTCCATATTGAAGGAGGATAAGTTAGGAGCCTTGACATATCCCTCTGAGGGTTCATTTTACATGTCCGTTTGACTGGGTAATGAGTTGTCCAGACATTGGATTAACTATTACTCTGGGGTTTCTGAGTAAAACAGATTGCCCTCCCCAGTGTGGGGGAAGGAGGGACCTTCAGCCAATCATCTGAAGACATGGCTAGAACAAGAGGCTAAGAAAGAGGCAACTCCTTCTGCCTGATGCTTGAGCTGGGACATGAGTCTTTTCCTGCCTTCAGACTTGGACTGAAACACTGGTTCTTTCTTCTTGGATCTTGAGCCTGCTGAAATTTGGACTGCAACGTACACCCGTGTCCCTTCTGGTTCTCAGACCTTTAGAATCAGTTTAGAGGAAGAGTGTGTGTGTGTGTGTGTGTGTGTGTGTTTCAGGTTTCTCCAGGGAAACAGAATCGATATATATACATACATCCTATTGCTTCAGAACCCATATATGAATATATATATATATAGAGAGAGAGAGAGAGAGAGAAATATTCTGTGTATGTATATACATATACAGGTTGTTTCCTTGGAGAATCTTGACTAATAGGGTGCCCATGAATTGGAGAGAAAAAAAAAAATAAAGTAATGATTTATCCCAAAGCTTGACATCCGAAGGAGCTAAAAGAAATATTCAGCATCCTTACCTGAATACACAAATGGGTCATCACCAAAGTGCCAAGATATGGCTTCTCCACAGATTCCTTTTTTTAAAATTTGTTTTAATTTACAAATAATTTGTTTGTTTTAATATACAGCGATTTAGGCCCACTGAAATTTTTGACATTTCTTGAACTGCCTCTGTCATCATGGTCTATACCAAACGTTGCAAGTAGTAGCTTTCAGCTGGTATTGCCTGAAGATGTGTTCTCTTGTGCCCACATTGTGGGGTTTTTATCCGTACTGTACTTTTGCAAGTTATTTTGAGCATCCTATGCTTTAAACATTGTTAAACGTAAAAGCCAGGGGACTGCACATAAAAATTCTACCTTTCTTACTTTAAAAGCAAAATAACAAGATTGGGTAATGTTTGGCTCCTCAATGGCCACAGTTAGCTAGCACTGAATAGCAGCCCATTCACCATGGTCCTCACCATTCCTAAATGTCTCCCTTATGCTAAAGCTGAGGATCAGTGCCACTTATCATCATGTATGCCCTGGCCAGATCAATTATCAAATAATTCAGAATGTCTTTATGAAAATACTGATTCCACAAATTAATATTTCTTGGCTACTGACTATGTTTCTAGAACAGTAATGGGAGGTAGCAATGCAAAGATAAGCTTGGCATGACTTTTGCCCATGAAATGTAGTCACAGTGAAAAGCTTCCTATAGTCCCGACTCAATCCACAGTTTTTGTATCCTCTTCAGGTATGTAGGTTGATGGTTTGGCTGGAACTGGTGTATATTGGAAAGAAGTGAAGGTGGGGAAAAGAGATAGGGCAGTGTCAAATTGGGGAAGAATGGGCAAATGGGAGATTTGTCTGTGCACATGGAATAGTTCTGTTCTGGAATAGTTTCTGAGTGACAGGATGGCATGATAATAAAAAAGAATAATTGTGGCAGAGACCAGTCCTCCACCAAGCCACTCCTCCTCCCCTGGGCACTCAGCTAGACTACATTTCCCAGCATCCTCTGTAGTGAAGCAAGACCATGTGACTGTGTTTTAGCCCATGGAATGTGGGTAGGAGTAATGGCACTTCCAGGATGGACTCTGCCAACTGTCCTTTGGGAGAGCTTCCATCTTCCTTCCCCTTTCAACAGTGGAATAAATGAGATTCTGAGGTCGTAGCCACATTATGGGAAGAGGCTACATCCCTGAACCTGTGAGGAAAGGACACTTGTGGAGTGGACTTCGATGTGAGAAAGAGGCAAACCTTTGCTTTGTCAAACTACTGAGATTTGGGAATTGGTTTATTACCATAGACATCATTTCCTTAACTAAAATAGTAACAACAACAACAACAACAACAACAATTCATTAAGTGCTTATTCTGTGTTAGGCACCGTTCTAAGTACTTGAAATGCATTATCACATTAAATTATTGCCATTCTTTGAGGTAGGTATTTTATTATTATTTTCCACCCAGTGAAGAAATTGAAGCACAGAGAGGTTAAGTAACTTGCTCAAGATCACACATCTACTAATTAGAAGCTATATTTTATAGCAAGGTTATTCTATAGCAGAGGAGAAGCTCTGATGGAAGAGAATTAAAGGAAATAGAGAATCACTAGGAAAGCAAAGTAAAATAATTTAGATTTCTGTGTGGTTTTCCTGTGCCTGTACCTAGGCCAGCAGTGTCTGGAATCTCAGGATATGGTTAACAAAATGTATATATATATATGTATATACATACACACATACATATATATACACACATATATATGTATATATATACACATACACATACACACACACACATATATGTGTGTGATATGTGTGTGTATGTATGAATATTTATTCAAGCCCTCAAAGCTGCCCACATCCATTCCAGTTCAGACAGTCTCCGTGCAGGGGCAGGGATACCTAGGTGCCAAGGGAGGCACCCACTCACCCAAGTTGTATCTTTAGGCTTGAGGACTCTTCAGCATCTCCAAAGAGCCCTTGTTCCTCTTCTGCTTCCATTATGGTGAGTATCCATAATTTGGATAGAAAAGTCTTTCAGGAGAAAATTTCCCCAGGATTCTGCGATAGTATTTAAGTAGGAGCATTTAGCTGGTGGCAGAGAGATGGGCTCAGGGACTCAGGCAGTGGCCCTGACCGTCTGTGGGCTCCAGACCCCGAGTTCTGTGTGCCCGAGGAGTCTCTGTGAAAAATAGTAGTGATTCCGTCATGACTTGCATCTGAAAAGGTCTTGCCGCCAGACACATTTCTCTTCCTCATTCAGCAGGTCACTGTGACCCAGAGTTTGTGCTCCAGTGTCAGAGAAGACAGGCGGAAGCAGTGAAGGTAGCCTAGCAGACCCAGAGCTCAGCCGAGGGAGCCTGTGCTGGACCGGAGGTAGGGTACATCATACCCACCCGTCCTACCTGGGGTCCTCTATTCTTTGGGTGTTTCAGACAGCTGACAAGAATTCATCAAGCACCTGCTTTATGCCCCACACTACCCTGAGTGCTGGGGAGAGCACACTCAGCCAACAGGTAAATAAGAACCTTCCTCTCATTCAAGAGCTCATACTCTCCAGTGGAGAGACAGCTAGAAAGCAAAATCATTTCAGATCTGCAGATCAGCAAGATCATTTCAGATCTGAGAGACATAGTGGCATGGTGTGGGGTAGGGCTGGGGCCCAGGAAGACATCCCTGAAAAACTGACACATGGGTTGAGAACTGAATGCAGAGCAGCCTCGTGAAGACCAGAGGAAGTATCCCAGGTAGAAGCAACAGCAAGTCAAGGACGTGTGGCTGGAAGGAACTGTCTAGGAATGATCTTGGAGAGTCTGAGCAATAGCATGGAGGCTGGAGTACCTGGTAGGAACCAGGGTGAAGAATGGAGACTAGAGGGGTTAGCAGGGGCCAGATCACACAGAGTGTGCAGGCCACAGGAAGTATATGTGGTGGGGGGGGGGGTTGGAGTACTGGCCTATACTCTGTATCCTCCAAAGTCCTTGGGGACAAAATGCCCAATAGGTTGTCCAATGCCTGGTCCCTAAAGAAACTTGCTCCACTGCTGGCTTCAAGGATTTGGGTGAGGTATGCCTAGGAACGTTCCCAGAGGGGGGGGGCAGTGCAATGAGGTATTTAAGGATGGAGAATCTTAAAGTCAGGTGACAAAGTCTCCATGGATAAAATCTAATAATGTTGTCTTGAGTATGTTACATAACTTGGGGTCCATTTTTCCCGCCTGCAAGAGGGGAATAATAGGGTACCCACTTGTCATGGTTATTGATAGGGTTAGATACAGTAGTGAAATTCTAGAAACACCTAGCATGGAGTAATGTTCCATAAATACAAGCCGGCCTTGGCTATCGGTTATGTTGAAAGGAATATGTCAACACCTAAGAGGGTTTCTTGAGGGAGGTAAGTTCTTAATTTCTGTAGTCCTCTTGGATTGATAGTAGTAGTTAAAACAGCATCTAAACTGTGCCCCAGGCTCTGTGCTTGCTGATGTCATTAAATTCTCAGGACTGTAGGAGTAAGAACTATTCTGATCCCATTTTTCAACTCAAGACAGTGACATTCAGAGTAGTTTGTTAACTTTCTGACATTGTTGACACATGGCAGAGCCAGAACTGAAGATAAAGGTGGTTTGACTCTGGAGCCCAAGATCATGGCCACTTTGTTAAGGAATCTCTGTAAAAATTCTCTCCTCCCTCCTTTGAGCTCCCCAAGTCCTGCCTGCAAAGTGCACCCTTCCCCCTCAAGCCCTGAAATGCTACTCAGACCCGTGTCTTTCCTACTTCTCTCTTTAAAGATGTGCGGCTAAGCCAACTATTTCTACAGCACCCAACAACTGGTCAAGGCCATGTACATCTAGTATCTTACTTCATAACCATCACTGTAACCTTTACATCCCTCACTGGATGCATCGGCCAGGGCTCTGAGGGGCTGAGGCATGGCATGTCCAGCAGCAGTCGCCTCATACGCCCTCACTTCTGTCCAGCACTCTGACAGGACCCCAGGCTAATTCTCAGAGCTGGAACGGGAGCAGACCCTCCCTAAATCATTATTGGATTTGATGAAATTGAATTGGGATGGGAATGGGTTTCCGACTTGGAAACAGAGAACTATAACATACCTGGACTCTCAGTCCCAGAACCGTCCTTAACGGCAACCTTCATCAGCCGATGGCCTTGATGTCATGGCCAAGGCTGCGTCGAGCCAGGCCTCCGGGAAAACCCAGCCAGGAACTGCAGTGCGGGAGTCCGCGCCGCAGACCCAAGCCATTACAGCATCTCTTGCCTGCCCGCCAAGCTTCCTTCCCTCCCCCGCCGACACCTCCACCCCAACCCTCACCTGAAGCACCAGCAGGAGCTCTCACTCTTCTCCTAGCCCCCGCCCTGCTGCCATCTGCCAGGCCGTGCGCTGGCCTAGCTGTGCCCAGGAGTGGGCACTGTGCCATGGCAGCACACAGGCCTGCGTGCCGGGCGGCCAGGCGAGCATGTGTGAGCCCTACGTGTGCTGTGAGGCTGCTGCGCGGCCAGTATTCTCGCGCAGGGAGGGCGGCCATGTGGCATGATTGGCAGGTGGGGTAGGATGGGAGGCCTGGGAGGGGCCACAGGCAGGATGTGCACTTCTGCAGCTGCCCGAGTAGACCCCCAACCGCAGTTGGGATCAGAGGGGTGGAGAATGGGGGGGGGGGGGCGGTGGACGAACTGGACAATAGCAACGTAGCTTCCTGTGTTGCTGCTGAGTCAGCTCTGGATGCACACGGAGGGGGTCAGAGCCCTCTCCCTCTTTGGAAAAACCTTGCTTTAGTGACAAAACTTTGCATTGTAAGGACCTATTTTACTGTCCCTGCTGCCCTTTCCCCAGGGGACTTAAAAAACAAGTCCTGGAAACCAGCTCCAGGGGTGGAGGCCAAGAAAAACAAGGCTGTACCCACCTCGAGTCTAGCCCTGACATAAGTCCAGCCATCTTGGCAAAGCTAAAGCCGGCACCTTGCCCTGTAAGAGTGGGTGAGCATAAGAACGCCATTCACTGTGAAGTGTGTGAACCTGGCGATTCACAGACCTGTACCCCTGGGGATAAAAATATATTATATGTTTATAAAAAATAAAAAAATAAAAATTTAATTTAAAAAAAAAAAAAGAAGAAGAACGGCCATTCAGAAGGCCGGGAAGCCATTTTTTACGGAGCGTCCCTAACCAGCCCACTTGCGCACATAACTTGAGATACCGGAAAAGTAGCTAAAACCTAAGATACAACTTAATCATATACCCCCAGGGCAGTTAGGCGACGGCGCCACAGGGACCAAATGTTAAAGAAAAGCAAATAGTTAACTTGCAGAGGAATCTCCCTTGGTTTGCAAACTTCCCGGTGATTTACAACAAAAAGGGCTGTCTCTTCAATGGCCCAATTTCCGGAGACAAATGGCTCAGTTCCTCCAGGCCTAAGGTCGCCCTCCCCACCAGAAAACTGAAGGAGGCTGAGGCAGAAGGAAATGTGAATAAAGTTAAATTTCTTCTAAACCTAAATCTCCCTTAACCGCCAGGATGGCTCCAGGGTGACTCTGGGGTGGCAAAAGTTTAAACAAAGTTAAACTGTCAAATTGGGGCGCAAGATATGTATGTAGCCATGAAGAAGTGCCTTGAAAATGCTGTATAAACCCTTGGCTTTGAGTGCTCAGGGTCCTTGTTGAAACCCGCTGTGCCGGGCGGATACTTGGACCCCAGCTAGCTGGAAATAAACCTCGCTGTGTGACTTGCATTATCGAGAGTGTTCTCTGTCTAATTGAGGGGTGGTCGACTCCGTACCCTAACAGATTAGTGACCATTTATTGAGTACTTACTGCATGCCAGGCACTATGCCAAGTGCTCTCCTAGGTGGTACCAAGATAAATGGCATCAAGTCCTCACCACAACGCCAGGCGGTCATGGTTACTATCATCCTCATTGTTTGATGCAGGACATAGAGCTTCGGGAATGAACTCAGTTGCCCAAAGTCACCCTGGGAGTAAGTGTCCACGCTAGGACTCAACCCCACGCTAGGACTCAGGATTCTACTCAAAATGCCAGGGTGTGTGTCCTGACAGTGTCCAGGACTCCACTCTTCCACATTCAGGAGGTTCCCCCTGGCTCTCTGTAACCTGTATTTTCTTAAGTGGCATTTATGGGGCACTTACTGTTTACTTGAATGGGCTGGTTATTGGGAAGGGAGTGAATAATAACATGACGCACTTCCACCCACTTAGTGTTTCACTGGGAGGGTCTAAAGGAGCTGCAGACTAAGCAGAACCACTGGGCCAGAGTCCCCAAACTGACTGACAATCAGAACCACCAAAGAACTTAGAGAATGAGCTTCCTGAATCTGAGTCTCTACGAGAGGGTGCTGGCGTCTGGACCAGTCAGAGGTTCCCAAGTAATTTTGATGTGTTGGAGAGTCCATGGTACTCAAACTCAGGGGAAGAAATGGTTCCTGGAGGTTGGTGTGGTCAGGGAAATGTTCCAGGAGGAGGGTAAGCGTGAATGTGTGTGTGTGTCTCTGTGTGTCTGTGTGTTGGCGGGTATTTCATGCAGGGATCGGGGCAGGGACAACAAGAGTGCAGGCTCAGCAACAGGCCTGAGCAGCGTGTGTTTGAGCAAGGTAAAGCTGCTACCATCGGAGTGTAAAGACTGAAATGAAGCCTCAAGGATGAGGCCAGAAAGCACTGTGGTTACCATGGAAGGCTCAGATGTTAGGCTTCGTCAAGCATTTATTATACACCTACTGTGTGCTGGGCGGTTTTGCGTGCTGGGCGGTTTTTCATCCTGGGCATTCAACAGTGAAGGGGCAGATGGGGGATGGAATTTTAGTCACGGATAGTGAAGTGAGGAGACAATGCTGGACGTGGGGCAGGGCTGTGCTCCTTAGAAAACAAGCAGAAGTGGGGATGGGGAGGAGGCAGCTCTCTCTGGAGTAAGAAGCATGCAGGCAGGGACAGCAGCACAGGTTCTGCTGGGACAAGCTTTGCGGGGCCTGTTGGTGGAGTATCTCCCAGGCCAGGGTGGCCAGAGCAGAGCAAGTGAGAGATCGGGGAAAGGCTGGGAGATGGGTGTTTTTTATTTTTTTAAATATTTTATTTATTTACTTGCTAGAGAGTGCAGAGAGAGAGAGAGAGAGAAGCAGACTGTTCGCTGAGCAGAGAGTCTGACATGGGGCTCAGTCCCCAGACCAGAAATGATGATCTGAACCCGAAGGTAAACACTCAACCACCTGAGCCACCCAGGTGCCCCACAAGGGTTTTGGTTTTTGGTTTTTGTTTTTTTAATATCTTAAGTTAATTTAATTTTTTTTCATTGTTCCAAGATTCATTGTTTATGCACCACACCCAGTGCTCCATGCAATACGTGCCCTCCACAATACCCACCACCAGGCTCTCCCATTTCCCCACCTTCCTCCCCTCCAAAACCCTCAGATTGTTTCTGAGAGTCCACAGTCTCTCATGCTTCATCTCCCCCTCCAATTTACCCCAATTCACTTTTCCTTTTCTTCTCCTAATGTCCTCCATGTTATTCCTTACACTCCACAAGTAAGTGAAACCATATGAGAATTCACTCTCTCTGCTTGATTTATTTCACTCAGCATGATCTCCTCCAGTCCCATCCATGTGGATACAAAAGCTGGGTATTCATCCTTTCGGATGGAGGCATAATACTCTATTGTATATATGGACCAAATCTTCTTTATACATTCGTCTATTGAAGGGCATATTGGCTCTTTCCACATTTTGGCGACTGTGGCCATTGCTGCTATGAATATTGGAGTACATATGGCCCTTCTGTTCATTCCATCTGTATCTTTGGGGTAAATACCCAGTAGTGCAATTGCAGGATCATAGGGTAGCTCTGTTTTTTCATTTCTAAAGGAATCTCCACACTGTTTTCCAAAGTAGCTGCACCAGCTTGCATTCCCACCAAGAGTGTAAGAGGGTTCCCCTTTCTCCACATCCTCTCCAACACTTGTTGTTTACTGACTGTCTTGTTAATTTTGGCCATTCTAACCGGTGTAAGGTGGTATCTCAATGTGGTTTTGATTTGAATCTCCCTGATGGTTAATGATAATGAACATTTTTCACATATCTGTTAGCCATTTGTATGTCTTCTTTGGAGAAGTGTCTGTTCATGTCTTCTGCTTATTTTTTGAAAGTTAAAAGAAAACCTTGTGTTTCCCCAAGTTCAGGATCAGGTCACATTAGAGACTGATTAGAGGCAGTCAGGCCCAAAAGGTGGAGACAGGCAGGCTGAGGGGGCTCCCACTGCAGAAAGGCCTCCCCTCTTCTCCTCAGGCTTTTAATGGTCCACCCCACTTCCCTTCCCTACCTTCTGCTCAAGCTCTCATGTTTCCCTTTGTCTTTCTGATGCTTGGTCTCTAAATCAGCCTTGCAATGTCTGTCCATGGAAAAGCCCACTCTGCCTGTGTAGCAATTCCCTGAAAGCCCCTGCTCTGGCTCCCGAAAGGGACGCCATGTGGCCAGGTGACCCGCTGGGTGGGGGCGAGGCATCCCAGGCTCCGGGGGACCCGCACCACCTATGAAGCCTGCAATTCCTGCAAAGATATCATTCCTATGATGACTTTGTTCCTCAGGAAGGCCAGTGTGAGTGATTTGTCTCCTTCAAACTCAGGATTTACCGTACAATTGGCCCAATGTTACAGCGTTAAGAAACTTAATGTTTTTAAGCAAAAGTTAATTGATTGAAATTAGGCAGATGGCAACAGCTGTGGAATAGGAAAAAAAAAAAAAAAGAGGTACTTATTTAACTGCGGAAGCTCAGGTCAAACTGGGGATGGCTTACAAACCACTTAGTGCAGGATCGCAGGAGTCGCCCAGGCGCTTGAGTTTTCCTGTGTGTGTGTGTGCGCGCGTGCATGTGAAGAGAGGTGGGGATCCAGATTCCCAACACTCCGAAATTAAAGATTCATCTGGTACAACTGCCCAAGCATGGAGATATCCCTCTTTCTGACCTTCAACCCACTGATATATAGAAAAGCCTCTTTTGACAGGTGTTGTTGTTATTGTTTTTAATAAAAATTCCTTCTAAGACATTTAATTCTCCTTTCCACCAGAACAGCAAGGTCAGTGAGAGGGGACCAATGGGAAAGGGAGCCAAGACCCATACCATTACGAAGAGCACCAGATGCCAGAACTCTCCCCCCTTCTTGGAAGTTGACTTTTTGACTAAATCAATCTCGTCACAGTATTTTGGTGACACCACCTGAGAGCTAAGGCAGGCATTAGCAAAATCCGATGCATGGAAGCTCAGTCCATCATTTCCACTCCGCTGTGGGGAACGACTTACGTACACATGGGAAGCCACTCAGGGTCCATGCCTGGAGCTCCTGAAGACTGAGCCTGATCCCATCCTCAGTGGGAGAAATAGACTCATTAGAGCCCATAGACAATAATGACCAATGCTGAGCATTTCAGCATTATTTCATACTTTCCCTCTTTTGCCCCTGCTATAAAAAGAAATCACAAAAGTTATTTACATAGTGAATCCCTTTTCAAATATTTTCCTTCAGTCTAACAAGGCCAGTTCCACAGATACTGAATTAATCACAGATAGGTTCCTTATAAACTCCAGCTTTCACTCTCTATTTTTCTGGATCTTCCTTCTCTTTTCCAGCCAATGCCTCCCTCTTGCTTACAACTCCTATGCTCCACGTACATCCTGGCTGTCTCTGCTCTCAACATGTCAAGTATTTGAGCCTACCTTTGAGTGGATCCTCCTTTGGTCCAGACTTAGGAATATTTGGTTTTATCTGATCATTCTGATTTCATCCTGAATTTCAGCTCCTCATAGAGAATTCCACCTGAACTGAATCAGAACCTTCTTCCTTGTGGTTGCCTCATAGTATTAGGAGTAATTACCTCCTTAGTGCTACCCAATATTTTCATGTTTCTATTGATTCTGTGTCTGTTGTTACTTTAAAACGAGACTCTGAAAACTATGGCCCATGGGTTAAATAAGCTATTTTTGGTATGGCTCAGAAGATAAAAATGTTTTTTTATATTTATAAATGTTTGGAGGTAAAAAAGAAAAGTAATATTGGCATGGTGTGAAAATGATATGAAATTCAAATTTCAGTGCTCAAAATTGAAGGTTTTTACTGAGATATAATTGATACATCACATTATATTAGTTTCAGGTGTATGGCATAATGATTTGGTATTTGTATACATTGCAAAATAATCAGCACATTAAATCTAGTTAACATCCTCAAAATTAAAGTTTTATGAATGCACAGCCATACCCATTCATTTCTGTATTGTCTGTGGCTGCTTTCACAGCTGTGACAACAGCAGAGATGAGTGGTTGTGGCAGAAATTGTATGGACCACAAGCCTGATCCATTTACTGTCTGACCCTTCATGGAACAGGTTTACTGGCCCCAGATCCAGAATGCGAGATACAAAAACACAGAGACCCTGTCTGTCTTACTCTCCTCTCTTGCCAAAGTCCTTGCTCCATGGTATTTGTTGAATGAACTTGCTTTATTCCTGGATGACCCTTAGCTTGCTCTTTAAGATTCAGCGGAGTCTTCCACAAGCCCTCTCTGACCATCCCCCTACCAAGGCCGGGGTGACATTTCTCCTTGTGCTCCCCAGGATGATGAGCTATCACTGCCATAAAACTTGGTAATAACAAGAGCTGACATTTGTTGAGCCTTTGCCATGGGTCAGAGCACCTTGTTACTGGCTTTGCTTATGTTTCTGTTGCCCTCAGACAGCTCAGTGAGGTAGCTACTATCATGATGCCCATTATATAGATGAGGGAGCTGAGGCACAGAGGTTACCAGCCCAAGGTTACACAGCATGTTGGTGACAAACAAAAATGTGAGCTTGGGCAGTGTGACTCTTGTGCTTTTTTTGTTCCTTTGTTATGCCAAGTTTTCACATCTGAGAGACCACCAAGGAGCCAAGCACCGATGCAATCACTTGAGGGTTTATTTGACAAGCTTAAGCTTGGGCCCAAGTATACCCGACATAGCCGAGTAGGAACTTGGAACCCGAACCAGATTACAGTCAGTTTTTAAAGGCAGAGTAGGGGTGGACTCGGTGGTAGGTGAGGACAAAGGGGATTATGGATGATGTAAGTCTCCAAGGATTTTTGGAAGCAATGTCTCCAGGACCTCGAGGGGCTAGCTATTGTTGGGAGAAATGTTATTTATTACCAATAATAAAAATCTTCTCATGAGACCCTTTAGATGTTTATCAGTGGGCCATATGCTTGGGAATGATTCTCGACACTATCTTGGAGGTTTAGAGATAAAGTTTCCTAAAGTAGACTTATAGGATCCTGGTCGGACTCGTCGGGGGTAGGGTGTCGGTCAGGCTAGGACTGTCCTTAGCAAAATCTCAAGGTGAGGGCAGTTAAGTCCCCAGGGGAAAGCCACTGTCTGTTTCAAGGGCTTGTCAGTAGGTGAGGAATTTTAATGATTTTCTTCTGCCTCTGTTTCCCACATCAGCTAAACTTGAGGTGAGATGGCCTTAATTTTCTCGGCCTCCACCCCTTTATCTGTCTCCCCACTCAGGTGAGCTCCTTGGGCATGGGGCTGTGCCTTCTTCATTTCTGTGTTCTAAGGCCTGATCAGGTTGGGGCTAGAAATGTTGGTTGAGTGAATCCATTTTTGCTGTACCAGAGACTCTGTGGCCTAATCCATCTTGGGCGTCTCCCTTCTTCCTCTTCTTTCATGTACATGCCATTCATTCAATCATGTCTTCCCCCTGAAGATAGTCCGGGCCAATGCCAACATCCTCATTGGACGCAGAGAGAAACCAAGGCTCTGGGGAATTAAGAGAAATGCCTAAGACCAGTGAGTGGCTGAGTCAGGGTCAGAACACAGGAGTCTCGCCTGGAAGTTTCACCAGATCCAGCTCTTTGATCGGTGGATGGAGAAACCATCCTACTGGCAGGCAGATCAAGGGCACCCCTTTGGTTTTGTCTTGTGAGGTTCTTTGTTATCCAGAATTAAGACACGACCAAACCCCCCCGCCCCGGCAATTCGCCTGTGCTGCCCTTGACTGTGATTTAACCTGACAGGTGCTATCCAGGCACATGCTGTAATCAAATGCCAGGCTGCCCGTGCCCCCCCTGCCCTGTTCCACCTCCTCCCTCTCTCTTCCTGCACACATACGCCTGCCTCCAAGGGCACAGGCTTCCTGACCAGCCAGCCATGCTCTAAAGCACAAACAGGGTAGGAAATGAAAACCCCGGGAAGAGCAGATGATGCGGGCAGGAGGTGGAGGTACCTCCACTCGGTGTGATCTGCTCGGCTCCCCAGGCTGGCAAGAAAAACTTAAACATTATTTACTCAACCATGTGAGGGTTGAAACCAATATCTGCTGGCCATCTGTTCAGCTGAGTGACCCCTCGGAACTTCTCCCCCCCACCCAACACCATGACGTGAGCATCATTTCTTCTCCACCATCTTGCCGCTTCCTGGCTCTCTCCCCTCCCCCGGGGGCTGGCGTGGGAAGGGCTGGAAAGGCTCCTCGGTGCACAGGGACAGCACTGCAGAACTCATTCCAGGCATGCAGCCCTGGATGTTACTGTTGAACTTCCAGCACTTGGTGTTTGGGGCTGGTTTGTCATACGAGGCTTCTTTCCTGTTCGGTGATGTTCAGTGGGAGCCTCACATCCTGCCTCATCCACTGCCAGTTGACCTAGTTCTGACACCAATGAATGGTGTGAGCTTGGGGAAGTCCTTTCCTAGCTTCAGGTCTCAGTTTCCCTACTGAGTACACATGGGCATGAACCAGCTCCTCTTCAAGGTCTGTTTTAGCCGTAATGTCTCCCCAGGCCCCCCTCCTTGGGTTGTATACCCCATTACTGACTCAAGACCCTCACACCAGACATTGCCAATTCTCTTCCTCCAGGGAAGCTCTATTCCCTGCGGCACCCATTTACCTGTAACTGTCAAGGATGGCTCCCCGCCATGATGCCTCCTTGTTACCTGGCAACCATCATCACCATGCAGGGCTCTGGGAGCCTGCCAGGCCCCCTGTTCCAATACGCACGCACACACACACACACACACACAGGGCTCAGTGAGGGAGGAGACCCGGTGAGGCACAAAGGACGGCTGTGTCTACTGGGCAGTAATCAGGGTGCACAGAAGAAAGTAATCAGGGTGCTCTAGTGCAAAGAGCATTGAGTTGAGAGTAAGAGGTGGTGAGTTCCAGCCCTCGAGACTAAGGGCAGATTGCTGTGTCCCCTTGCAGATATTCCTTCCCACTCCAGGTCTGGAATGTGATTTCCTACCAGCTCCCCAACTAAAGTTCTTTTGCACAATAAGAGATGTGGGGCTTGGCATCCTGGGAAATATACAGAATGGAGCATAATTCTATACCTATGGTCACATCATATTCGTCTGCGTGCGGGGTGGGGCTGAGGCAGTGGCTGAGGCCAATTAGATATCAGGCCCATGACCTCCAGCTAACGGTGTTCCAGAGGTAGCTTGGCTCCCCAGAGCAGAACGTGTGCATCTCTTCCCAACTCTGTGTTCTGCGTTGGAAGCTTGAAACTGACCATGGTGGAAGTGTTTACTCCATGGAAACCGGCAAACTACAAATCAGGGATTCTTTTTTTTTTTTTTTTTTTTGGAGAGCTCTTTTTACCCATGTATCAGCATGCTAATTACCTCCCGCCCCTTCAGACCAGGGGCAGTAAGATGTCTTGCAAAAGGCAGAACTTCTCCTGAGTTTCCTCCAATGGTATCCACACCCGCATTCCCTGGCCACATTCCTCTGATGAGGGACCAGAAGACCAGCTGAGGACAGCACAGGCTGACACCCTGCAAACTCCCCCCTCACTCCTGGGTGGGACACGTGTGACATTCTTCCAGGAATCTCCCATCTTATCTTAATACCTCGCTAGAGGGGCAAAACAACCTTAACCTGACAATGGCAAGGCCTCAAGGCCTCTGGTATCTTGTAGGCCCTTTTTAGCATATGAAAGTTCTTTTGAAACCTCCCTTTTTCCTTCTGTTCCCAACCCCTTAGTGTATAACCAGCCACGCCTCACAACCCTCGGCAGTCCCTCTTCCTGCCCACAGGTCCTGTCCCCATGCTTTAAACCACCATTTTGCACCAAAGATGTCTCAAGAATCTTTCTCAGTCGTGGGCTCCAGAGTCCACCCCACTGGACCTCACCTAGATTCTAAACTTCATCACTGCCAGGTGGGCCTCCAGGAATGCAGATCCAAAATGAGGAAAGAGGAAGGGGAATGGGCTCTGCCTTCTAGAGAGGCCTATTTGTGGCTGCTGGGAATGAATTACACAAAGCCTAGAGCATTTATGTACTATTTGGAAAGG
Source organism: Neogale vison (assembly GCF_020171115.1). Classification (NCBI taxonomy): domain Eukaryota; kingdom Metazoa; phylum Chordata; class Mammalia; order Carnivora; family Mustelidae; genus Neogale; species Neogale vison. The sequence continues at coordinate 33,666,807 of NC_058097.1, read as the reverse complement.
CACGTTAATACCAGGGTATTAAAATATATAAATAGCATGAACATGTACCACATGGTAATTACTGGTTTGCATTATCAAGTCATTTACTCTTTATGACATTTTACGACTGTTCAGCTGAAAAGGGTTTTCTCCCTCCCTTTCCCCCTCCTTCCCCCTTCTCTTTGCTTAGCCAACACCCCCTTCTCCCACTCCCTTAAACATTCCTCCCATGTTGTAAAAAGTGATAAGATACTACAAGGAATGTTGAAAGGTCAGTCTACATGCTAATAAGGGATTGTAGTCTGGCCAATGCCGATGGTCAGTCTACATGCTAATGAAGGATTGAAATCTAGCCAATACTGTCTGTTTCCCTTTTGTTAACGACCAATGAAAGTAACTTCCCACTATGTAAATGAAGGATGCTGAGCGAACCAATCAGGGGTATTCCCGCGCGCCAAGTATGCCTTTACATTCAAACCAGCCAATGAAAACTTTGTAACCATGCTTCCGCTTCTGTACGTATGCTTTCGCTTCCCCAAACCCCATAAAAAGGCCCTGAACTAAGGGCTGGCGCGCGAGTCCTCCTAAGACTTGACCGCCCGCAGGTACCTGTGTCTACTCAATAAACCTCGTGCTGTTTGCATCTGACCAGTGGACTCGGCTCGGTTTTTGGGTCCGGGGGTCTCCTCCTGAGAAGGGGTCCATTCCGGGGTGCTTGGAGCCCCGGGGGGATCTTTCATTTGGGGGCTCGTCCGGGATACGAGACCCCCCACCCAAGGACCACCGACCCACTGTCAGGAGGTAAGCTGGCCAGCACTTTATTCGTTGTGTCTGTTCGTTGTGTCTGTGGCTGCGTCTGAACCTGTTACTTGTGAATTTGCGCATGCGTTTGGTTTGGGGTTCGATCGGATCCATTTGTATTTGGCGAGGGCCAGAAGGAGCTGACGGGCTCGGACTTCTCCCTCGCAGCCCTGGAAGACGTTCCAGAGGCGTTTGTAGTCCCGCCGGGCGGGACATTTGGGTCCTTCGGGACATTTGGGCCCCGGGGCAGCGGGGCATTTGGAGCTCAGCCTGTATCAGAGAGATACGTGGCCTTGGTTGGAGAGGGGGAATCCGGACCCCCGGGATCTCCGCTTGAGTTTTTGCTTTCGGTTTTGTACCGAAATCGCGCAGCGTCCTTCTTGTTAACTGTTTTGTGTGTCTTACTTATTGTCCTTGGTGTTTTCTTTGACTCTAAAATGGGGCAAACACTTACCACCCCCTTAAGTCTCACTTTAGGTCACTGGAGAGATTCTGAGTTTCTCCTAATAGATGTGGGGGTTTCTCCCTCACTCACTTCCCATGTTAATGGCTATAACTGGAACCAACTGGGGTTGGTCTAACTCGAGACAGAGACCATAAGGAATATTCCCGAGCAGCTGCCGAAACTCTCTTTGTTTCGGGGAAGTTTCCCTGTGTTCTCTGGCCCGACTTGGACTGCTTAACCCCTCCCCCCTTGCTGGTGGGAAAGCATGGCATCTGCTCCTCTGTTGGGGCTTATGAGCTCCAAAACCGGGAATCCTTTCTCTGCCTCCTAGCAGCACTTTGTTTTCCTCTGTTTCCCCCTTATCGTGTTTCTGCACCAACGTGCGTGCAGCCTGCATGACTAGCCTCTAGATCATGCACCATGGCTCCTCTCTCCACTGTCAAGGAGCAAAAAGAGCACCCCCTGGACCTAAAACCCCCACTCCAGATCTTCCCATGCATGTCTCAGGTAAACATTCAAAGTGGAGTGGGCCCAGGTGAAACGTAAATCACTATTGGAACTAAGTTAAGTTTGTTGGTTTAATTAAGATAAGACCTGTCTTTTAAGTTAACAGTAGTAAATGGTGTCAGAATAAGCTTGTGTTATTTATTAAAATTTGTTAGCAAAGAAATGACTAAACTGATGGTTAATTGTCTGTCCCAAAGTTCTAATGGGTAATTGCTGAAGTAGCTTTCAAAGTCTTTGGTAACCTGAAAGTTTTAAAGTTTTACTTGGATGACAAACGGAATTGAATTGTGGACATCTATATCTTAACCAAACAGGATAAAATGCTAAGTCATTAATTACTGGATGTAGATTTGTGCTTTTGACTTCTTAACTGCAAAGAAACTAAGAGTATTTAAATCTGCTGGTAAACTTGTTTTCCACTTAACTGATTCATAAATTTGCCACCTGAAGAATTCTGTTGTAACAGTTCACAAATGGCTAATAACTAAAGGTGTTTCTAAGAATACAAAGTTCTGCTTAGTGTAACTAAGACTGATGGAAATAAAGGGAAACTCTGTATGTAGGAAAGTAGGAGATATGTAAGAAAGATTTAAGGAATGGGAATACATTTTGTTGAAGGTAAGGGAAGATAAATTTTGTCCTAAATGAGATGGTTGTTTGGAAGGAAATGGCTTGGGACAAAACCTGAATGCAAAGGAAAGTTGTAGAAGGTTTGTGAAGGGAAATCTTCAGAAAAGGAATTTTAGCTATGGTCAAGAATGGACTAAGATTGAAATGGATGGGTTTTAAAGTTACATTGGTACACGACTGAAATTGTCTCTGTTCAAAAGGACAATGTTTTCTTAGATTAATTGATCTGCTGTTACTAGAATGTAAATGGTTTCCTCTTTGCCTGCCCAGAAAACTCAGTTCCTATGTTTTGTTTTATCAGGTGTTTAACATCCCTAATTATATTTAGGCATGTGCTTCAAAACTTTATAAGATTTTAGCAAATGTTGACAAGATTTAAGTTGTAAATCTCTTTAACTCAGGCTTTTCCTTGGTATGCGAAGTTGCTCATGAAGTACTACTGAACCAATGATAAACCTTGGGTTACATTTGGGAAAATACTATAACTATTCTAGAGATTCTACGCACTTCCTAAAGTTTTAACGTTTGGAGAGATCACCGCTTGATATTGTAATTAGGGAAATGTTATGTCTCACAGAAGTAACCTGATTTCCTTGCAGCTAAATTGTAAACTCCCGTGTCTCTTCAGCTCTAACCATATCCATTCTGAGTTTTTGTCATTTATAATTGTTTTAATTCTCTTGTAAAATGAGTTTTATCTTCAAGGAGATTCATATAAAGGACTTTCAGGATAAATACAGATATTTGATATACTTGAAAATCCTAAAACTGAAATGGGTAAGGATTTCCAAAATTAACTAAAGGTGCATTCACCAGAATTAGTAACATGGAACTAAATGAACTAAAAGATTATAGTGTTGTGTCTCTTAATGTTTTGTCTTACTTTAAACATTGCTGGTTCTCTCTAATGTTTGCTCTTCCAGACTAGGGATACTTCCTCCTAGTTATCTGTAACTTATAGAGATGTAAAAGTGCTCCTTTGTAAACGAGTCAAAGCATTCAACTTTTCTCTCTATCTGAACCCTCTGAAACCAAAAGGTCTCAGTAAGTATTCTTTCTTCCATGGCAATCAGTCATTTGCATAAGTTCAATAAGAATCTGTTCTCCTTGTAACAGGACAGCATTGGAAACTGGTTATTTTACCAAGGCTTTGACTGGAATGTCATATTTGAAAAGACTCGGATATGACCAGACAGTTTAAAGGAACTAAGGTTGACTTTATGAAACCTGGAGCCATAAAGCCCCTTGGGACTATTGGCCTGATACCTTGTTTACAGAGTTCCCAGCAGCCTCACCAGGTGAGTAAAGAATGTCACTCCTTGGTAGGTGCAGAATCTCATGAAGAGGCATATGCCCAAATCGACAGGTATTACAGGCATGCCTGATGGCAAGTACGTGGCTTGGCTTCTGGCCTGGAGAGGCTACTAGAAGTTCAACCTAGAGATTCCTTATAAGAAGTTCCAGCAAAGCAGATTCTAAAAGATCTATATGATCACACTCAACTGTTCTTGCTGAGCTTATGTAAATAATGGGCCAAGTTTGTTAAAACTGGACTTGTTTCACAAGTGACTTAGTCCTGATTTGGCTATCTCTGTAAATGAGGGTTATTTTAGAGAGAAAAATTATGTTTTAGTAACACACCTTTATGGATGTTAAATTCTAGATTTGATTGTCTTTAAATGTTTGTTTACCTAAGCTAAATAATTTGAGGTAAACTTCAGAGAAGTTGTACAATAGCTCCTTTAGTCGATCTTATTTTGAGGGGATATTAGCAGACCCCACGGCACATGATTAAACAACTGGAAAATGGGATTGATTCCCCTACAATTTTATAACTAACACCTTGTGTGTGGCTGGGATAATAAAATTGCCTAAAGGCCAGCCTATTGCACTCCATAGGATTAACTATGGACTTATAGAGATAATGGATGACCCCACTTTCTTTATGATTAGATCGGATGATGCATGGGGAACTCCCCTTATCTCTTGACAAGTTTTCTCACTTGCCAGTGATCCTCTGTAATCAGGATATTGTTAAGGCTGGACCACTCAAAGGTCTTCTTATTGGTTTCATCCCTTAGTCATATTTATCCTAGAGGCCACCTCTGTTGAGGTGCAATTGCAAACAGATGCTTTAGCGAAACCTAAAACAGCCCCTAACTAATGAGTTCACGTCAGGTCCAGATTTTTCTTAGAATTCAAAGGCCACCAAAGAATGATGAAGGCCGACTAATTAAATACTGGGCTATACTTACAGATATGCCGGATGAATGACAGTTTACTGATGACAATAGTTTTCATAAAAAAAAATAAGAAAAGCTAGGTATACTGTAGTGTTCACTAGCACTTTGCAATTGCCAAAGCCTAAGAATAAACATTAACATTGACTCCAAATATGCCTTCCTGGTACTACATGCCCATGGAGCTATTTGGAAGGAAAGGGGATTGCTATCAAGCCATAACTCCCCAATCAAATATGGGCCTAAGTTACAAAACCCTCCTTATCGCTATACTGAAGATGGCGTATATCAGATCTGTGATGCATATCTGTGGCTTACACCCACGATTGGACGGCTCAGTCAGAAGGCAGTTTTATGCTGGGAACAAAGAAATCATACGAGTGATATTTGGGCAAATAACACACGATATCTGGGACGGCTATCATTAGAAATGTGTTACCAAGTAATAGTACTCCAGGCTATTGACTGGACAAGGTGACCTGGCATTAGATGGCCAGCTCCAAACAGACCCCACTGGATATGTGAAACAAACCTGTGGCCCTGGCTTCCTCCAGGGTGGATAGGTCGCTGTACCTTGGGATTTGCCTGGATTCATGGGCGCATTACTAAAACCATTACAACTCCAGCTAATCTCCCCAACTTAAAACAAAGATGGATGCGATCTATTTTTAAATGGTATGATCACTTAGCATCCATTTTTGTTCCATCTTTGGGACTAGAGGATGTCATGTGGCATATGTGCAATTATCAAGACAGAACATTGTGTGTACATCCCAGACTATCACAAAAATGTCACAGGATTAATAAAGGATATGAATGCCCAGATTAAGGCTCTACAAGATCCTTCTCTCTCTCTCAGCAATTGGTTAGCTTACTGGTTTGGAGGAGGACTGCGGCCAAATCTCCTTTTTGGGCTTCTCATTCTTATTGCCTTATTAGCCTTAATATGTTGCTTTGTTCAATGTTTCTCTACTTGGTGCCGAGACTCCATTGCTGCAATGACTTCACCAGGACAGATGATCCTTACCACGCGCAAGGATACTTCTTCACTGTCAGCGCTGGATTCAGCTGCCTCCACCTTTCGTAACTCCCCTATACATTCCTCCACTGATCAATGTTGACCTGAGTAGGTAGGGTCAGCTCTACGCCCCTATTCAGCAGGAAGAAGTTACAGAAGATAAGACCTTCCACCTTCAACCACCTTAAAGATTTAAGGGTCAAAATTGTTCAGGAGGCTGGCTGAGGAGGGAGCAGGGGCTGGCGCCTTGCACCCCCTCTCCACCCACTCCCCTTGGTAATATGTATGACATTTCACAGGCACCCCTAACTGCCCTGAAAGAAGAACAAATGTTTATATTGCAGAGATCACAGTCTTGTAAGGCAGAAGTCTCCCTTTGTTTGCAAATGTCCTTGAGATTTGCAACAAAGAAGTTACCTTACAAAACAGAAGAGACTTAGACCTACTGTTCCTAAAAGAGGGTGGCCTTTGTGCTGCTCTCAGAGAAGAATGCTGTTTTTTTTGCCGACCAGACTGGAGTAGTAACAGAAACTCCAGACAAATTGAAGAAAAGGCTAAATAAGCGTAAAAGAGACTTTGAATCCCAACAGTCTTGGTATAAAGGAGTTTGAAATCGTTCACCCTGGTTTACTTCCCTAATAACCTCCTTCGGGCCATGCATCATTAACAGAATAACCCAATTCGTAAAGGATAAATTGTCGCTTGTCCAAACCATGGTATTAACCAAACAATATCATGCAATAGGGCAGCGGAAGATTAGCCCCTAGTAAAGTAAAAGATTTTACTCGGGCCAAAAAGAAAATGGGGGAATGAAAAGGGTTTTCTCCCTCCCTTTCCCCCTCCTTCCCCCTTCTCTTTGCTTAGCCAACACCCCCTTCTCCCACTCCCTTAAACATTCCTCCCATGTTGTAAAAAGTGATAAGATACTACAAGGAATGTTGAAAGGTCAGTCTACATGCTAATAAGGGATTGTAGTCTGGCCAATGCCGATGGTCAGTCTACATGCTAATGAAGGATTGAAATCTAGCCAATACTGTCTGTTTCCCTTTTGTTAACGACCAATGAAAGTAACTTCCCACTATGTAAATGAAGGATGCTGAGCGAACCAATCAGGGGTATTCCCGCGCGCCAAGTATGCCTTTACATTCAAACCAGCCAATGAAAACTTTGTAACCATGCTTCCGCTTCTGTACGTATGCTTTCGCTTCCCCAAACCCCATAAAAAGGCCCTGAACTAAGGGCTGGCGCGCGAGTCCTCCTAAGACTTGACCGCCCGCAGGTACCTGTGTCTACTCAATAAACCTCGTGCTGTTTGCATCTGACCAGTGGACTCGGCTCGGTTTTTGGGTCCGGGGGTCTCCTCCTGAGAAGGGGTCCATTCCGGGGTGCTTGGAGCCCCGGGGGGATCTTTCACAGCTGTGTCAGCAAACACTTAGCAGAACCTCCCACCACGGATGGTGGAACACATTACCCAGCCTCCTGTTACGGGGGGCATCGAGGGCTGAGGCAAAACAAAGCCTTCCTGTTCCAGGTGCCTGGGCTGTGGAGGAAGACACCCATTGTCGGAGCTTCTCTTTGTGTGATCAACATATGTTCCTGCTTCCTGGCATTTTCTCTGTGGTTCTCTCATCCCACTTCTCAGGGAGGCAGATTTATATGCCGGCTAATGAGAGCTGACATTTCTGGTGCTGGTTGCTACACTTGCAGCATTGACTGAACATTGCGCAGGTGTCAACCAATCGCAAAGGCAGGTTCCCCGAACCCTTCTTTCGAGGAGCGTCGCAGTCATGACTGGAGAAGCTGCCTGCTCTGTGAGGCACAGTGACTTTCCGATTTTCCCGCCCTGGGATCCGCCCGCTCTTTGGGCTCTCTGTCAGCTCCAAGGGAAGAAAGTGTCTCGTGGGAGCAGACAGGTTTGAATTTGATGGCTGTTTGGTTCTCTTTGAAGAGTTCAAAAACTAATGAGGTACTGTATGGTGACTAACATAACGTAATAAAAAAAAGAGAGAGAGAAAGAAATACCGTAAGAACATTTGAGAATAATATAGTGTTTTATAGCACATTTCCACTGGGGTTAAAAAAAAAAAAAGTTCATTTAGACCAGAGGTCTCACACAGGTAGCATACACACCAGTTCCTGCTCATAGAGGCATTTTGCTTAACCCTTGAAGAGTTTAAAAAAAAAAAAAAAGTAATTTTTTTTCTTGCCAATTTTAAAAAATTGAGACATTTCATGTAAATGAAATCAGATTTCTGGATTCTCAGAAAAAAACATGCAATTCTTGTCTGATATTAGGTGGAAATCATCAGTTGGAGAGGTATAGGGAATTGGCAGGTATAGGGAATTGGCTGGTATAGGGAATTGGCTGCAAGTATGGCTTCTGGCTTCAATGGTCTGGGTTCAAATCCAGGGCTTAATTGCTGTGTGACTTCAGACAATTCACTTAACTTCTCTGTGCTTCAGTCACTTCATCTACACCAAGGGGGACAGTTCCCTAAGTCATCCAGTTATAAGCACTCAGAATGGTACCTTGCACTTATCAAGGGCTATGTGAGATTTATTTATTATGACTAATGGCTACTGCCTTTAGATGGGGTGTGTGCTCCTCCTGTGTTAGACCCAGAAACTTTCCGGTGCTGAGACAGGAGACGTGACCCGCCTTCTGACAAAGCTACCAGTGGTGGCAACATTGTCGGTGAGCAGGTGCCGGGGCATCCCTGCGTATGGCCGGAACAGGGAGGAGGAGGAGAAGGAATATTCTAATAGCAACCCCCACATTTTTACCATCAGCTGTTTATATCCGCCAACATCCAATGTATTCTCCAAATGACAGGGTCACAGAGTGAACAATTCAGCATTGGAGATTATTAAAGCTCGGGTGTCACTAGCAGGAAGAAGGGGAACAGAGAGGTGAATGAAAACAATTTCCATTAAAATGGAGTTGAGAGACAAAAGGCACACGGAGAACTATTTTGAGCCGAAGGCAGGTGACACAGGATTCAAAATTTAATGAGCCTTAAATGCCATTGGATGAATATAGCCAGAGACGTACAGTTACATCAGAAAAGGCCCACACAGTTGCATGCTTTCCCATAATACTCAATTTTTTAACAGCTCCTTAGAACTAACAAGCTAAAACTCAGTCAAATGAGGGAGTCATAACTATTTGCAGCTAAGTGATCTTTCAGCTGCACAGGGAGAGGTAGCCCCACCCTAACCGGCTGCTGGCGTGTCACCCTGTGCTTGGGGACACAGGCCTCCACGCTTACCTGAATGTCCATGCCGCACAGACTGACCATTTGCAGGTACCCCCTGCGTCTTTGCCTTCTCTCCTCCACGCCCTCACTGGGATGCCACCTTTGGCTTCTCAGCGGGGTGGGTTCTGTCGTTGTCTGTGACAGTTGTGTTCCCTGCAGGGGTGCTGCTGAGTGGCTGGGCTCAGGTAAAGGGCTTGCGTTTGTCTCATGCATAAACAGAGGGAGTCAAATTCATTTCACAGCTGAGGTTGTTAGCCTCTGACAAGACCAGGGAGTTTGGGAAAAATGAAGCCCCGTCCTGCCTCAGAAACACGTACGCATTCGAAAGCAGAAGCCCCCACAGCAGCACGGATTCCCCGGGGGCCTTTCTGGCTTCCCTGGCAACGTTCCATGTGTGTTGGAGCCTTGCCACACAGACACGGGAGGTCAGGTTATCTGGGGGCAATCACAGAGAGGGAGGAACGGAGACCTGGGGGCAGACAGGAAGCCTCTCCTGCCCCTCCACGCCTGCCGCCTCCCAAGCCACCTGTTCCCAAGCCTGCGGTCCAGCCCCTTCCGCCATCAATGCTGCCCTTGCTTGCCTGTGACAGTCCTACTCCCCAAAGCTTCCGCCGTTCTTATGCCCGATTTTTTGCCATATCCTTTGTGTCAGTGGCACTTAGTACATCGGAACACCTGTGTTAGCCTCCACGTAAACAACAGCACCTGAAATCACAAGTCTGGTGTGCTGGCTTTCTTTTTTTCTACCATGCATGAAAATAAATACATAACCATCAGCATGGAAAATGTCTCTCTGCATACCACCTAACATCTTCCTGTGAGCACCAAGCGATCAAGGTTTGATACTTCTGGAACACTGCTCTAGAGGCCGTGGGAAGGACTTTGTACCCCAGAAATATCCGGAGAGGTCATGACACCAGGTTTGCGGCTGAGGAGGATTTGAATTCAGAGCCAGAGCATGAAAGAAGCAACGCCTCTGGATACGGTTTGGAGACCCGTTTTTCTCCCCCACCAAAAGCTTTGATTGGTCTTGCAAGATAAAGATATCCAACCTTTTGGGGTTAGAAATCCAATCAGGAAACTGAAGCATAAAGAAGAATGGGGGAGGGGTAGGCTGGGAGACAGGCCACCATTTTCCATCTAGGAGGGAGGAAGGGATGTTTTCCAAAGTAACTCCCAGGAGCAGGCAAAAATGAAAAATAAAAAGAAAGAAAATTCCTCTTGCCCTTCAAAGTCATTCTCCCTCAACTGCATGGCCATAGGAAAAAGGGTTTTAAGGCCTGCATTAGTTTGCTAGGGCTGCATTCAAAGTACCTCAGACCAGTTGGCTTAAACAGGAGAAAAGCATTTTCTGACAGTTCTGGAGGCTGGAAGTCTATGAGCTCAAAGGGTCAGCAGGGTTGGTTTCCTCCATGGCCTCTCCCCTTGGCTTGTGGATGCCATCTGTCTTCACATGGTCTTCTCTCTGGACATGTCTGCACCCAGCTATGTCCAGAGAGACATCTTCTTCTTATAAGGACACCAGTCACATTGGAAAAGGGCCCAACCCCATGATCTCACTGAACCTGAATCACCTCTTACACCCAAATAAGGTCAAATTCTGAGGTACTGGGGGTTAGGACTTCGATGCATGAATTTTGGGGGACACAAGGTCTTTGGAATCAATAAGATGAAATGTAGTGTTAGAGCTCCGTTTAGCTGCCTCAAGTGATAGGATGGTTGTATGGCCACCTGAGTCTGAGGAGAATAGGGATCTCTTGGCATCCAGAAAAGGCTGCTGTCAGAGCTTTGGGCCAACAAGCTTTCAGGGACCTGGTGTTGCAGGCTCTTCCCTTACAAGATATACTGTGGACCATTCCCATTATTCTCCTCTGCTGTGATCATCTGTCTATGGTTCTCTTTGTGGCTCTTCTTGCCTCTGCAATCACTAGCAGCCAACTGGGCCACTCCCCAATTCCTGATTCACATTCCAGACTGGACAGTCTGGTTTTCCTAATGACTCTGCCACAGATTTTTCTCACACCCAGCCACCCCATACTTCTCTGGTCCTCTGCATCCCACTCCAGTCATAGTCATGGTGGTCAGGCCTGCTTTCTAGCAAATGTGACAGTGACTGGCCGATAGCACTGCTGATACAGAGGGAAAATATATGGAGGTATTTCTTTTTTTTTTTTTTCCTTTTTTTTGGGGGGGGGGAGGTATTTCTTAATCAACGTTTCCCCTTCCTAGATATTTCCTGTTATCTCATAGCCCTCCCCACTGGGCAGGAAGCCATGGACCATCCAGTAGCCTTCAAGAGAGGGGTGTCCCATTGGAATCAATGAGCAAAGGAATCTGATTTATAAGCAATGTGCAGGCTTAAAACAGATTTAGTAGAATATTTGGTAGTTCCTGGCAGATTTTGCTGCCCCCAAAGATATAAAACTTCTTTAGTCTGGGTGAGAGAGAGAGAATTGGATGGGAATAAAGGGGGATAGAAGCTGGTGTCTTCCTAAGAAGAGCTCTTCCACCCTAGGAAATCTGAGACAGAGATACCACCTCCCTTTCTCGGAACCTCCCACTAGGAATTCTCCAGTACCCAGCATAGAGAAGGAGCAGCAGAGGTGAAAGCCACAGGGCACATCTAGACAGAAAGGGCAGACTCAGCTGCCCAGCATTTCTTGGGGTTTCAGAGTGAGGTTGGAGAGCAGCCATCCCTCCCTGCTTTGAGAGTAACACACAAGTAGTTAACAGCAGAAGCCAGGCTGGGAGAGGCCCTAAGGTCGGGAGTGAAGGATGACACAGTCACGGGTGAGAATCAGTCAATACAATATACTTCTTTAGAGGACACCAGCATGGATCGATGACAACCAAGGACCAGATACCCCACTCCAACCTCTTGGTACCCATTAGCCGTGCCCCTAGCACATAGCAACAATCCTGGGGGGAAAGGAAATCTCGAATTGGCTGGGTGTAACTTTCTACTACCTAGTTGAAGGGGGACAAATAATGATGATGAAGTGCAGTGTGTCAGTTTCCTTGCTTTTGTAACAAGTACCATAAATTTAGTGCTTGAAACAACACAAATTCTTGCAGTTCTGAAGATTACAAGTCTGAGAGGCACGTGGGTGGCTCAGTGGGTTAAAGCCTCTGCCTTCGGCTCAGGTCATGATCCCAGGATCCTAGAATCGAGCCCTGCATTGGGCTCTCTGCTTAGCAGAAAGCCTGCTCCCCCCCCCCCCGCCTGCTTCTCTGCCTACTTGTGATCTCTGTCTGTCAAATAAATAAATAAAATCTTACAAAAAAAAAAAAAAAAAGTCTGATACTGTTTCTCACTGGGCTAAAACCAAGACGTCTACAAGGACCGTATTTCTTTTGGAAACTCTAGGGGAGAATTTCCTTCTTTGTCTTTTTTAGCTTCTGCAGGCCTCCCCAGGTTCTCAACTTGAGGTCTTTTCCTCCATCTTCAAAGCCAGTAATGGTGGGCCAAGTCCTGCAAACATTGGATCACTCTGATGTTCCACAGTCACATCTCCCTCTCTGACTCCCTGTTCTACTTTTAAGGACACCTGTGATTACATTGGGCCCACCTGCATAATCCAGAATAATCTTACAGTCAGCTGATAAGCAACCTTAATTTCGTGTACCAGTTTAAGTCCCCTTTGCCATATGGTCACAGTCTCTGGGGACAAGGATGATTGAATATCTTTTAGGGGCCATTGTTCTACTTCCCACATTCAGTGAGTAGATCAGTAAATATATATTTCTTGCCCACCTGAGTTGGTAGCCTGAGATTTTGATGATGACACTGGTGTGTCTAATACAAAAAGAGACTCTGTTTTTCAGGTTCAGGATGAGGAATTGTCGTGAGTTTTGATCCCTGCATGACTTTGCTATAAGAAACACGGCCAGACCAACAATTGGACCCAACTATGGGGAGAAAGATTTGAACTCAGGGGTTATGAAATGATAGACTCTTAGAGTTGTAAATACCCAAGATTCAGAGGTCTTCCACATGGGACAGGAATACATATCATATTACTGGACTTCCATTTTCACTTCCGACATTTGTTCCATCATTTTCTTCTTCCACCAGCCTCCGAGGTCCACAGCCTATTTTTGTTTTCCACGTGGTCATTTCCCCACACGGCAATCAGAGAGATCTTCTAACGGGACCAATGAAATTGCAGAACTCCCATGTTCAAAGCCCTCCAAGGGCTCCGCTTTCCTTGTAGGAGAAATGGCATCCTTGTCATGTGATGCTATCTGTATCTCTTCCAGTACTCTTCCCGTCTTCCATGGCCTAGCAAACTTGATCTTTCTCTGTTTTTTGTTCACATCACGCTGGTCCTCATCCTAGGATTTGGAACATGCTATTCCCGTTAACTGAAAATACTCTTCCCTAGATCTTTCTGTGGTTCCCTTCCTCACCTCATTCAGGTCCCCTTTTAAGATAGGCCTTCCCCATGCACCCTCTGCCCCCCTCCCCCGTGTCCTTTATCAAAAGTACCATCAGCTGCCAACATATGACATGGGTTTTCTCCTTTCTCTTCTGTCTCTAGAATATAAGCTTCACGAGTGCCAGGACAACCGGCAGCCTTAATGATCCTCATTTATCCCACACATCCAGCACATCGCCTGGCACATAAAAGATTCTCAATAAATATTTGTTGAATGAATGAATGAATGAATGCCCAGTCGGCCCCAAGTACCACTCTGAGAAGCCACCCTTACCAGGGACTAGTGTACCATGTTGTTAATAAATTCAACACCTCTTCCATTCAGAATTTAAAAAACCATTTCTATCAACAGAAGAAGCATGCAAATTCTATCCACAGTAAGGATTTCCCGTGGTAGGTACTGGGAGACACTCGACCTCCCTGAGGTTGGGGAAGACTAATCACATGTCAGACTGTGATAGGTACCCAGAGGGAAGCAAAGATGAACACAACACGGCATCTTCCCTCAAGGAAATTACAGACTGGGAGGGCAAAAGACACACATGCACACAGTTTTTTGTTTTCCTGAAGCAGGATGACATGAAACATAAAATATGAATAAACCTCAGAAGAAACAAATGAACTTTGGCACCTTTGCTGTCTCTGAAATGGTGGCCCGTGTCCTCTGTCGGTTGATTTCAACCAGAGGACGTTAATTATACTGCTTAATTACACCAGAGCACACCAGGATTTTTTTTTTAACATTAATTCCCCACTGGGTTCCTGATATTTGCCTTACATTATTGCCAAGCACTGGAGAGGAGCAACAAACACAAGAAGGCTCTTAATATTTGGAATTCTCAGCCCTGCTGTGAGTTATTTGCCTTTCCATTTGGAGCTGGAGGAAGCAAACCCTTCATCTGTTCCCTCGACCTCAGAGCTGGGCTGTAGGAAAAAGGAGGGCTGGAACACAGTGACGAGGCATTCAGAAAAACTTCTTGACTTCACAAGACACCCGAAGCTGTCTCATTTGACCCTCTCAATCATCACATGAAGGAGGTCAAGGCTCCTCTATTTTACAAATGAGGAAACTGAGGCATAGTTTGAAGAACTGCTTTATTTAGATAATCAGAGGAAAGGAGGGTCTAGAACTCACATGTGCAAACTCCAGGCCTGAAGTGTTTGCAACTAAACACGAAGTTTTCACCAGAATATTTACACTTTGCCAAGTCACACAACACACTGGGAAATTTACCCTTAACAAATATTTTCTCCTATTGACAGCCTTAGGTTAGCATGTGTTTAATTAACATTTCTAATTAAAACCATAATGTGTAAAAATCAAAGATTTTCCAGAAGTTACATTTCTTCATATCTGTGAATGATGCCAATTTTGACATGCTAGGTAAATCATTTTAATTTTCCTGGTGAGATCCTCTGATAAAATTATATAAAATGGAACCAATAGGAACAAGTTGAAAGCTCTTAGCCAGCTCTCCACCAAGGATCAGATCAGGAGGCAGGGGGTGTTTTAAGAGGTCACTTTTTGGAACTGGGATACACAAGCACATTCTCTAGGGCAACATGTGTGTTCTCCATAAGAAATGCACGTGGAGGAGACAGGTGGTTGGATGGTATGGAATGTAAGAGAGAACTTTGGTGCCACATGGCACGGGTCGGGGCAGGGAGTACATATAAAGAAATGGCTGTAAAGTGGAGGAGAATTGCTTTGATTTGTTATTCTAGTTCCACATGGCCCCAAAGAGGATTAAGAGCAGGTTATGCCACTCATTTATGAACATGCGTGTTGGATTGCTCTTGACTGCTGGAAGATTTCCCCAAATCTTAATCATTGCACAATTCTTGTGATATCCTAGAACTACTTGTCCTATAGTTCTAATTTTTTCCTTTTAATGGATTCATTCTACTCAAATAAATTTTTGTATAGAGGGACTTTCACATAACTATCACAAACAGAAAACCAGTAAAAATAATGGGCATATGTATACATATAAAAATAACTACTAAAAATAATAAGTAACTACTAAGAAATGTTGTGGGACTCCAATAATCATCTCTTCGGTTGTTGATGGCCTGTGTACCATGCTTTAGAATGCACTGGACTCTACTCCACCAGAACATCTCTGCAAATAATTGATAGAATTTTGAAAATTTATGATAACTTGGTAATCATTAAATTCATAGCTGAAAAAGAGTTGAGATAAATGAAGTAGACTTAAAAAGCAAAGCAGTAACAAAACCAAAGACATAATATATCTTCCCTTCAACTGTTCAGCTAGAACAACAGACCTGTATCTCCCCCTCCCCCATCCCTGAGTATGCAAATGTACTGGGGTCTTCCAAAACTCCCAAGATATCACAGGCTCTTTAAATCTCAAGCACTGAAGGTTTCCTCTGGAGAAGTCCACCATCCCAGTCCTCGTGGTTCCTCCAAGCTGGTTCTCTGTTGCTGCTTTTCCAAGTGTGGAATACGTGACTCTCCGCTGAGATTCTCCTGCCTTCCTTCTCTTGCTGTCCCCTAAGACACTCCTCTCACTGGGTTCTTTCAACACTAGAACTTGGTGGCCCATCAAACACAGAGCCGGCAACATTAGCAACCAAGCTTTTAAAAAATGTGCGTGAAGGGTCATATTCCTCTTTGTATGATCTGCCTAGAAGTGAAGGTAAACCACATTTTGTCCTTCCACTGCAGCAGGAAGCAAAGCAGAGGAGCTAGCCCTCCATAATACAATAAGCTGTTTAGTCATATGCTGCTAATATAATCCATTTGATTATGATGGAGGCATTCTATATACCAAGCATGTCATCTCACTTCACCTACACACCAGCCACGAGGTAGGCACTGCTGTAAGCCCCACTCTACCACATACAAGGGCATGGAAGCTCAGAGAAGCTGAGCAAGGGATCCACAATTACCCAGTTAGTCAGTAAGGGGAGAAACCCGAATTCAGATCTAGCACTGCTTTGCTCAAGTGCCTTGAGGCTCACAGGGTGATTTGTGGATCATAAGTACCTTGCAAACTGCAAATAGCTATACAGATATCAGACTCATTCCTGTTTTTCCAAGGACCACTCTAATTGCCCTCACTTGCAGATAACGAAAATGAGGTAAGTGGGGTTTCTCCTGATAAATCAGTCAGCACCAGTGTTAAAACTTGCGTCCCTCTGTCCACTGCTGCTCATTGTGGTTACTGCTGCCCCAGCTAAAGGAAAAGATATTGGAAATGCCTAATTCTTTTCTAATTACAAAGAAATATGTGGCAAAAATAATATTGATAACACCCACAATGGCAGGGCATGTTACTTCGTACATTGCAGGTGGGAGAGCCATCAGGACATCCTTTCCAGAGGACAGTGTGGGAGAGTCCGTAACAAATTTTTTTTTTAAGATTCTATTTATTTATTTGACAGACAGAGATCAGAAGGAGGCAGAGAACAGGCAGAGAGAGAGGAGGAAGCAGGCTCCCTGCTGAGCAGAGGGCCCAATGCGGGGCTTGATCCCAGGGCTCTGGCAGAGGCTTTAACCCACTGAGCCACCCAGGCGCCCCTGTACCAAAATTTTTAAGAGCATAGAACCCATGACCTAGTAATGCCACTGGTTGGTAGCACTCTTGGGGACATCTTTCCCATGTACTCAAAGAGGCACAACCAAGAAAGTTTATTTGTAGAGCAAAAACACAGAAATGATGAACCTTTTATCCAAAAAGAGAATGGTGGATACAGGCATTACACGGATAGTGTGGGGTCTCAGAGAGATGTTAAAAATGAGAGGCTAGAGGTTTGTGAGTGCGCCAGAAGCTTTCTGAGATGAATGGGTAAGATGGGACAACTGCAGAATAATGAGTATGCATATACCTCTATAAACCAAGAGACAGTGATCTGGAAAAACATGAACCAGACGATTACACTAGGCTTAAACTGGCCAACTGGCAGGTAGAAATTGGAGGGGGATTTTTGTTTGTACTCTTTTTTTCTTTTCACAGTGAGAATATTCACGTTACCCAGGGAACTAAAAAACAAAAATTAATAATGTTCGCTTAGATAATTTTAAAATTATGTAGATAGATAGGTAGGTCAGCTACAAGCAAAAAAATTATAAATTAACAGCCAAAGATAATCATCAGGAACATTTAGCGTTATGTCTTTATTTTTTTTCTTGCTTATAGCACACATTTGATTTTTTACGTAATTGGGAACTGATACATCTGTAATTTTCTTAAGGTATTTCCCATGTCATGGCAGTTTTCTCTCTCTTTTTTTTTTTAAGATTTATTTATTTATTTGACAGAGAGAGATCACAAGCAGGCAGAGAGAGAGAGGAGGAAGCAGGCTCCCTGCTGAGCAGAGAGCCCGATGCGGGACTCGATCCCAGGACCCTGAGATCATGACCTGAGCCGAAGGCAGCGGCTTAACCCACTGAGCCACCCAGGCGCCCCATGGCAGTTTTCTCTTAAATTTGTTTAATAGTTTTAAGTGACAAATTTTACTCTAATGCAGTTACTATTTTAAATTTTTTTTATTGATGGGGTGCCTGGTGGCTCAGTTGTTAAGCATCTGCCTTCTGCTCAGGTCACGATCCCAGGGTCCTGGGATTGAGACCTGCATTAGGCTCCCCACTCCCACTGGGGCTTCTCCCTCTCCCACTGTTCCTGCTAGTGTTCCCTCTCTCTCTGTCTCTCTGTCTCTCTGTCTCTCTGTCTGTCAAATAGATAAATACAATCTTTAAAAATAAAAAATTAAAAAAATAAAAATTTTTATTGATAAAATTCACAAAACTCACAAAATTCACAAAATTCACAAAAAAATGAAGTGTTACCAATTTAACCACTTTGACTGCACAATGCAGTTGTTTTTGGTGTCTTTTGCAACAGTCACTGCTAATTCCAGAACATTTTCAATACCTGAAAAAGAACCCCCATATCCTTTAAGAATTCACTTCCATTCCTCCATCCCTCCAGTACCTGAAAACCACTAGTCAACTTTTCTTTTCTATAAGAAAGTCACTATTTTGGACATTTCATGCAAACAGAATCATACAATATGTGCTCTTTAGCAACTGGCTTCTTTCCCTTAGTATAATGTTTTTTGAGATTTATCCACAGTGAAGCATATATCAGTACTTCCAAGTTCATTTTATTGCCAAATAATGTCTCATTGTCTGGATATCCACATTTCATTTCTGCATTCATCAGCTGATTAACATTTGGATTATTTCCATTGTTTGGCTATTATAAACAATGTTACTATGATCGTCAGTGTGCAAGTTTTTGTGTCACCATATGATTTCAGTTCTTTTGGGTATATATATAAGAGTGGAATTGCTCAGTCAAATGGTATCTCTATGTTTAACTTTTTGATAAACCACCAAAGTGTCTTCCTAGGTGGCTGCCCCATTTTACATTCTGACAAGCAATGTACAAAGGCTCTGATTTCTTCCTGTCCTTGTCAACACTTGCTGTTTTCCATTTATGTAATGATATATTTACTAGTGGGTATCAAGTGGTGTCTTGTTATGGTTTTGATTTGCATTTTCCTGATGACTAATATGAAGCATCTCTCCATGTGTTGGTTGACGATTTGCGTATCTTCTTTAGGGAAATGTTTAGTCAAGTCCGTTGTCCATTTTTCAGTTGGGTTATTTGTCCTTTAGTTGCTGAGTTGTAAGAGTTCTTCATATATTCTGAATGTTAGATCTTTATCAAATACATAATTTGCAGATATTTTCTCCCATTCTCTGAGTCATCTTTTCATTTTATTTTATTTATATATTTAATACCCTGAATGCACAAAAGTTTTCTATTTTATCAAGTCAAAATTAGTTACTTTTTCTTTGATTGCTTGCTTTTTTGATGTTTAATTAAGAAAATATTTGCCCAATCCAAGGTCACTAAGATTTATCTTTCAAGAGTTTTATAGCTTTAGCTCTTAAATTTTAAACTTTTATCCATTTAAAGTTAATTTGTGTATATGGTATGAAATAGGGGCAAATTTATTCTTCACATGTGGGTATCCAATTTTCCCAACTCCATTTATCGGAAGGACTTCCCTTTCCAAACTGAATGTTCATAGTATTCTCTTTTAATCCTATCTTATTCCTGTAAGGTCAGTAGAAATGTCCTTGCTTTCCTTCCTCATTCTAGTAATTTGAGTTTTTTTTCTTTTTCCTTGGTAAGTCTAGCTAAAGTTCTGTCCATTGTTTTGATCTTTTTAAAGATCAAACTTCCAGGTTTGTTTATTTTCTCTGTGGTTTTTTTTTTTTTTTTGGACTCCATTTTATTTATCTCTGCTCTAATCTTCTTTTTTTTTTTTTTAACAGTTTATTTTTTTTTTTAAAGATTTTATTTTTATTTATTTGAGAGAGAGAGACAGTGAGAGAGAGCACGAGCGAGGAGAAGGTCAGAGAGCAAAGCAGACTCCCCATGGAGCTGGGAGCCTGATGTGGGACTCGATCCCGGGACTCCAGGATCACGCCCTGAGCTGAAGGCAGTCGTCCAACCAACTGCGCCACCCAGGCGTCCCATCTCTGCTCTAATCTTTATTATTTCCTTCCTTCCACTTGCTTTGGGTTTAATTTGTTCTTATTTTTGCTCTTAAGGTTGAAGGTTAAGATATTAATTTTAGATTTTTTTTTGATTATAGGCATTTACATCTATAAACTTCTCTCTGGCACTGTTTTTGTTGCATCCCATAGGCATATTGTACATTGTATTTTCATGTTTTTCATCTCTAAGTATTTTCTAATTTCCTTTGTGATTTCTTGTGACTTAGACTCATTGGTCATCTAGGAACATGTTGTTTACTTCCTACATATTTGTGAATTTTCCAGATTATCTTCTTTTTTATTTTCAGCTTAATTCCACTATAGCCAGAGAATATATTTTGTATAATTTCAATCTTTTAAAATTTACTGAGACTCCCTTTGTGCTCTAACATATTGTCTATCCTGGAGAATGTTCCATATGAGAAGAATGTGTATTTTGTTAGTGTTGGGTATAGTGTTCTAAAGATGTCTGTTAGGTCTGGCTGTTGTATGGCATTGTTCAAGTCTGTTGTTTTCTTGCTGATCATCTGTCTACTTCTCTCCAAAGTCAAAAGCAGACTATCAATGTCTGACTATCACAATTGAACTATTTCTCCCTTCTGTTCTGTCCTTTTTTCCTTCCTGTATTTGGGGTCTCTGTTGTCTCATAGACAGCTTACAGTGGATTTGTTTCATTTCTTATTGTTCTATTTTGTTTTGTTTTCTGCCAATGTCTATCTTTTGATGAGAATGAGTTTGATGTCCGGACTTCATGGGGGCTATTTCTATTGATTAGTTTTTTTATATGAATCATACTTCTTGTTTCTTTACAAGACTTGTAATTTTGGGTTGATAACTCGACATTTTGAATATTCTAACATGGAAACTCTGCAAATCAGATGATCCTATGGGTTTGTTGCTTCTGGTTGTAGTGGCTTTTCTAAACTAATGTGGCTGGTTGTAGTGGCTTTTCTAAACTAATTTTGTAAAGTCTGTATTCTTTGTCATGTATGGCCACTGAAGACTCTGTCCCACCAGCTTAGTGGTCAGATAATAATTAGAGATTTTGTTAATTGCCTGTCATAAAGAAGTTTCTCAGTCTTTGACGATAGACTGTGTGTGTGTCAGGACATGCCTTCAACAATCAGCTGGGAAATTTATAACTATGATTTACCCTTCTCTTGATCGTCCAGAATCTCAAGGTCAGACAGAGGTGAGAGTTTGGGGGCTTTCTCAGTTCTTTCCCGAGCATGTGCACATCCCTGTGAATGCACATGGCCTTCTAGATTCCCAGGAATAAGTTGGAGCTTTTCAAACCCTTAATTCCCCAAAGCGTTTCATTCCCCTGCCTTTCCTCCCAAGCTTTATGATTAATCTATTGTTTGCCCCAACTGTTATTCATTGCCTCAAGCAGCAGCAGCTAAAACATTTGCCTCTAAGTATTTTTGACAAATGCTCCCATGTAGCTGCTTCAGAACTGGGTGAATACTGCGTTAGGTAAAGGAATGGCAAGCTTTTTAAACTGGTCTTCCTGGGAAACACCAAATTGCTCAAAACTAATAATTACAACTCTTGAGGTTTGTTCTGCTTCTCTGCAACCAGTATTGGGATTACGAGCTGCTATTTTCAAGGCTACCACAGAGCTGGGGAGCAGGGAATGGACCAGGGTCAGTTAAAATATGACCAGGCTCACTGTTTAATGGAGATTCAGTCACTTTTCTTGATGAAGTTTTCCCCTGGTTGCTGTTTGCTTTTGTTTTTTAGTTAAGTTGTCAGAAGTAGACTCTGACCATTTTTGCCAGTTTCTTCTTCCATTGCTTTTATGGAGGGATGGACTTTTGGAATCTCTTGCTCCATTATTTTTGCCAGCACCGCTGCAGCACAGAGACTTTTAGAACATTCTATTGAATGGTTGTATAATATTTGCTATAATTTCCTTAACTGTTGTTACACTGATGGACATTTATCAATTATTTTCATTATATCATGTAGAGTCATGTAACACTTGTGCATTCATCTTTGTTCACATCCCCAATTGTTTTCTTAGGCTGGATTCCTCAAGTGAACGTGTAAGTGAAAAGATACAAACTTTCAAAGCCCATGATATGTGTTGTGAAGATAACTTCTGAATGTTTGCATTTACACTTCCACTAGCATGTTTGAAAGTATTGCCTCACTACAGCCTTCTCCCCCTCTATTACCACATAGGACATTCGTTAATTAGGTGGACAAAAAAACAGTATTTCATTGTTTTGTCTTACATATCTAAGATCATCAGCAGGGCCAAAATATTTGTTGATATTTATTTGGTATCATCTCTTCTGTGAGTTTCTCATCAATAGTCTTTGTTGTGAGATGTCTGCCTTTTTAATTATTTATAAGAGCTATTTACATAGTAAGAATATGAATCCTTAACGACAATAATTATACATATTTAAAATACAGAGCTCTAAAAGCACTTCTAATTTCACATACTCAACAATATCCCTTTGGTAGCTCTGGGTCACTATATTAGTGCCCTATTGCTGCTGTAACAAATTACCACAAACTTAGTGGCTTAAAACAACACAAATTTATTTTCCTACAATTGCAGGGTCAAAAGACCCAAAGTCGAGTCAGTTGTCAACAGGGCTGTTTTCTCAGGAGGCCCTGAGAGGAGAATCTGTGTCCTTGTCATTTATGGTTCTAATGGCTGCCTCTATTCCACAGTTTGTGGTCCCTTTTTCCATATTCAAAGCACAAGATTCCAGTCTCTGCTCCGATCAGCACATCACTTTCTCTGTTTCCGACTTCTCCTACATCCATCCCTTTTATAATGCTCATTGTAATTATGTCAAGCCCACTCAGATGATACAAGATACTCACCCCCTCTCAAGAGTCCTAACTTAATCACACTGGCAAAGTCTCCTTTGCCATATGTGTTAATCAGAATGGTCCAGAAAAACAGAACTAGTAGGATGTGTAGATGGATATGTAGGTAAATGGATAGATAGGTAATTTATTTTAAGGAATTATCTTTTTTTTAAGATTTTATTTATTTATTTGACAGACAGAGATCACAAGTAGGCAGAGAGGCAGGCAGAGAGGGAGAGAGGAGGAGGAAGCAGGCTCCCTGCTGAGCAGAGAGCCCGATGCGGGACTCCATCCCAGGACCCTGAGATCATGACCTGAGCCGAAGGCAGTGGCTTAACCCACCAAGCCACCCAGGTGCCCTTTAAGGAATTATCTTACATGACGGTGGGAGCTGGCCTGTACAAAGTCTGTAGGGCAGGCTGTCAGGGTACGGTGTAGACTCAGGGAAGACTCGATGTTGCTGTCTTGAGCCTAAAGACAGTCTTAAGGAAAATTCTTTCCTCTTTGAGGTATCTCAGTCTTTTTCTTAAAGCCTGCAACTGATTGGATGAGCCGCCCCCCTCAACACACATTATGAAGGGTAATTTGCTTGATTCAAAAACTACAGGTGTAAATGTTAATCAGATCCAAAAATTAACAACAACAACAACAACAAATTACCTTCACCTCAACATCTAGATGGGTGTTCAGCCAAACAACTGGATACCATAGCCTCATTGAGCTGACATATAAAATTAACTAGCACGTTATCTAAGGTAACTTTCAGTTTCCAGGGATCAGGATATGGGCATATTGGAGGGGCCATTATTCAGCCTACCACAGGCAGTCAGGTTATTTCTTTGACTAAAAAGAGAATGTCCTTCTCTTGAGAAAAGGTAGATACTAATTCAGACTAACTAACCCAAACATTTCACAATGCTCCCTTTCCCATCAGAATTTTACAGAAACAGAGGGAATTTTCCCATGATTCCTTTGCCTTCATTATGTGCAGTTTTGAGGAGAATTTCATATCATATTATCCTCAGTAATAAAAAGAAAGATCTGCTTCTCTGATTAAAAGCCTTTTTTCCATACTTTTGAAGAAGAAAATCTCTCTCTCTTTCTCTTGAATTGCTATTCTTGGCAGGAAATATTTTATCAGCTCAGGCTCCTAATTGGATAGGAACATGGCCATTGTGGTGCTTTTCTGTTGCAGACAGGAGACCTTTAGGTTTGGGGGACTAGAGACACATTTCAGCAAGAATCTGTTCCCTTTTGGTCACTCACAATATTTGAAAATGAGACTGAAATGGGCAAAGTGGGAGGATTCCCAGAGAATTGTTCCGAGTTGCTAGAACTTCAGTCCTGAACTGCCTGCTCTCTCCAAAGACAAAAGAAACCAAGATTCAAGGAAGAGTCTGCTTGGAAAAAAAAAAAATCTTACTTCTGTTAAAAACATAAAATAGCATTCATTGCTATTATCTGAATGATTAATTCTGCCTCGTAGTCCTTACTCTCATAAATCTTTTGCTTCTTTACCAAAGGAATCCTCATTGCAATAGAAATCTTTATTCTTTTCAATACAGCATTTCCTCGAGCCTTGGGCAACAAGAGACCTGGTTAGAGACACAGTTGAGGAATGGGTCTGGCCTCTCATCCCTCAGTACCATGCCCTGATGTGCCCTTATTTTGGGGTAGTGTGGAGAATTCCCATGTGGCATCACATGTGGAATAATCATAACAACTGATGTCTCTTGAAGACTCACCTGTTCCAAGCCTTAATTTGAATGCTTTACAGACAATGTCTTTGCTCTTCCTGAAAACACCCCTCCCAGGTAGAGCCCCTTTGCCCCATTTTACAGATGAGGAAACTGAGGCTTAGAATCATTGAAGGACTCATCTAAGGAAGGTCCCCTATCACTGGAATTCAAGACTGTATGACAACAGAGTCATGTGTGAGCTGTTAGGGGTCAAGTTGTGTCCTCCCCACTCTACACATGCACAAAATCATGTTAAAGTCCTAATCCCTAGTACCTCAGAATGTGACCTTATGTGGAGATACGATCATTACAGATGCAATGAGTTAGGATGAGGGCATAACAAATAGGGTGGGCCTCTAATTTAATATGGCTGGCATTCTTATACAGGCAAGGAATTTGGACACAGACATGGATGTTCATAGAGGGAAGATGTAGTGAAGAGACACAGGGGGAGGAAGGCCGTCTATAACCCAAGGACAGAGGCTGTGAGCAGACCCTTCTCTCACGGCACTCAGAAGGAACCAGCCCTACTGACACCTTGACCTCAGACTTGCAGGCTCCAGAACTGTGAGACAATGCATGTCTGTTGCATAAGCCACGCATTCTGTGGGTGCTTTGTCACAGTAGCCCATGAACACTAGTGCAGGCCCCTGAAACACAGTATTTCTCCAGTGAGCGGAGTTCTTGGCTGGGCTCTGGCCAAATGTGGCTCATCATTTGACGGGAAAGGATGTTGTGACAACTGCAGGAAACACACTTCCTCATTTCCATGTTGATACCATCTGGATCTGTGCACATCTCTGTTACCCCTTCCTCTTACTTCCATTCAATCTTGGATGCTCAAAGCTGAGTCACACAACTAGCAAGTGGTAGAGTTCCTGGACTTCTCTGCAGTGTCCCCTTCCATGGGTAGGGCAGGTACTCTCCCAAACAGTATGAAAAACCCACTGCACCTGCTCCCTCTTTGAGCTGTGGTGACGCTGAACTTCTACCAAGAGTAATTCACTCGGGGAGTCCTGGGGATAGGGAAAGACACATTAAGGTCTGAATTCTTGGAATGGATTGTTGCATTGGATTAATCAATCACTTCAGCAGATGGGAGTA
This sequence comes from Neogale vison, assembly GCF_020171115.1. Lineage (NCBI taxonomy): Eukaryota > Metazoa > Chordata > Mammalia > Carnivora > Mustelidae > Neogale > Neogale vison. The sequence goes on along the minus strand of NC_058097.1, from coordinate 33,641,275 downwards.
AAGCCCCAGGGAAAATAGAACTAGGATGGGTAAGTTTTAAGGGGTTGGGGAGAAGGAGAGGTAGTTGTCATCAAATTGGAGTACAGATCCCTACCTTGCAGAGGGTTTTTGGTTGAAGGTGAGGGAACATGAACAAGGGAAGCCAAAAAACACGAAGACACACTCACCGACTTTGCATCTTGCCAGAGCAGGTCCTGGCATGGGGTTAATTGCCCACTTACCCAACACTGCACCTGGAAACCTTCCCAGACTGCACATCTGTCAGGGCTGGGCAGTGGCCCCTCTGGAGTAGAAATCCGAGGGAGAGCGGGGAGGTGGACAAGTGAACTCTTCCTTTCACATCTCTGCTGCCACAATAAACACCTGGCTGCCTCCCCCTTGCCCCCTGCGCTGGAGCCATCTGGCCCAGAACCATCTGCTGGGGCAGTGGGGTGCTCTGAAATAGCTCTGCACCCCCTTGTCAGTTTGGATGTTTAACTCTCCACTTGGCTCAGCTAATAGGCTCCCAGAGATCCAGGGCTTCCCCATCGAGGCAGGAGAAGCTGGCTTCCATGTCCCAGGATGAAGGATTTAGGAAAAGAACCAGCTCGTTCAAGCTGCACTCCCTCCATTTTCTGCAGTGAATTGGGTGCTTTCAGGCATACATTAGCTCACTTAACTCTCCAATAGCCCAGCGAGGAAAAGGTCATTATTCAAATGTTACCCATTCCATGGACGACAAAACTCCAAAAGTCACTGTGACTTGGTAGTTCAAGAGGAAATCTCAAACCCAAACTCCGAAGTAAGCTTGCTCGCTTCCTCTCCTGATGGCTCAGTAAAGGGCTGAAAGGAAACAGCGGCAGGAAAAAGGCCTGCCTGGTTTCCTCCGACCAGACCAGCGAGGCCAGGCCCCTCAAAGAATGAGCATCCTTGCCCTTAAGGCGGTCTGCATGCAGTAGGGGCAAAACACAGGCATAGCTCTTCATTGTGTTTATGATGGGGTCCATCATCTAAAGCTTTGAAAGTGAGGATTTGTATCCAAATTTCAGATTGTACTTTCTAAAAAGAGCATTAGTATACACATTTAAAAATCTAGGGGATTTGATAAAATCTTGAGTCACCAAAACATAATAAATGAAGTGGTATCATTGTGGTTTTGTTCTAACAAGTACTGAGAGATGGAAGGCTTTTTTGCTTCTTGTTTTTTCCACAGCGATACTGGCAGAAACCCCCGTTTCGGGCGTTTGCATCCTTGACGTAGCTCGTGGAGCTCACCGATACGGACATCGTGTGCCTACTGAGACAAGATGCCGAGGCAGAAGCATGGCCAGCTCAGGAAGATGTCATCATATTGTTTAATTCCAGAGAGGCACTGGAGAAAAGGTGTGGGTGCAGTGCAGGGCAACACCTTGAGATGGAAAGATAGTCACATTTGCCGAGGACCCACTCTGTGGCTGGATCTGCTCTAGGAGCCTCTTAATACAGCTCCATGTCATTCCTTCAGTACCATTGTGATGTCAGCACTACCTGGTTACTGCACAGCGGATGAAAGAGGCATCCTCAGTCCCAGGGATGTGCCCATGTGGTCAGGGATCAAAACAGGACTTGAGGGGCGCCTGGGTGGCTCAGGGGGTTAAAGCCTCTGCCTTTGACTCAGGTCATGATCTCAGGGTCCTGGGATCGAGCCCCGCATCGGGCTCTCTGCTCTGCGGGGAGCCTGCTTCCTCCTCTCTCTCTGCCTGCCTCTCTGCCTACTTGTGGTCTCTGTCAAATAAATAAATTAAAAAATCTTTAAACAAAAAACAGGAGTTGAGCCCAGATGGTCTGACTCCAGAGCCTGGATGCATAATCCCTGTGCCGTTGGAGACAGGCTGGTGGCTGGGAGGCAGCCTTGAATGGTGACTGATGAGGACTCACAGAGAAGTTCTCTTTATTCCCTCCAAATCAAGTTCTCACCTGTGCTTCTCAGCCATGGCTGGTATTACCATAACCCGGAAAGATTTGCCAAGCCTGGCCCAGATGGCAGGGCTTTTGATTTCCTGGTCTGGGGTGGGCCTACCCAGTGGAATTTTTTAAATCTCTCCAGGGCTGACAATCATCCTCCTTAAGCGGGGAAACGAATGGGGGCAGCATTCATGTCCTCAGTTAGGAATAGCGTCCTTGCTTCACCCACGACTTAGCCATTCAAGTGATGAATCAGTCAATTATTTTTAGTGATTTTTACATCTGGTTTAACTCCTTGAATTGGATGTGGCCAGGTTTAGGAGGAGGGGTGACTCCTGGGACAGGACGGGGATACAGGACACACTAAGAAGGGGTGATTGAAATCAGTTGGCTGAGCCTCATGGGACTGACATTTGAGAGGTCACACAACGACAGCAGGCCCAAGCCTGCTGGAGGAAGGGGAGAAGAAGGCCTCTTGACTTGTGGGTGGTGCAGAGAGCAGGTGTATAGCTAATGGCTTGGTGCCAGGAGCCGCTGCCGGGTGACTGGGTGAGTTATGGGCCCAGGCTGCCCCTTCCCTGGCCTGGCCCAGCCCCACCAGGGAGCCAGGTTTGGAGGAAGATGTGAGCCCTTTTAAGGGTGAAGTCAGTACAAGGAGCTGACCTCCAAGGACTCCCAAGACAAGGTTCAAGGCGCTTGTGGGAACTCCATGGTGGAGGCTGCAGGAACAGGCCGGGGCTGCGGGGAGCAGAAAGGAGGGAGAAGCAATTACTCTTGGCTGCGTTAATTCAGTAATAACCCCTTAGCATTTAATGAGCATTTCCTGTGTGCCAGGCACCGTGCGGAGAATAAAATAAGTTTGTACTCGTGAGGTACCTAATCTCACTACCCCGATTTTACAGAAGTGGAAACCGAGGCTTGTTGAGGGGGTACATGGCAAAACTCTGACTCAAACCCAAGGTGGTCAGCCTTCCAGAGCCAGGCTCTTGGCCCCCACAGTGGCTGCCTGCTGTGGTCGGAGATTTTCAGAGTGGTTCAGAGCCCAGACTCCAGACAATTGGCTGGGGCTCAAATCCTGCCTCTGACACTTTCTGGTAGAGCCCTGGGGTCTTCAAGCCTAATTTGGAAGCCGTAAGTCATGCTTAATCCCAGGGGATGAAGCTGTTGGTTTTATGGTTCTCGAGCCATCCCATCCCTAAGCAGGGCTGAGTTCTGTCTTTTAGTTCACTGTGTCCCCAGGGGTGGCTGGAGACAATCTGATGGGCAGAGAAGAATGGGGCAGGGGTGGGGTGGGGTGGGGGGGGTTGGGGAGGCAGTGTTTGCTGTTGCAGCGGAGAAGCTGCAGACAGGAGGGCAGTCACTGCTGTGGGCCCAGGTGTGTGAGAATGCACGCCTGGCAGGCGTACGAGCACACGGTGCCTGTATTTCTTTGTGCCCCTAAATCAGGCCCTTGCCCCCGAGGGGGTCCAGGCCTGTGCTTGTTTGCTGGAAACACATCCTGGCTTCCCAGAGAGGAGCTGTCGTGGTCCAAGAATGAGCTGATCTGGGGGCACAATAGTGTGCGGTTTTGCAATACGAAAATAGATCTGTTTCTCTGGCCCTTTTATTCCACACACAATGGGATCACCAGGCCACTCTTTCTTTCTCTTTCCAACAACAATGATGCCATCAATATCCTCCTGGGCTCATCTTTATTTGAAGGCCGGGAGGTATGAATTTTATCATTGCAGATAATCCTGCTGGCTACAAAATATTCTAAACAAAGTGAGCCGCTCCAGTCGCCCACTAAGGCCGGTTTTCTTGAATCGAACAAGCTTTTATTTGCTGAGTCCTCCTCCTGCCCGAGCCGCCAAGCTCTTCTTCACAAGACTGAATGGCCTTTGCCAATGGCAGAAGCCTTCCTGGAAAGTCATGAAACTTGACTTCAGCCCAGGAATGAGCCCTGGGTGGAAATGATGGTGGTTTTGAACTTGTCTTCCGGGGCACATTCTCAATTTCTGAGTACAGCGGATTGCTGGATGTACTATCCCTTGCCCTGAATAGAGTTACACAGCGGGAGACTCAGAAAGACCAGAGAGAGCAACTAGTAACTAAATTCGAGTCTAACCTTGCATTTTACAGGCGGGAAAACCAGCGTCCAGAGTAAAGAAGGGACTTACCTAAAATCGCAAAGCTTGCAGGTGGCAGAGTAAAGGTGTGAAGTCATGTTCTTTCCTTCCCCCACCCCCCGGCCCCCAGCATCTCCCACAGTCTCATGTGTGGTGTGCATGATGTCCAAAGTGTTTTTGGGTGACCTGTGGCATCAACTGGCATTAAATCATATGGACTCATCCAGATTGAAATGATTCAACTTTATTTTACTTTTGCTCTGGATCATAACAGGATGAAAGGCTTAGTTTGCTGCCAGCTTGCCTTTCATTCATCTGTAACAGGATTTCTCTCCCTTTGTATCAAATGCAGAGCCGACCTCCTGTTGAGAGGAAGTAACAATATCTGTTTTGAATTTAATAACACTGTTTTGTTTTCATTGTGTTTATTTAAATGTTACCACCTAATATTACTCATTTCCCACTTAGAGCTTTTTAATGACTATTTTTAAATACCTGTATTTTTCATAAATTAAAAAATAATTTCATTTAATTTTTTAAAAGTGAGTTTATTTAAAGCATTCAGTAACACTATAGGTGCTTTACGGATATGACAAAGCTTGAGAAGGGAAGAAAGGGTATAAAGCAGCGATGTGAATGGCTGAAACTTGCAAACTACTGCTTTGCACCAGGTACTTCCTATATATAGCTTCAGGGCTGAACTATGTCTGTTGGAGAGAATTGCCAGAAAAAAAAGATGTTTGAACTTGAACTCATTTCTCTTGCCTGCATAGCTCTCATCCATTTTGAAGTATTCTATCAGACATTTCTTTCTTTCTTATTCCTGACCATTCGCTTAATCAGAAGCAGTATTTTGCCCACATAGATGCCCATATAGGGAGGCTTGTTGGGTACTGTGCTGTGGGTACTGTGTTGTCCGGAGGGTCACAGCTCAGCCCCTCCCTGGCTCTACTCCTGCCAACAAGTCATTGACTGTCTGCCGCTGACTGTCTTCAACTGCATGTGAGAAAGCTCAGGCTGAATGAATTTAGCATGTTCTTTTAAATCTTTATTATTATTATTATTATTATTATTAGCCTTTAACTTATGAGATTGTATAGTATAATGGGGGCTCCAGAGCCAGTCTGGAAGGATTCTAATCCTCTTTCTACTCCTACTTAGCCCTGTGTCCTTGGGCAGTTCATCTAGTTTCTCTGAGCCCTGGCATCTGTACCTATATAAAAAGAAGGATGAGGGCAAAGCCAAGACCAAGGAATCTGTGTGCATCTCAGTCTCACTCATGAGACTCAAGTGTCCCGAGGGCACCCGACAAGCTAATCAGGAATGTGGGAAAGAAGCAGATGAAGTTAGCTGGCTTATTCACACACTGGCTTGTCTTGCAACAGTCACCATTAACTTCCTTGAAGGCAAGGTCCCTACAGCACCTGCGGCACACAACAAAGTGCCCCGTGAGTATTGGTTGAATTGAGTTAACAGAGCTGAATGGGTTCAGACTGGATTGTACTGTGCTGCGTGTGTCTAATCATCCATTTATTCAGCGGATTTTTTTTGAGCATCCATGGTTTGACAGCACTGTTTCCTGTCCTGGAGGGCCAACTCCAATGTCAGCCTAACCTGGAAAGGCTGAGGGATCTACTACTTCCTGGGTGACCTTGAATGAGTTACTGGATGTCTCTGGTTTCCTTGTTTATAAAAATGGGTCTAATAATAGGACCTCGAAGGAGGGTTGGAAAAAGGGAAAGAAAGGAGGGGATAAAGCAGGGAAAATCCTTTAAGAACGTGTGAGCATGGAGGGAGGAAGCAGTACACATTACCCATGATGCCTGAGGGCTGCGTGCCAGGGATGGGGCAGTGATTAAAACAGGTGTGGCCCTGCCCTCATGGCATTTACAGTCTAGCCAGAGAAATAGACAAAACATAAGTAAACAAACAAAAATATGCAACTAGTTGTGCAAGTGTCGTGCAGGAAATAATCAGGGTGTTCTGAGAGAGATTGATGGTGGGACTACATCTGAGCATCTTGACATCTGGTCAAGCCCGAGAAGGGAGTATACAAGAACACATGACTCAGAGGGAATAGCTTGAGAGAAGACCCTGGACTGAGAATGAGACAAGAGTGTGCCCATGAGTTGGAGAGCACCAGGGTCTTTCTTCCTGGAGTGTTTGAGGAAGAAAATTTCTTAAGGTCAGGTAAGAAATACTGTATTAACAGGGATTGACTCAATTAGTGATGTAGCTGTTCCTCTTTGGGAAGGACTCACCTTTCTGCTTCATTGTGTACAGCTAGAGGGTCTGATCACTGATGTAGACATGACAAGAGTGGAGTTTCCCCCAACACCAGCAAACAGTTCTCTGCCACCAGCTGGGTATCCTACAATCCAACTCAATTCTGACACTATCTACCCGGAGATGGCATCAGATTCCACATCTTATAGGATCCGTCCCACAAGACCACCCTCTGCTTCAGATGCCTGTCACAAGTCCAGGTTGTCACCTGTGCTTCTGACCAGCTGGCTAGAAATCAGAGGTTCCCACCCACCCCCTCCTTGGGTTCAATTAATTTGCTAGAGCAGATCATAGAACTCTGGAAACTAGCTTACGCACTAGATTACCAGTTTATAACAAATACTGAAGGATAAGAATTAACAGTCATGAGGAGATGCCCAGGGTGACGTCCCAAACAAAGAAGCTTCTGTCTTTGTGGAGTTTGAGGCCTGGCATGGTTGCACCTGACAGCATTCTGGTTCCCCAACCCAGAAGCTCTCCAAACCCTGTCCTTTGGGGGTTTTATGGAGGCTTCATCATATAGGCATCACATAGGCTTGATCACTGGCTATCGGTGATTGATTCAACTTCCAGCTTCCTCCCCTCCCTGGACATCAGTGGGTGGCACTGAAAATCCCAACCCTCTGTGATTGGTTTCTCTGTCAACCAGTCCCTGTCCTTTGGTGCTTTCTCAAAATCACCTCATTTACATAGCCCTAGTTGTGGTGGTAAGTTAGATTATGAATAACAAGACACTCACATTACTTTTATGGCTCTGATGTGATTTTAGGCATGAAGACAAGACAAAGAGTTCTAACAAAAAATGTTCCCATTGCTCTTATCACTCGGAAAACTCTGAGGGTTTTGGGAGCTCTGAGCCAGAAACTATAGCCAAAGACCAGATATACCTGAGAAATAAATTTTGGTCATCTGAATGACCAAGTAAGTATTTTTTTTAGGAACAACAATATCACACCTGCCATTGTCTATCTGGTATGAAATTGGAGAGAATCTTCTTCCATCTGGTCATATACGAAAGAGTAGTAGGGTTCAAAGGTGATGGCCAAGAAAGAATTCTTGAGACATCTTTGGTGCAAAAAGGTGGTTTTATTGTAGTAGAGGGACAGGACCCATGGGCAGAAAGAGCTGCACCAGGGTCATGAGTTTGGGGGGGTGGCGGTTAGGGATAGCCTAGGTCTCGAATTTTTGAAAGGAAGGTTTCCAGGACCTTCATGGGGATAGCAATTGTTGGGAAAAGGTCACTTATTACTGTCTAACAAAACCTTCATCATGAGACCCTTCAGATGTTTATTGGAGGGCTATATGCTTGGGGGGGTGATTGCCAGCTTGTATCTTGGGGGATTTAGAGATAATGGAATTTCTAAAGGAATTTTTGTATGTTAAAGTAGACTTACAAAATCATGGGGGGTGGGGATAGTCAGGCTAAGATTGTCTTTTGCCCTTAGCGAAGTCTTAATATTGAGGCAGTTGAGTCCCTAAAGGAATGTCACGCTGCCCATTTCAAGGAATTGTCAAGGGGCTGTAGGTAGTAAGGAAATTTAATAATTTTTCTTCTGCCTTTGTTTCCCACATCAGAAACACTCAGTTTCAAAATCCTATATTTTGCCAAATTAGGAAACAGACTCTGTGGGTAGAGATGGAGATACCTGGAAAGTGCTGGTCCCAGGGGGCATGAAGGTTCTGGGGGCTCCACAGAAGGTGAGGCCGGGCTCCGGCCGGGCAAGGTGACCTGCACAGTGAGTCAGGCACCACAGAGCTCTGCTGGCACCTGGCCTTTGTGGGGGAGATTTGCAGCTCCAATTTAGATCTCCATGTGTCAACATGGGAACAAGTCTCTTTTTTAAGAGTTATTACAGGCAGATGACTCTGCCATTTAAGTTGTAACATCTGGGTAGTGTTAAACAAACAAAATTCAATCAAATAAATCTGAAGATCTAACTGGCTTTATGAAGGGATTCATGAATGGGGCAGCAGCCCATCCAGCACTTTGAAAGGAACTCTCAGAAGTCCTACAAAGTGGAAGGTTGTTGTAAGAGAGAGGATGGGGCAGGGAAGTTATTACAAAAGAAAAGAAAGGTTTGCTTCAGGAGAGCTCGCCTTCCCTTAGAGGCAAGGGCTGGGGGTCTTATCCTGCAGATGACCTCATCTCCCTTTTGGGGGATGGAGAGAGCCTAAGTGGCAGATAACCTCCTTGGTGTGGACCCCAAAAATCTGTATTGATTGGCTTAAAATTCCACACATAAAGAGGCTGGAACTGCAAGTAAGTCTGAGTCTGCTCTCCCAGGGGCAAGTGACTCCACTTTGGGCCCGTAGCTTTCTCCAATAGTGACAACGTTCTTGGCCTCCAAGGTCTCCAGTTTGGGCTTCGAGCACTGCCCTGAAGTTATTCTTCTGTGGTAAGGCAGAGACAGGTCTCCATTTGTGCATTAAGTAACAACTGACATTGATCCAGTGCTAGGAACCAACCCGAATATGTTTTCTTGGCCAGCCCTCACCAACCACACTGAGGACGGGTTATAATGATCTCCATGTTAAAGACGGGGCATCTGAGGCACAGGGAGGTTGAGTAAACTGCCTAGGGCCCCCCAGGCTATAAACGATAGTTAGGACACAAACCACACAGGCTGGCCCAGAGCCTGGGCATGTCACAGCAGGGCTATGCTGGCCCTTATGTTCAGTGGGACCTCCCCATCCCCCAAAACCCAACCTGTGTATCAGTCTCTCTTTTGAGGTAAAATTTATCTCTTAGAACATCCAGTTAAATGCTCTTTAGGGCTAGTGTGTGCTGACTGCCCATCTGCTCTGAAGAAATGAAAGAGAGATTTCAGGCAGCCTGACCACCTCGTTTCAGTAGATTAGAGTTGGGGTGGGGTCCCATCTCTCTGGACTTATCACAGTCCACATGCAAGCCTGACATGGTGACATAGACCCTCCAGGTTCAAAGGGTGGTCCCTGGTTCAGCAGCATGGACCTCACCTGGGAACTCGGGATAGATGCCAATTATCAGACCAGGTGAATGAGAATCATGATTTAAACCAGGTTTATACACCTTGAAGTTTGGGAAACCCTGGTGTTGACCATTATTGATTATTATCATTATTTGTTATAAGGTGGTTAGATCTAGGAAATGAGCAGCTTCAGTGGGTGAATCACTGTGGCCTTTGCCCTCCCAGGGCTGCATGGGGGACAGACCTCATGTAGGAAGGGCTGAAAGGGCAGAGTTGTACCTTGCAGGAGTTCCGAGAGTGCCACAAGCGACTTCAAGTCAGTCTGGAGCAGGATAAAGCACCAGAGACAGCATTCTAGAGGAAATGACATCAGGTGAGTCACATGAGGGGTTCCACGAGCAGATGGGAGCTGGCTTAGAAACTGCTAGTGCAGAAAAGAGGACCCTAGCATCAGGCATGGGTTCAGATGAGTTCCATCCCTACTTGCTGTAAAACATTTTAGTATCTGTGAAATGTCCGGCCATATATTTAGCTTTAAATATAAGTGCAATCTGTCAGGGTTTCAGCCTGGTCTTCTCTGCATATGAACTCCAAAACTGTGCTTGGCTCCCCACTCCCACAGTCTGCCCCAGTGCCCACTGAGACTGTCCTGTGTGGACACCACCCGCTGGAACCCGCCCAGGGATAGGGTAAGTGCAGCTTCCCATGATCACCTTTCCCAGACACTCAGCATGGGGGGCAAGTGCCTCTATTTGGCTGCTTCTAATTTCATCATCTGTTTCAAAGCAATGATGCTAACTCAGTAACGACACTTGCCTGTTTCCACAATCTTGTCAATTGTTAAATTGTGCAGAACCGCAGGCCAGATCTGCAAAGATTTATTCTCCTCCCCTGGTGCTTGCTATGGAAATGGTGCAGGGCATGCTGAATGAAGCCTTCCTAGAGCAGGCTTAGAGGAGAAATAACTTGTCTCCCCGTTTGATGACTTGTCTCAAATAAGGAGGCTGGTCCAGTGGCCAGATGCAGAGGGTAAGAGCTCTGGGAGATGTCTCCTAGGTCAGGAAAGGAGTTATCTAGCATGCCCCTCAGGACAGTCCTGGGAGAGCAGTGCTGTCTTCATCACTGGTCAGGCTTCAATAGGCTCATTTGTTTGTTTGCTTGCTTTAAATTCTGATTTTCAGTGTTTCAATCCTTTCACAACTTCCTTTTTTTTTTTTTTTAACATTTCTATGTGTTATTTATTTTAGAGAGAGAGAGAGAGTGGAAGGGGCAGGGAACGGGGAGAGAGATAAGCAGACTCTGTGCTGAGCACAGATGAAGCCCAGTGCTGGGCTCTATCCCACGTCCCTGAGATCATGACCTGAGCGGAAATCAAGCGTCAGAGGCTCAACCAGCAGAGCCACTCAGGAGCCCCCCCTTCTGCTACTTTCTAGTGCAAACCCAAAATGAGACGGGGCAAATATGTCAAAGCTTCTGCTATACAGCTTGACTCACATTGAGTGCCCATGATAGACTGAACAAAAAAAACCAAACTTCTCAATTTAAATGGGCATCATCAGACACATGGAAAAGATAAGGAATTTAGAGTTAGCTGGCTATGAATTAGACTCTAGCTCTCTCATGTGGCACGTATGTGTCCTTGGGCAAGTCACTCAGTTTCTTTGTGCCTTGGGGTTCCCATCCAGGAGTGGGACTAGGGTGACACAAGAGTGGCACTTCAGCAGCAAAGTTTAAGGAGCCATTCAATGTCAGGGTCATGCAAATGTAGACTTGGCACTTGCAGGGACCTGAGAGCGAATGATTTCCCGAACTTTACATCTAGGTGCTTCTCTTGTCACACCCCTGTCCAGGGCCCGTCACCATATTTAAAGTGGGGGAAATAATGGTATCTTCCTCCTAGGGATGTTATAAGTAAACTGAGGATCAACTGAGATATGAGAAAAGAGAATGTCTTACAAACCGGCAGCTCTCGGTTTCCGCAAGGAGAAGGGAGTTGCCAACATGAGACTGTGCCAGAGTAGAAGGCTGGAACTCAAACTCTGTCATCTTGTCCTGGGACCTAAGAGAGGGGGCAGAACTTCTCTTTGCTATAGATTCTCATTAGCACCAAGATGTGTGCTAACTGTTGGGTTGTCTGTGCACTGAGCAAAGCCTGGTGTGTCTTCCTGGATGGAAGGGTGCTACCCAAACTGATGGGTATGCGGGCAAGAGCCTCTCCTTGGAACCAGGACTTCGGTCTTCCTCTGAGCAGATCAGGTAGACCACAGAGGGCAGGGCTCCAGAAAGGCGTGCCCGTCCCTCCCCAGCCTGGGCAGCGGAATCCCCCATGAAGCCACCCTGCCATACACGATCCAGTGTGGGGTTCCTAATGAAAAATGGCCGGGCTATTAGCGCTTTGCAAATTAAGGGTCCTTTCATTTATTACTGTGCTCTGCTAAGGATGAGCATTAATTTTTTTCTCAAAGCAAATTCACTGGAAACAGACAGTTTAGAATTTATGCTTGTAATGATGGCTACATGGGCCATTAAGACCACCTCTAAGTGAGCTTAATTTGTAGCAGATAAATGTATATGTCTACATATTTTTCAACATAGTTTATGGTGCAGCTTGCACAGCTGCGCCCAACTGATTAAATCCTCACAAAATTTAAATAGGAAACCCATTACATAGACAGTATTATAGCCATTCATCATAGAGGCAGTTTCAGGTTAACTCTTTCAGTGCCACGCTGGGAGAAGCGTCAGGAATTTTTTTTATTTGTTTTGTTTTGGTCAAGAATACAGAGGTTTCCTATTCCCTTGACCTCTTTTTGGCTTCTACCTTCCTGAGGATGCTGAGGATGTCTTAGTCCTTGTTGGCAGAAGTGAAGTTTTTAGCACAGAAGATGAGATGCCAGGCTCATGTAGGCAATTGGACCCTTGCTCCCTGCTTGTAATGGTCTTCACAGTCCCAGTGCACATGACATGTTCATCACATGGCCTGGCCAGAGTATTTGGACCCCAGAAGCTCCACCTTGGGGGTCCCTTCCAGCTCCTGAAATTGCTTAGTTCTTAGTACGCCATAAGGTGCAGCAGTGTGTAGTAGTCATGTAATGGTGGCCAGGGTCTGAGTTCTGGCCTCAGGTGGACGTGGGGTTTAGTACTCGCTCTGTTGCTTGCTGGCACAGTGCAACCCTGGGCAAGTTATCAGAGAGCCAAGTCATGCCGCGTGCTTAGCACAGTTGTCAATGGTCAGTGAATGGAATCTTGTAATTTACGGCTACTGCTTGAAGCGGACGCTGTCACTGCCCCCACTCACAGCCCGCTGGTCCCACCATTCCAGCTGCAGGCACCTGAAGCTTTTGGCTTGAGGAAGGTTATGCAACAAATAAAATGATCATAGTTGTTCAGAACCTGGGTTCTCTAAATTCAGGCTCTTCGCATGACTACATGTTCTTTTGAGTTTTGTTTTGGAAAAGTTCATGTACGTAGACTCCCTTGATATACTAAATATACCCCTGAACATTCCCATCAGGGTCTTTTAGGCTCTTGTTCTAAATGTGTTTAGAGCACATACGGTTAGGGGGGATATGATTTAAAAGAGCAAGTGCCCAATTAGCATCCAGTAAAGAAACCAGTGTTTCTTTCTTTTTTTTTTTCTAAAGATTTTATTTATTTATTTATTTATTTGCAGAGACCACAAGTAGGCAGAGAGGCAGGCAGAGGTGGGGGAGGGGAAGCAGGCTCCCTGCTGAACAGAGAGCCCAATGCTTTAACCCACTGAGCCACCCAGGCACCCCAGAAACCAGTGTTTCTTGAACCCTTTCGAGTCACTCAGCCCTGAGATCAAGTCTGCGGCTCATGCTTCCTGCCTGTGTGATCTTGTACAAGCTGCCTAATCTCTCCAAGCCTCAGTTTCTTTCCGTGTAAAATGGAAACAGTAATAGTACCCACCTAATATGACTATGGTGAAGGTGACATGAAATTATTCACATGAAGCCCGCTTGGGCTTGCACTTTGGATAGAGAGATACAAGGATCCTGACATCACCTTGTCCTCATTTTGGAATAAAGAGCGGGCTTGAATATACGGAGTTTTAATACAGTGACATGTATTCCACAATTGAAATATATTCACATTGTTACAAGACGGGATGATAAACTCTATTTCTAGGAGAGACGGCTGCTGCAGAAGGCTTCACACAGGTAATAATGTCAGCATGTAGCTTTGCAGGAGGGCAAGGGATGAAGTTTCCAGGCCAACAAGGAAAGGAGGGCCTCCAGGACTGGACGCATAGCTGGGCAGAGCCAGGAGTCTTTTTAGGGCCTTTGGTCCTGCTGAAGCATCTATCATAGCAGAGGAAAGGGAACAGGGAGGTAGGAAGTTAGGCAGCCTTGGGATGTTGAAGCACCTTGCTTGCCATCATATGAAGCTGAGACTTTATCCTGAAGTTCACAGGGAGCCTTTGGAAAGTTTTAATCGGAGCATGATGAGACTAAATTTGCATTTTAGAAGGATCTGCTTTGCAACCACACGGAGAATAGCTTGAAAGGGAGCTAGAATGGCGGCAGGGGGAGCATTTAGGAGACAATGGCAGGTGTCTCATTAGCACCAGACGAGGGTCTAGGGCTGTGGGAATGGGAATGGAGAGACATCTCGGAAGGGGAATCATCAGATTTGGAGATTGATTAAAGGTGGGGTGTGAGGGAGGTGGCAAGGAAGATGCCGAGCCTACGGCCTGGTGCCAGCCTTCCCCTCCGTCCGAGGCAGAGGGAGACTCGCTTTGTGGGGGAGGGTAAGGAAATGGAGCCCTTTGGGGACATGTTGTATTTTAGGTGTCTTTAGAGTAAATTTGAATTTCTATTTATTGATCTCACTTCTAGCAAGGATCCCTTGGCCTGAAACAATACCTCCTAGGAGAAAAGAAATTGATGGATGTGTAATTTGCTCTAAAACCCCAGCGGATGATTGTTGGCACCCAGCAAATCTCCTTCCTGTAAACTGCTTTCGATATAGTGAGGGCTCCGACTGGCTGTTTATTAACTCCGGGGTCACAAGTAAGCAGCACGCTTCAAAATGTGACCAATTAAGGAAAAAGCCAAGATGTAGGGCTGTCTCTGTGTGTGTGTTTGAAAGGAATCAAGTGAAATGTTCTAAGCATTCAATTTCACCTGTCAGAGTTACTGGTTGTCACTGATGAGTGTCCAGTTCTCCAAACCCGTACAGTTCATTAGCACGTTGCCTCTCTTCTAAAGAACTGTGCGATTCGCTCCCCGGACATCAGTCAAGGGAGCCAAGCAGACACTCTCCGTTTCCCCTCTGATACAATAAAGCAATTTTTTAAAAAAAATCTTGAATGAACAGACACTAACACTTAAGTATCTAACGGGCATCATGCTAATAACTTTATTACAGTTGTAAGTGAAGAGGCCGATAAAAGTCACGACCATTTAGTGTTTGTTCTTGGTCAGTACTATACTAAGACCTCCAGATACATTATCTCAGTTAACTCGTTCCTTTTTTTTTTTTTTTTTAAGATTCTATAAGATTTTTTTTAAGATTCTATTCTATTTTTTTTAAGATTTTATTATTTTTTTTTTAAGTTCTATTTACTTGACAGAGAGAGAGAGCACATGCACAGGTAGGCAGAGTGGCAGGCAGAGGGAGAGAGAGAAGCAGGCTCCCCAGTGAGCTAGGAGCCCAATGCGGAACTCGATCCCAGGATCCCAGGATCATGACCCGAGCTGAAGGCAGCTACTTAACCTGACTGAGCCACCGAGGTGTCCCTAAGCATTATATTTATTTATTTGTCAGAGAGAAAGAGCACAAAGCAGGGGAGTGGCATGCAGAGAGGGAGAAGCAGACTCCCTACTGAGCAGGGAGCCCATGCAGGGCTCCATCCTAGGACTCTGGGATCATGATCTGGGAGAAATGCAGAGCTTAACTGACTGAGCCACCCATGCCTCCCCAGTTAACACTTTCAACAGCTCTTCAAGGCAGATCTAGTGTTTGGTTCCATTTTACACATGAGAACATTGAAGCTGTCGCAGGTAAATTTATTAACAAGTTTACCATGCAATCAGTGAGTGACAGAGCTGGGATTCAAACCCAGGACTGATGGGCTCTGAAGCCACATCTTGGCTCTTTGCAAGCCTTTCGGCTGCCTGAGTCACATGGACTGGCAGCGCTGCTTGCCTCCTGTCACCCCTGCTAGACACTGAGTGGCTGAAGGACAAGACCTCTCACGCTGCAGCAGAGTGCACATAGTAGGTACTCAGTGAATGTTTGCCAAACTGGAATGACCCCAGGCTCATTCTGTCTCAGCTAGCCCTCCTGCCTAGAAAGTGCCTCTCTTTGTCCTTCACTATCTGTTTATCTTCTCCTTTCTTTCTTTCTCTCTCTCTTTTTTTTTTTTTTTTTCCAAGTTTAGCCCAGTTTTTCTTCCTCTAGGAACTGCCCGTGATTAACTTCTTTGCCTGGTCCTTCTAGGCATCTCAATCCCAAGGCTGCTTCAACTTCTGGGTCCATCTCTACTGGTCTAACTTGGCTTTCTTGGTCCCTGTGTGTGTCAATGTGTACGTGCATATGTACACATGCATGTGTGTGTCTGTCTGTCCCCGAGTAGATGCCCTGCCCTGCCAGTCCAGGGATCAATTTTACTGTTTCTTCCAGTGCATTAAAAGTCATCCCTGTGACAGAGAACCTGGACAACCCATTATCTGGCTCTTCTATTTCAGTCAGAACATATCTGCTCTTTGCCACTTACTGACCACGTGATCTCAGACAAGGTAATTAAAATTTGTCTGATCCATTTTCTCACTTGCAAGATGGAGGTAATGATACCCCCCTCAGAGGATTAATTTGAAAATTAAATAAGATTATGCAGGATAGCTCTTAGTACGTCATTTGGCACTAAGTAGTTGTTTATTAAAAGGTAGATATTGTCATTGTGGAGTTAACAAGGAGGTGTAGCGTGGCCTCTGTATTGATAATATGACCCAGACCTCACATGTTCAATTCCCCCATTTGTTGCCTCTTTGATCCCTCTAACCACACCGAGGGACAGAGAAGAGAGACGGACTGGGGGAAGAGAGAAGAGAGTTTACCGTCCCCTTACGTAGTTGGTAGTGCTGGAATGAAACTCAGGGCTTTTCTAGGGTTTATGGATGGGCCTTTGATCCTGCTGAACCCCTAAAATCGAACATGCACCATTTTTGCTTGCATGTTCATGTGTGCTTTTCCGGGGAGAGGACCCCATTGCTTCATTAGCTCTTTAAAGGGCCCCACAGCTCCCCGCAAAAGGCTTAGAACCATAGGTCTAATTCAGCTGTTCACATTTTATATGTGGAGACACTGAGGCCCAGAGAAGGAAAGCACGTGAAGCAAGACTCACAAGTCAGGCAGAGTGGGGCCTGCCTACGACCTGGGGTCCCGGATTCCAGGCCAATGCTCCATCTACCTCCCAGACTCAGTCTGGATAGGCAATGTCAGGTGAGGACAGCCAGGAACCTTAATGAGGGCAGTTTGGCTGAGGACGTCACCACAGCAGGAGATGAGAACTTCAGGGAAGGGGAGCTGGAGTCTGTTAGAACCTGCTTGTTGTGTGAGGTGGACACTAATTGCACTTCCAGGGAGTCGCTGACTGACCACTGGGACCTTGGTGATGAGCTCACTGAAAAAACTCAGAAGCTGTTGATGACTTAGGGAAAGCAGGGCAAGAGGGCCGACTTGGGGACAGGCCTTGCCAGCCAAGCAAAGGACAGCTCATGGCTTTTACATATCATTTGTTATTATTCACTTGTTTGTGTGTGTGTGTGTGTGTGTGTGTGTGTGTGTGTGTTTGGACGGAGAGACAGAGAGGGAGAGAGGAGGAATGGGGAGCATACATTCACACCTTAAAGACCATATACACATGTGCACACACTTGCCCAGGTGCGTACACACACGCCCAGGTGCGCACACACACATGCACACACCTGTTCAGGCACACACACGCACACACACACACACACACACACACACTAGGACTTAGAGTTAAGGACTTGAGGTTCTCTCAGAGAAGAGCCCCCCACCCAACCTGAGAATAAGTGGGAGGGGAATGGGTTTTGGAAACTCGCAGAAAAAAGCTTCTAGGGGGTCCTTGGTGGGGTTCCGAGCCCCGTAGGTATTAGCATGACGATCGTAGATCGTACCAATCGAAACAACCTTTAAGTGCAGACAACACATTTCTAAAGTTCTTTCACGTACACTTTCCCAGTTGAGTCTCAAACAACCCGGGGAGGACGGTACGTGTTTAATATTTATACCACATTTACTTAGCTTGAGTTATTTGCCATTTTAGTGTGATTTCATTGCCGTATACATGGCAACTAAAAACTAACATGGCTGAGGATTTTTAAAATTTCATTTGTATGCACCACACACAGGCTCTCAAGGTTTTTAATTGGCTATTGATTTGGATTTCATGAAAAAGTCTGTGTACATGTATTCAGAAGACTAAAACGCAAGAGTCAAGTGTGGTGTACCTGTGTTTTAATTTACACATGGCCAAAATTTTAAAACAAGCAAGAAAGAATTTCCTATCAAAAGTGAAGATTCATTTTCCAGTTTCCCCCAAAAGACCCCATTCTCTGAAGGTAATCCAAAGAAGGTTTGATAAGCCTCATTTCAGAGTCCCAGAGAGGGTAAGCTGTTAACTCAACATCACACAGCAGAGAGCCCTGACACCCTGCTCTCCACTACGGGTGCAGATTATTGTTACATAGCAGGCTTTCTCCTGCTCTGGAAATTGGTGTGGACTCAACCCTAGCAAACTGCAGGTAAAATTCTGTGTGTGCATGCATTTTTCTGTAGAACTGGCTCCCATGATTTTTCAAACCAGATATTCAAAGGAAATCTTACCAAGAATATTAAGAACCACAGCATGAGAGGTGGCTGCTTGAGGAGTACAATTATCAGTGTTATGGTTCTCACTCCAAAGCTGGGTTTTCATAAGACCAGCAACCAAAGAGCTGCACGGTTCAGGTCTGGAGTATACTGTGGTGCTCCTAGATCATCTGGATTAATGGTTCTCAGGGGCGATCCCTGGGCCAGGAGCATCAGTACCACTTGGCAGTTCCTTAGAAATACAAGTTCTTGGGCCTCACCCCAGACCCACAGGGTGGGAAACTCTGGGTGAGGTCCAGCCATCTGTGGTCGAACAAGTCCACCAGATGAAGCTAATCTTCACTAATGTTGGAAGACCATCATGCTAGGTCTTTCATTGAGAAAAAAAAAAAAAAAGTAAGTTTCTAGTCTGAGATGGTTCATTGATGTTTTAAAGATGGTCTAGGTTACGTTGACTCGGTTTAAAAAATGAGGTTTTTTTCCCCCCCAGGGCTTAGCAGGTTGGTACAGCTAGTTTAAATCTGAGGTCAGGGCTCAGGTTGGCTATGGCCCCATCCCACTTCCTCCCACACCCCTGTTGCAGTGGCAAATCACCTCTGGAACAAGCCCCACATCAGCTGCTTGCTCGGAGGTCAGCCAAGCGTGCCGAGAAAGAGGCCTAATGTTGGCTGGACACTCCACCAGGACCAGAGGAGGATGGCACAGTGACAATAGCACTTAAGCCACCACCTGGAGAACGGTGCATGATGGTGCTGAGTGATGGTAGGTTGTGAGTCAGTGGAATGTCGGGCAGAAGGGCTGAGAAGAACCTCTTCTTGTCACCTGGCTGAGGTGACAAGTCTCAGCAGAGTCTTCTATGCCACCTGCCCACAGGTACATGTGTCTCCAGCCAGGCTTCTCTCCAGAGTGTTTGCCTCATCTGAGTCTTCCCCTCCAGCCCTGCCCGTTCTCTTATTCACCCACAGACTTCTGAACCTTCTTTAGAGAACCAGTTCAGAATTTGCCTCCTCCAGGAAGCCTTCCAGGCATCTCCAGTCTAACCCCTTCTCTAAGTGCCTGTTCACATTTATTAGTATTTCCTGAGTTGGGGCTTAATTGCCTTCTTTTGATTGTGGATTTGGGTTCATCAGTTTCCATTCATTCCTTTAGTTCATTCACTCATTCCGACTCAGCCACTGAGTAAAACACATTTGGAATGTCTTCAGGTATTGTGCTAGAGGCTAGGTATGACTCAGAACCATCTCTGCCTTCAAGGATCTCACGAACTGATACAAACAACGGCAGCCAACCCCGCCACAACCTCGCTAAGCAGGTTAAAGCATTACCAGATCACATCTAAAATCTCAAATTACCTTGTGTCTTCATTTGGTTACCTCTTTGTTCATTGCTAGCAATGTAGCTAGCATTAGAGCTGAATTTCTCGGTCACAGAGTAGGTATACAGTTAATTTTATAAGAAACCACCAAAGACTTTTCCAAAGGGCTTGTAATCTTTGGCACACCCACTAGCAAATATGACAGCTTCCATTGCTTCACATTTTCAACATTTTGTGATGACAGGTATTTTACTGGGTATAAAGTAGAATCTTATTAGAATTGTAACTTGAATTTTCCAGATGACAAATGGTTTTTATAAGCTTATTTGTTATTCAAATATATATTTTTAATGAAGTGTCTTTTCAAGTTTTGGTTCATCTTTTTAGTTATTCTATTTTATTGAATTGTAGGAGATGATTAGTGATAGATACATAGATAGATGATAGATAGAAATACACAGTAGATACACTACGAGCATTTTGTCAGATATATGTCAGATATACAAATACCTTTTCCCAGTATGTGGTTTGCCTTTCTTTCTCTTAATGATGTCTTCCGATAAAAAGACATTTGAAATTTTGGTGAAGTCCAGTTTATAGACTTTTCATGGTTTGTATGTATAAGGCCTTCACTGAGAAATCTTTGTCTACTTCAAGACCTGAGGATTTTCTCATAAGTATTCTCCTAGAAGCTTAGAACTGTACGGTTTGGGCATTTACATTTATGTCTTTGATCCAGTACAAATTGAATTTTTGTCTAGTATGAGGAGGAAGTTAATCTTTCCCCATGCAGTTATCTGTTTGTGCCAGTACCCTTTGTGGAAATAGTTCTTTTATTCCACTAAATTGCCCTGATATCTTTACCAAAAATCAATGAACTATACAGGCATACCTCAAAGATACTACAGATTTGGTTACAGACCACTGCAATAAAGCGAATATCTCAATAAAGCAAGTCAAATGAATTTTTTGGTTTTCCAGTGCGTATACAAGTTATGTTCACACCATTCTGCCGTCCATTAAGTGTACAACAACATCGTGTCTAAAACACAATGTACGTACTTAATTATAACATTTTTATCGCTAAAATAATGCTAACCGCATTTGAGCTTTCAGCAAGTAGTCATTGTTTTGCTGGTGGAGGGTTTTGCCTCAATGCTGAAGGCTGGGGTGACTGTGATAATTTCTTCAAATAAGGCAACAATGACATTTGCCGCATTCATCGACTCTTCTTTCACAGACGACTTCTCCGCAGCATGCGATGCTGTTTGGTAGCGTTTTACCCAGATAACTTCTTTTGAAGTGGAGTCAATCTTCTTAAACCTGGTGCTGCTGCTTTATCAACTAAGTCCATGTAATATTCTGAATCCTCTGTTTTCATTTCAACAGTCCTCACAGCATCTTCACCGCGAGCAGGTTCCATCTGAAGAAACCACTTTCTTTGCTCATCCGTAAGACGCAAGTCCTCATGCCTTAAAGCTTTGTCATGAGAAGGCAGCAATTCAGTCATATCTCCAGGCTCCACTTCTATTTCTAGTTCTCTTGCTGTTTCCGCCACATCTGCAGATACTTCCTCCACTGAGGTCTTGAACCCCTCAACATCCACCATGGGGGTTGGGTTCAACTTCTTTCAAATTCCCATTCATGGTGATTTTTTACTTCTTTCTATGAATCATGAATAGTCTTCATGGTATCAAGGACAGTAAATCAATTTTTAAAAAATTTTAATTTGAGGATAGTTGACACACAATGTTCCATTAGTTTTGTGGGTACAACATAGTGGTTCAACTTTTCCACACCTTATGCTGTGCTCGCCACAAGTATAGCTCCCATCTGTGGTGAATTCATTTTTTTAATGTTATCTTTTGAGGAACAAAAAAGTTTTAATTTTGATGGCATCCAATTTATTATTTATATGTAGTTATTGTTCTTTGCTGTTTGTGTCCTACTTAAAAAACCTTGGCTTACCCAAAATGTTCTCTTGTCTTCTTTCAGGTGTTAGATTTTATGTTGTTCCAGATGTTAGATTTTATGTTTAAATGTATGGTTCATCTCAAGTTGATTTTTGAATACAATGTGTGGTTCTTTTTTTCTCATATCACTATTCAGTTGTTTTAATATTATTTGCTGACAAGACTTTCTTTCCCCATTGAATAATTTTGACATGTTTGTCTAAAAACAATTGACTGTATAACGTGATGGTTGTTTCTTTAAAAAAAAAAAAACTCTTTACTCTCTGTTTCCATGTTGAATCATTTCTATTGATCTACCTTCAGGTTTCCTGATCCTTTATTCTGTAGTCTCCAACCTCTTCTTAACCCCATTTAATGAATTTTTCATTACAAATATTGGAATTTTCAGTTTTATCCTTTCTATTTGATTCTTTTTCATAGTTCCCATTTCTCTGCTGGAGGTCTCCTTTTCTTGTCTCATCATAGCCATCTGTTAAGTTTTTGAGCATATTTATAACAGCCGATTGAGGGTCCTTTTGCTAATTCCAATACCTGTGCCATTTAAGAATGTTTCTATTGATTACCAGTTTCCTTTCTTTCCAGTTTTGTTGAGATATAATTGACATTGTATAAAGCTCAGATACACAACAAAATGATTTGATATATGCATATACTGTGAAGTGACCACCACAATAAATTTAGTTAACATCTATAACCTCACGTGGGCACAAATTCTTGTTCTTATATCGAGAACTTAAAAAATTGACTCTCTTGCAAATTTTTGGATATACAATACAGTGTTGTGAACTATTTGACTACCCATTTCTTGGTAATGAGTCACATGTTCCCACTTTGCTTGCCTAGTAATGTTTCCTCTGTATGCTGGATATTGTAGATGATGACATATAAGACAGGCTGGATTATGTTGCTTTTCCTTTAGGGGCTGTAAGTTATTACAGACCTTTATTTTTTTTTTTAAGATTTTATTTTATTTATTTGAGAGAGACAGACAGTGAGAGAGAGCATGAGCGAGGAGAAGGTCAGAGGGAGAAGCAGACTCCCCATGGAGCTGGGAGCCTGATGTGGGACTCGATCCCGGGACTCCAGGATCACGCCCTGAGCCGGAGGCAGTCGTTTAACCAACTGCGCCACCCAGGCGTCCCTATTACAGACCTTTAAATTACTGGTGAATCCTCTTGATCCTATTTGGCTTTGTTTCGTTTTTTCATTAGGACTGGTGTAATTTTTGTAAATTTTGTTAGGACAGGTCATTTCTGGTTTATTTCGGTTTCTTCATTAATTTAATTACGAGATGTAGCCCTAACTCTGGGGCAGTGGTTCTCACCTGAGGGTGATTTTTGTCCCCCTGAGGACATTTTGCAATGTCTAGAGGCATTTTGAACTGTCACAAATGGGGGTGGGTGTTACTGGCATCTAATGGGTAGAGCAGCTAAACGTCTTATAATGCTCAGAACAGCCTTCGCAACAAAGGATTACCTGCTCAGAGTATCAGGGGCGCAGAAGTTGAGAGGCTTTGCTCAGGAGTCTGGTCTTACCCTAGTATGTGACGATTTTGCAGTCTTCACTGGGATGCACACCAAGTCTTCTCCATTCTAGTGGAGCTGGAGCGCCAAGCACTGCATAGCCTCTGACCTTTCCAGTTTGTCCTCAGGCCCTAAGCACCTGCCCTCTGCTGGACCTCACTGAGTCCTGCTCTGGGCTTCCAAAGACCAGGCTACACCCAAGGACCCATGAGACATGCCCACACCCCCTTCTGAAGGATTTCCCCTCCAGTGCCTTACCCCACAAATTCCAGCCACTGTAGCAGCCCAGACTCCAAACTCTGCTCAGCAACATCAGACCACCACAGTCTGCTTGGGTCTCCTTCTTTCTGCCTTTAAGAAAGTATTCCTGGGCAAACATGCTGGGAAACAGACGCAGTATCTTCCTAGTACGTGTTTCCCTTTTTTCATGGGTCACGATTCTGCATTTCATCCAGCCAGGAAACAAATGCCCCATTCATCTTGTTCATTTCTATTTTAATGATGGAGAGAAGGCAAGTAAGGTACTCAGGGGGGTTTTAAAAACACAGCTTTCTTGACTCCCATCCTGAGAGATCCTAACTCATTGGTTCCAGGCTGGGGCCTGGAAATTTTTGTTTTTAAAAATTTTAAGAAGGTATTGATTCAATAGCTAGTTTAGAACTCACCATGCTAAGCCCCACTGGGACCACATGGGGACAAGCAAAGCATGTTTCCTTTCTCCAGGGTCCTCAGATGGCAGATGCCTTCCACTGGGCCAAACAGGATTGCACTAGAGATTTGCTGATTCAAGGAGTGTGGGGGATGATCCTTGATTTGCTGATTTAAGGAGTGTGGACAATGGTCCTTCCACACTCCACACACTGCACACACAGTTCCCACAGAACTTGAGAGAATTCTTCCCCTGGTGATGAGGTGTCCTGAGCCCCTCATCCTCCTGGACCTTCCCCTCCAGCCACAGATTCCAGTGGCTAAGCACTCATTCACTCTGTGTCTGGGGACCGTGAGCCCTTTGAACTTCCTTCCTGATGTGGCTTCTGGGCTTCCAGTTGAAGTGCCTTGCTACAGACCATCACAACTTCCTGAGGGCTCCCAAGACCCAGTTCTGGGATGGAGGAGATACTCACAGGTTCAATGTTTGTTCACTTCACACTTAATGGTAATTTATGAGTTTTAATCATTATGCCACATAGGGAAAATATGGCAGGGAATCATTTCAGTAAGTAAATCCACTATTTTTATACCTTGGGCCTCACAGAGCTGAGCATCCTCTCCAAATGATGTGTTCCAAAAGCCTCATTAAGGGTTTAGAGAGGAAAAGTTCATGGGTATCCTTCCTACCCTACTCCAAATAGGCATTTCCAAAAGCTGAGGTCTAAGTGATCCATAAATCCAACCAGGGTGGCTCTCCATGCAATATGCAGGTCAACTTTGCAGAATCAGCCTGGACTAATGCATTCACTACTGATGTGTTACACAGGGGCAGCCCAAGGTCTTAAAGACATAGTTTACTCACTTACTCATGCTCGGTCCTTATTTTCCTTGTTCATTCATCAATCTCCTCATTTATTTGTATGTTAATCCATGCACACATCCACAAAACAAACAGCATTCATCCTCATTCCACACTAGGCCCTGTGCCTGGCTTCGTGACTGTGGAGGTCAGTAAGCAGTCATTTACTCACCCATTTATTCCATGCATACTTACCTGTCACTATGTGCCTGGCATCAGGGACACAGTGGTAAAGAACACAGACAAGGTTACCGTTCCCATGGTTTATTTTGTAAACTAGAGAGCACAAATAAACGAGTTAATAAAAATTAATAAGATCGTGTTTGAAACACCAAGTGCTGTGAGGAAAATGAGGTGGCAAAGGAAGAGGGAATGGTTGGGGTAATCAGGGAAGACTCCTCTGTAGAGGTGACGTTTGACCTTAGTGCCAAGAGGCAGTCAACTGTGTGAATTGGAGGCAGAGCGTTCCATGCAAAGGAATATCAGGTGCTAAGCCCCCAGGAAATGCAGTATAGCTAGAATACTGTGGGTAAAGAAATGATGTTGGAGAGGTAGGCAGGGGCATATCACATGGGGCCATATAGATCAGGCAAGAGCTCTGGGTTTTTTCTGCATGGGAGATTCGTCTATTCTCTTATTTACTTAATCTTGTATTTATATCAGTCTGGATATTTATCTTATACATATGAATTATAGTCCAGTACTACTTTATTTTGTTGCTCAAATTGTCCCAGATTTGGCCACTGAGTCTCTTCCCATTGGTTGCTCGGTCTCTCTGACATACTGTTATTATAGTGGCTTTTTTTGTTGTTTTGGGGTTTTGTTTTGTTTCGTACTTTCTTACTTCTTAGCATTCCAGATGCTTCAGGTTAGTGCCTTTGGGTTTGATTCCAAGTGCAAAGGGAAGTCATTGGATTCATCGGACCTATGGGAATCTGGCTGCCATCAGTGACCAGTCTCCCCAAGCCTTTCTTCACATGCTCGACCCAAGGACCTTCCTCTTCAGTCCGACCAGCCACCTTGCAGTCCTGTTGTGACCCCCACACATTTGGTTACAGGGCAGGCCTCTCCCTAGTCTCTCCTTCCTGGGGAGATTGCCTCATCTTCAATTGTTCATCCTTCCCTGTATGCATTCCCTTGACCAAGTGAAGGTGCCAGTTTCTCCCGCCGCAGGTGTATAATATGTTTCCACCTTGACATTGGGCTCAGTCATGTTTTATTTTGGATGAGGCAGAAGTGACAATGTGCCAGTTCTAAGCTGCCCAGGGGTTCTTTATGCAGCAGGGTGACTTGAATAGGTTTGTAGGGAAGCTCTGGAAGCACCAGAAGTTCATGTTATTGACAACTAGGATGTTAGTCTTCTCTAGCGCCCAATAAACAGGTGACTTTTATATCAGCAATAATTCTACTTGAGGCTTACCAAACACCCATAAAGGAAAAAGAAATCTAAAGTGTTTGAAGATTTCTACATCCACGTGCCTACTGCCCTTTGAAGAGCTGTGTGGCATTCTGGGAAATGAGGGACTCACAGGACTTTTGGTCCCATGAGGACCAAAGCCCTGTCAATCATGGGGTGGTGAGGGAGGCTGGAAGTTTCTTTCCTTTGTTTTTTCCAAAATCTCAAATGACCAAAACAAAGCATGGGGTAATTTCTCAATAGGTTACCGCACTACATTAAATTGTTAATACACCATTTTATTTCAATATTGTGAAGCTTTGGAATCCAAGCACAACTTATCTACCAGCTTGCTGTGGTATCTTAAGTAATGTACTGGATTATTTAACCTTTCTGGGCTAGAATTGTCTCATCTTTTGTAGGCTGTGATGTCATGTTCCAGCAACATGGCTTGGGTTCCTTGGGCACAGACAGTGAAAATAATCCATACGGGTTGTATGCAATGTTCATCAATGTATTCCCAGTATGCAGAACACCCAGAAAATTGGAAGCCCCAAATTAGCATGTGTTGAATGGACGAGTTGTTGAAGCCCCGATGAGGTTGCCATCCAAGAGAAGTCAGCTAGATTTCAAAAGCCCCCAAAAGGAAAGTGGAAAAAACACAAAAATCTTCTGCCTTCCCCCCAAATCCAGGTCCAACACAAATCCTAAGAGCAGTGTGTCCACCCTACCAAGCAGATAGGGTGGGATGTGATTATATCATCCCAAACTCTATAGTTATAAAACACACTTGCATGCATCACTGTATCCTTTAATTCACTCCTTGTGGGATCATTGTGAATGCACCATTTAATCGAAGGGAGAAAATCGGGTCCAGAGAGACCTCATTTCTTCCTGAAGCTCCCGTGGCACAGTTGGGCCTTACAACCAGGTCATCACATCATGCCATACGTCTGAACTGGGGCTCCTGCCTCTCTGCAATCTGTGAAGACACATTGGGGACCACTGTCTTAGAATGTGATTGTAGTCCTTATGATGCTTGAGACTGACCCTCTCCACAAGAGCTATGAGCTGATGGTCCCCCTTTCCTGTTTCAGGCAGTAACGATTTTCAGATGGCAGGGTAGGATAAGAGGGACCATTTATTAAAAGCACATGGTGCACTCAGCACAGCGGTAGGCACGGCAGAATGTCTCCCCAGCCAACCCCATGAGGGAGCAGCTGCAAATACCTCAATTTTATAGATGAGAGAGTCGTGCCTCGGCAAATTCAAGAGAAGACCACGCGGCTCGTCTGCAGTAGAGCCCAGATGCGACCCCGGCTATCTGGTTACCTGTCATCTTCTTTTTCTTCTCCCTTTATTTATTTATTTATTTATTTTAAAAAGATTTATGTATTTATTTGAGAGACAGTGGGAGGGAGGGCAGAGAAAGAGGAGGAGAGAGAAAATCTCAAGCAGAACTCCCCTGGGAGCGTGGAACCCCCACATGGGGCTCTATCTCATGACTCTGAGATCCTGACCTGAGCCAAAATCAAGATTAGACACCTAACTGATTGTGGCTACCCATGTTCTTAACCTTTTTTTTTTTTCTTTTCACTCTGTCACCTGAACCCTCCTTCCACAATTAGATGTGTCTGGGCATAGGGATGCAAAGAATGTGCCAGGAGATGAAGGGAAGGAGACCCCAAAGATCCCCAGCCCTGGGGCTCTTCCCTTGGCAACCCAGCATTCCAAATGTGATTTTGCACCTTTGTTTGTCGTGGGAGCTGCAGCTGGAGCTGAAACCTGCTCCCCCTGGATGTTGAAGAACCTCATTCACATCTCCTTGCTCCTCACAAACAAGGTCCAGGCTGGCTCAGAAAGACACAGGAAAGCTCCTTCAACTGGGCTGGCTCAAGGCGCCTCTGAGGTTCAGAACTGTCCTGGGGCAGACATTGCTCTGCTGGATCAGCCACATTCTCTAAGTTTTCTTTTTCCCCACCTCCCAGTGTTTCAATTCACATCTTTCCTCTGCTTTTTACTTCTGCATGTTCAGGTAGCCCTGAGGAAAGATGGGGGCACTGTAGATTTGCCTTGTATTCTTTACATCATGGTGCAGATTTAATAAAAATTAACCTTATTGTTTCACTAAACTTATTCACAAAAATGTGTGTTCTCAGTCCTAGTAAAGTGGAATTTTCTCCTTGTATTTATTGGATATCTACTCTGTAGTAAGAAATGTGCTTGGTGCTAGGGGACAGATGAAAGCAGATTATGTAGTCCTGCCCTGGAGGAGTCCTCCAGACTCCAGCCTCGGTTCAATACGAGAAGTTCAAGCGGAGGCCTGGATTATGGACTATTGACGGGGAGAAGAGAGCCTCACTTACTCCGCTCAGGAGTTTCACAGCAGACTTTAGGAGGAGCACAGCTTGAATGGAGAGTTCTTCAGGCAGGCAGAAGGGCATGCCCAGCAGAGAGAATGGCATGTGCAAAACCACATAAAGGAGCGTGTAACATTTGGGAATAAGGACAGAATGCATTAAGGGGTGAGGGAAGCAGCTCCATGAGTGTGCCAAGAGATGAAGGGAAGGAGACCCAAAAGATCAAGCCATTGTCCATAGATTCTTTGAATGAAGGTCATGGATCCTTACTAGCGTCTGTGTCTCCATTCTGTCTGGCAGATCCCGCTTTACTCCCAGAGGGGAGACCACAGGCTGGAGGAAGGAGGTGGTGGTCTGAGGAACTATTCAGTGTGCATGCTGCGGTGCATGGTGCAATGCACCCAGGTGTACACACGGCTTTACACTTACCCTTATGCACAGAAGCCCGCAGCATCCATGGGAATTCTGAAAAGCATAATGAAGTCACGCTAGTTGCTCACCAAATCTTAGTTGTTGGCAAGGAATCCAAACAAGACAATAAGGGTTCGTAGAAATCAGCCTAATTCATTGGTCTGAATGCACTTTCATCAGCGTGGCCTGTTGGTGTAGGCAGAAGACAGCTAAATTAGCGAGGACTCATGCCTGGAGGAGGAAATGCAAATGGGGGGTCAGTTCTGGTCTCAGGTGGGACAGATCCCAGAGTCAAGCTGGCAGTGTCCCTTACTTGGCTGTGGTTTGATTTCTATGCTATTGGACAGGTCTGGGGGTTCTAAGTGGAGGAACTTCGGTTAAGAAGGGTCTTATCTTCTTTGCAATTGTGGTGTGGGTGTGGGATCTGCCTCTCTAGTCTCATCTACTTCTGCCTTTCACTTGTTCCCTGATTGGTCTGAGCTTCTTATAATTCCCTGAGCAGACAGATTTCTGTCCTTCCTTTGCTCTGACTGTGCAGAGGTATTACAGTGTCTGTGAATCACATGAGGACCTTGTTGAGGTGTCAGCAGATCTGGGATGGATCTTGAAATTGTGCAGGTGATTAAAATGATGCTAGTCACTTTGACTATCGAGATCCTAGAAAACGTCTTCCCTTTGATTCACTTCTCTCTGTACCTCTACACCTGGTGAGGAACTCTAGTCGTAGAAACATAGCTTCAGTGCCATGTCCCCCAGGAGACTTTCTGACACGTTTGCCTGCCCCATTGGGCTGCCTCACATGATAATTGTTTTGATTTTGGTGCTTATCCTGTCGTGTGGTCCTTATGTTGATGGGTTTAATCTTCTCAGTGATACTCTTAAGACTATTGCCAGGAATTTATTCATCCCCACTGCCCCAAACAGGGCCTGGAACACAGTAGGCATCAATACATGTTTTTGGAGATAAATTGTGCACAGTGATTTTAGCTTTTCCACAGTCTTCCTCCTTTTAATCTCCCTGAATTAATCCTTCTTTATATCACTGAGAATAGGCTGACACAGGCATCACTGAGTTCAAACTAGATTCAGAGTTCAGCTGCTTGTGGAATTATGTGCAACTACTTTCCTCACTAGGGCTTCGACTTCAGGATTTTTTATTTTGGTTTGATTTTGTCTAAAGGAGAAAGAAGCAGATTCTTTCTCAAA
Source organism: Neogale vison (assembly GCF_020171115.1). NCBI lineage: Eukaryota > Metazoa > Chordata > Mammalia > Carnivora > Mustelidae > Neogale > Neogale vison. The sequence goes on along the minus strand of NC_058097.1, from coordinate 33,611,451 downwards.
AGAGTTTTAACTAGAGAGACTGATTCTGGAAAATTCAGTGCAATGCAGTGAGGACGGTGGTGATTCTTTTAACCCACTTGGCTCCCTGGGTTTTGACTAGGAAGGTCAAGTCCTAGACTACAGTCCCTACTGTAGGAGAGAATAGGAAAGACAGTAAGCTTGAGCAGAGCTGCACTGAGGGGTGCAAAGTCCGGAGAGGGCCCCCATTTGCACCTGGTTTGCAAGAGCCAGCTCTGTTTGGGGCACCAGGGGTAGGTAGCTTTGGAGAGGTAGAAGAATCATCCTCCGCTTCCTTTGAATGCTCTGCAGAGCCCCCTTTGGAATGAACGGAGCTAGCTTTATTCCCTCCCAGGGGACAAGACCCAGGATTTTGCTGGGTCACAATGGGACTTGACCAGGGTCAAAACTCAACTGTAGGATTTTTGCTGAGGTCGTTTTAGGTAAGTTACCCCCTAAGTCAGCAATATGCTTAAAGGTTCCCTTTTGGGGAGGATAAACAACTGAACAGATACAGTCCCTTCTCTGGGTTTATGCTCAAACTCTTCTAAACATCCAAATAGAAGTGGAAATAAACCCACAAATTATTTGAATTGTTTTCAAATATCCAGATATTTGAATTTGTATTAACTCTTGATTTGGCTACAGAATTTAGTTTTTATTTGGCTTTATGTCTTCTAATAATAGCAAGTAATAACCAGTATTTTTGAACATTTAGTGAAAACTAGGTACCATGCTAATGGCTAAATGCCATTCACATATTGTATTTTTGAATCATGCAACAACCCCATGAAGGAAATATTACTGTCACTTTATACCTGTGGAAATTGGGGTTTAAAGAGGTTTTAAATCAGCTGTACAAGGGGCACCTGGTTGGCTCAGTCGGTTAAGCATCAGGCTCTTGGTTTTGGCTCAGCCCATGATTTCTGGTCATGACATTGAAACCCGTATTGAGCTCCTTTTGAGAATCTCAAAAATTTCTCCTTTTGAGAAAGAATCTGCTCCAGATTCTCTCTCTCCCTCTTCTTCTGTCTCCCCCTCCCCTATCTGCCCCCCACTAAAATAAGTAAATAAAATGTATTAGTGTAAATACCTATAAGCACTTCACAGGTACTATTCATTTAATCCTCTCAATAAGAGTAACAAGTAAATATCAATACGTCCATTTTGCAGATAAAGAAACCAAGGCACGATGTGATTACATACTTTTCCTGTTTTGGTTGAATTGGTTCCTTCACTTAATCTTTTCTTTCCTTTCTCAAAAATATTCAATGACTTCTGAAATTCCTTAGCTTTCCTCTGATCTGACCCTAAATTAAATTTTCAGATTTATTTCCTGCCACTTGTCCCTTCGCATGTCCCTGTCTCCTGTTAAAGTGTTATCTCATGCTCTCTGGCCTCCATGGTTTTGCCTTGCTATTTTCTCTAGACTGCCATTTAAAGTGTGGAGAGAGGGGCGCCTAAGTGGCTCAGTGGGTTAAGCCTCTGCCTTTGGCTCAGGTCATGATCTCAGTGTTGGGATCCAGCCCCATATCCAGCTCTCTGCTCAGCAGGGAGCCTGGTTCCCCCACTCTCTCTCTCTTCTGTCTCTGTCAAATAAATAAAATCTTTAAAAAGAATAAATCAAGTATGGAGATTTATAGTACCTGATCAATAATCTTCATTATGTAGCAATCATATGCAGCCTTATGGCATAACTATGTATGTCCTTTATTTCCAGTTAGACTGTGAGTTTTGAGGCGTGGGTCCGTGTCTGTTTCCCCTTATTCTTCTCATTAACAAGCACAGGGCTGATGCATAAGTGTGTGACAGAGGCTGTGTGTGCTGTCACATCTGTCCATGAGCTCGCTCCTGTACCTTTCCCAGAATCCCTGGAAGCTAAGCAGAGTTGTGTGCCTGGATTCAGGCTGACAGAATGTGAGTAAAAACGATGCGAGTCACTTCCAAGCTAAACTCTTAAAATCATCCCACACCCTCTGTCTGCTCTCTCATCCCCTGCCACCACGGTTGGGAAGCCCCTTGTTCTAATGGCATAACTACAAGGCAGAAGTGGCCTGGGTCCCTTTGTGGCTGCCTGGAGAAGAACTGTGCTGGAGACACACAAGAGATTTTGTATGAGTGAGAAATAATTCCTTACTATGTTCACCACTGAGATTCAAGAAGTTTTTGTCCCAGGAACCAGCATTAACTACCTAATAGAGGTGTTACCCCATACCTACTCCTTGAAGGAATTAACATCTGAGAGACAAACAATAACCTTATCACACATGTATTGGGCTAATTGGTATGACTTTTGATAGCATATCTTACCTCGACTCATGTATGTCCAGAAAGAAGAGAAAAATTTCATGCCAAAGGCCCGCAAGAACAAATAAAAGATGATCTGCTTAATGTTGCTATAATCAATGCTTAAAGTCATTATTTACAGATACATAACCCTCCTCCTTTAAAAAAAATGCTTAACTGCATTTATAATCAAGAAAACTAAAACTAAAGCAACAGTGAAAAATGATTAAATCCATTAAATTGGCAAAGTTACAAAATCTTAAGCCAAGGATAATGAAAACATACTTTTCTCCCTTACTTTTTAAGTATAGAAGATTCCAGGTTTGGTAGGTGTCCAGTAATCCTCCCCAGCTTGAACACTGCTTGGACTCATCAGATATGATTCCCTTATGCCTCTAACATGCCTTTTTTGTTTTATTCCTTGCATATATTTGTAGGGAGTTTCCAGACTTGAGGCTTACAAACCAATGTGAGGCTGTACAAATCCTCAGGTCTCTGCTTTGGAACTCTCTAAATTCACTGTTGTGCATTCCCCTTTTGTGCTGGGGAAGAGTATTTGATGTAATTTCCTTCCACACTACGTTAAAATCTAGGAGGAAATCTCTGGATGATTAGAGATAAGCCTTTCTCCCTGGAACTGCTCCAAGTCCATCGTCAAAGCAGTCATGGCTCATCTTGCAATGGCCATTATTACAATCTTCCCATACCCAGGGAGCAGGTCTTCCTTTCATGTCTTGGTAATCAGGGGAGGCACCAGAAGGAGGGTTTTCTGGGGATTGTCTTATTCGGGGCTTCTCCCACCTGCTTAGTTCTTAGTCCACAAGTCCTTGGAGGATAGGATTGGTTCATTAATAGCCCATCTGGAATCCAGGAAATCCAGCTTAAAAAGTTTTGAATCCAAACTCCTTGCATAACGCACGCTGGATAAGAACTAGCACAGAGGTAGGGTTGGGGGAGTGTTGTTGGATGGATGGATGAATGGATGGATGGATGCCTATAATGGTTTTGCCTATAACGAGGTTTGCCACTTTGGATATTTTATGTTATTTAGTTGTCACACCTAGTGTAAGACTCAAACTTCTTGCCACCATCCTCAAGGCACCCAACCACCTCACCCTGCCTACCTCTCTGACTTAGCCCCCACCTACAACTCTTCTCCCAGCCCACAACTTGGCAGAAAAACTGACCTTCTGCGGTCAAACACACTGAGCAATTTCCTGCTTTGAGGCCTTTGCATACGTTCTCCCCTCCGCTCGGAACATTCTCTCTCAGCTTTGCACAGACTTTGCTTCTTTATGTCTAGCTACTACTTCTTGGCTCAAAAATCATTTCCTCAGGGAGGCCTTTCTTGTCCACTTTTTCTCAAAGAGCATTCTCTACTTTTTATCCTCACAACAGCCTGTGTTTACTCATCTATAAAATAAGGATTATAATAGTACAGATCTCCCTCAACTTACCATAGGGTTATGTCCAGATGAAACTGTCACAAATTGAAAATACTGTAAGTCAAACATGCATGTAATACACCTAACCTATGGAACATCACAGCTTAGCCTAGCCTCGTTTAGATGTGCACAGAACGCTATGTTAGCCTACTGTTGGGCAAAATCATCTCACACAAACTATTTTATGATAAGTATTGAATATCTCATGTAATTTATTGCATACTCTTTAGAAAGTAGAAAAAAGAATGATGGTAAGAGTATCCATTGTTTACCTGGGTGATGGTGTGGCTGATGGGGAACTGTACCTAACCACAAGAGAGCGGTATGTGAATCACTGGCCCAGGGAAAAGGTCAAAGGTCAAAATTCGGAAAGATTGTTACTGAATGTGTATCACTTTCACACCATTGTAAAGTCGAAAAATTATAAGCAGAACCATTGTAAGTTAGGGACCATCCGAACGTAACTGTTGTGAGAATTAAATAACAGATGTAAAATATTTAACCCAGGGCCAATCCGTAATGAGTGTTCAATAAATATTTAATATTGTTGGTGTTGCTATTATTATTCTCCATTCTTCCAGTTACTCTCCCTCTAAGCTTTGGCCAAATTTACTCCCTAGAGCCGATGACAAGTTTAAGTTGCGGAAACTCTCCAACCCCACTAGTGCTATAAAGTGAGAGTGAAGGGGATGCCTGGGTGGCCCAGTAGGTTAAGCATCTGACTCTTGATTTTGGTTCAGGTCATTATGTCAGGGTCCTGGGATCCATACTTAGCAGGAAGTCTGCTTCTCTCTCTCCCTCTCCCTTTGCCTCTTCCCCTGTTCATGCGCTCTATCTCTAAAATAAATAAATCTTTTTTAAAAAATGAGAGTGAAGGAGACAAGGGAAACCAGGGTGGAGAGACCACCATGTGTATGTTGAGGGCATTATGATTTCTAAGACTGTTCCGATTTTGTCATCAGATCCTTACAACATCATAGAGGGTGTTTCAAAGAAGAGGGGGGAGGGGTATTATTCTCTCTTAGCAGATGATGCAAATGAAATCCAAAGAAGCAAAACAATCAGTAAAGGGCTCTACAGCCCCAGGAAGGAACTGGGGACTCAGGGACACCTGAATGGCTGTCAGTTAAGTGTCTGTCTGCCTCCAGCTCACTTGATTCTGGGATCCTGTCCTGCTGGGATCCAGCTCCCTGCTCAATGGGAAGCTTGCTTCTCTCTCTGCCTGTAGCTCCCTCTGCTTGGGCTCTTTCTCTGACAAATCAATAAATTAAATCTTAAAACAACAACAACAACAACAACAAAAAAGACAAACCTCCATCAAAGAGAGATCTGAGTTCCTGAAGAATGTTTTTGTAAAAAATCTAACTCTCCTTGGCATGATTCTCAGTCTGTTTTCTCCAGAGCCTGCATCTGGGGTAAAGGAGAAGGTGTGTCCTCAGCCATGCTGGGGCATTGGAAGACACACAGCTCTGAGGTCCTTTTCCTGAGGACCATGCATGCACTCACACATGCCTCAGACCAATCTGGCTTCGTGTCAATATAAATGTGTTTAATACTGGTGTTTTCTTTTCTTTTGAAAATTATTTTATTTGCTGACTGTATTGATTGCAGTCATGTTTATATTGATGGAAAAGTAATTTATCTCATTGGAGTCATCTGTGTGGAGGTAGTAAAAGGCTAGTAGAAGCCTCAAGATATTAGCTAGTTTGCCAGCAGGCCCATCTTTATTAGCAACAACAAGTCTCTCACCAAATCTTATTTCTGAGTAATATTAGTTATAAGGCTAATATTGACACTCTGTGGCTTGTTGGCCATGCAGAGACCAACAGGAAGGCTCTGATGTCATAGTCCAAACATTATTCAAAAGGCACCCTGCTCAAGGAGCACAAAGAAAGAACAGAGATGGAAGCACACTGGCAGACCTATACTATGGGCAAGGTTGTAAAGTGGGGAGCTCCTCATTGTAGGGGGCTGTTCCAACAGAACACCGCCGCTGAAGGGTCATGCCATAAGAAGGAGAACAGTACAAAGTTATATCTCTATGATGCTCCTCAGTCCTGTGGTTCCATGAAATTGAAATCTATGTTTGTGATTCTAGGATTTGCACATACAGCCAAAGACCCATAGGATCCAATCAAACTGTCTTTATGGAAACTTTAATAAATACATAAAGTTGTATAAAGTCTATCTTCAAAATTCCCATCTTGGCTCTTAGCTTTTCCTCATATAGAGTCAGTACCTGCCTCCATGATACCATCTCCCACTGTCTGCATACCTATCCTATAGAGAAAAAGAAGCAAGACTCTTTCCTCCATGCACATGACCCCCTTCCTCTAAGTTCACTTCTTTCTATTGAGACATAACAGATGAGATACCTACTGGCTTGTCTCCCCAGACCCCACTCCAGAAAGTCAGTGTTTCTCTTACCATGTGGTGTCTACACAGGAATAAAATGCTATTTCACTTATGTAGTTATTCAGCAAAGTTTTATTGCCTGACACTGTATCAGGCACTATGCTTGATGTCGGGGATCTATTGCAGAGCAAAACAGACAGAACATTTGCTCTCACGATCTACCAACAGGCAAGTGCACAATCAGAGAATTACCAGAATGAATGAATGTATTATTGCAAACTGTGCTAAGTGCTCTGAAGGCAACCTTAAGAGTATGTGAAGAGTGTAACAAGAGGGCTTGCCTTGGTGTGGTGGGCATGATGTCTGAGATGAGATTTGGAGATCAAATAGAAGTCATCCAGGCAAACGGGGAGAGAAGGAGGATCTTCTCAATAAAGGTAACTTCAAGAGACAAGATTGGAACAGTCAAGGAAGGGATAATAAGTTCAGTGTGGCTAGACCAAATATGGGGTCCAACCTGTACAGCTCAGCCGGGGACTAGGTAAGGATGCAAAGTACAGAACCCAATTCAAAAGAAAAGACACAGTAATGGCTCACACAACTGATCCTCAAATGGAGGGTTTAATTTGAGGCTCAGCTTGATCTGGGTGTTCAGACCAAGCCAATCAATGACCATCTCCCACCTCGTCTCTGGTTGTCTCATCACTGGCTTTGTTCTCAGGCAAGTTATCCCCACATCATACCAAGATGGCCACCAGCAACACTACACCCACTTCCTATGAGCTGAGCCACGCTGAAGGAAAAGGCACCTCTTTCCCAATGATTTCATTTGAAATTCTAGGGTTGATGCTTATTCACTTGAATTGGTTATTGTGCCCAATGCTTGAAGCAGTTGTAGCAACCCATCTGGTCAGTTCTGGCACTGAGGGGGGTGGGAGAGTGCTGGTGTTGACCCCACTAAAACCACAGGCATTGAGAATAGAGGAGGAAAGGCTCTCCAAGACAAAGAGGTAGCTGCTGAAACCACACCCAGGGAGCAGAGCAACAAGAACACCAATGTGTCCTCGGTATTGTGCTTCCATCTTGTGAGTGGAGATTACTTGGGTGACTCCACATGGTAGCTCCTTCTCCTTTTGCAGAAACCTGAGCCCTTTTTGTCCCAGCCCAACTTATTCCTCTAGCCCATTTCTGCTGGATGGCAGCACATGCCTTCTCCCCCAAAGTGTTCATTCTTTAGACTATCTTCTCACACCAAGGGAATTGTCTATCCTGATGAAGTTCCCAGGGAGTTAGCATATGGATGTGCCTCTCTAATAACCAGGCCCTGGCCCAAGGGTATAAGCCAGGCCTAAAGCCAAGGGAACTGCAGTGAAGAGGGGAACTGCAGTATCCGGCTGTAGGGATGGTGAGGCAGGAGGAGTTGCAAGTTTGGAACAAGTGGAAATATTGATCCAGGCCAAGGTGAAATTAAAGCATGTGTTATTTAAAAGCCAGGTTTTCCCTCTATCTGGCAAATGTCCTGGAGAATGAATTCATACATGAGGAAGCAAAAGCTGGCATTAGGCAAAAATTTTTTATGGAGAAAGTCTCCTTGAGATCAACAGAAAGAGAAGTCTATGTGATGCGGGCGTGGTGGGGTTGAGGGGGAAAGAGCAGAAGAAGTCTTCTCTTCTGAAATCTGTTCGATGTTCATGTGGCTTTTCTGGAATGAGGCTCCTGTCCCCTCTTGGCGGGAGCAAGCAACAAAAACTTTAAAATTAGATAAATCGGCTCTCAAGCCTGGAAGCTGCCTCCTGCTGTCTGGGTAACCCAACCAAACTGCTCAAATCTTTTAAGTCTCAATTTTCCTATCTGTAAAGTGGGGATAGTAGCTCCTCGTTTTCATGGTAAGGATAGTGATGATCAGATACAATTATATATGTAAAATGGCAGGCACAAGTTGGTAAATATTCAATACATTATACTCCCCACTTCTAGGGGGAGAGTAACTTCCATTTGTTCAGCATTATACTGTGCAAAGGGCTTTCACTTATTCTAAAATACAGTGTAATATTAGAAATTTTAAGGTGTGATAAGGCCAACAGATCAGGAAAGGACTTGAATTGAAAAGACTGTTACTCACAGTTCCCAAGAGAAAGCAGGCTTGCAACACCCCAGGGGCCACACAGTGCGGCACCAGGGTCAGACAGGAAGCAGAAGAGGGGAGCAAGAGCCTTTATTGTGGTTTCCACAGGTCAAACCAGGTGAGGCAGGGTAAGCAGGTTTAGACTGTGCCTAATTGAATGATCTCAGTAGACTCTAGAGTTTAGGGACTGTTCTTGCTGTCTAGCACCTAGTCCTGTGGTGATTAGGGCAGGAGGATAGTGATCTGGAATGTGAGAGGTGGTTGGGGAGGTGGTTGGGATATGGGCTCTAGGCGGACTGTCTATATTTTAAAAGCATGCCCCCCAGATAAGCTGTTTACAGTCTCTAGGAATTAGCCAACCCTGAGATGTGCAATTCCTCCAAGTTCTGCAAGTCCCCAGATGTCACATCAGAATGAAACAGAAAATGAAAGATGTGATTAATACACTCACGTCATTCCACTGAATCTTCATAAGAAGGCTGTGAGGGGTATATTATTTAATTATTGTTATTTATATTTTATTATTTACTAATTTTATTTCACCATTATTATTATCATCATTTGGCAATTGCCATAAAAGTTGAAAGTGGATTCTAGGGCCAGACTGCCTGGGTTTTAATTGGGCTGTCTTGGCCCAAGTTCCTAATTTGCCTGTACCTCAGTTTCTTCATCTTTGGATTGGGGATAAAAGCAAATACTTTGCAGAACTGGAGTAATGGTTAAAGGAGCTCATAATGGAAAGTCGTAAAGAAGTCCCCAACACATGAGAGAGATGTATGGCTTATGCACACTTTGCAGATGGATAAAGTGAGGGTTCAATATGATGTGATTTGCTCTGAGCTTCCCAGTCAGGGAGGATGTCAGGAATGAAGGACTGATCTCCTGCCTCCTGATCCAGAAGTACATAGTCCTGCCTTTATCTCATCACTAGGACTATGTCTTCATGGTCTCCTGTGTGAACGTGGGAGCCTCCCCATCCACAGAATGGCCCAGCTCACCTGCTCTAGGAAAGCAGAGTGAATCAGATGTCCTGGATGGCGCCTATAACTACTTTTAACCACTCTATCTCAGTTACTTGAGTAACAGAAGACCTTGGCTCTGATTCAGGATCACTCAGTCACTAACTTGCTGGATCCCCTTGGGCAAAGTCTCTGGCCCTTGCTAGGTCTCAGTTTCCACAGTAGGACTAGCAGTTCCCAGAGGGTCCTCCTGGATCTTCAGTCTAGCATAGTGTAAGCTAGGCAATGGCACCACACCTGTCTCCCAACCCAAGCTCTAAAGTCAAAGAGCTGGCTTTTCTTTTCCTTTCTTTTCTTTTCTTTTGTCTTTTCTTTTCTTTTCTTTTTTTGGCCAGCAGGGTTGAGGTCTGGACTGGGCTTGTGGGCACCTACATCCCTCAAGGGAGCTGGTCCATTCCTGAGTGGCCATGCTTTCCAATTTCAACCAGTTAAGCTACAAAAGCCACATCACAGACATGACTCTCGGAGGCCCCTTAAATTGGCTGTGCTGCGTGGCTTGATGGAGGGCTTTCCAGGCATCCCAGGAACAAGTGTGAAAGCTGAAAAACACTCAAAGCTCACAGCCCCCTCCCCCTTGGCCCATTAATGAGCCAAATGGGTGTTTTTGGCAATGATTAGTCTTAGCTTTGTTAGGTTTTATTGGTTCTTTTTGCTGTTTCCCCCCAATTGGGTCATAATATTGGGTTCTCAGGAGTTTGTATCTCAGGCAAAAATGGATACATGTCAAGTGCAAGTGGGAGGCCTAATAAATACTAAATTCATAAAAGGGCTTTACATAAACCCTCAAAGGATGTCTCAGAGAGAAAGTGAGAAAGAAATTGCTGAACAGGAAAGCGTGGGCCCTCATTGGCGATAAGCACAAACAAGAGACATGACAGGACAAGGCAACCATGACGGAAGTGATGGTTTCAGGCTGCACTGAACGGGGTCTAAGGACCCTGGTCAAGGGAGGTGACATCTCCATTGTTCTTGGGTCCATTAGGATTCCTTTGATAGCAGGTGTCAGAAACCTGACCTCACCTGGCTTCAGCAGGAACAGAGAACATGTATTGACTCATTTAACTTAATTGTCCCAAATTAGACTTTAGACATTGCTTGATCCTGTGTGCAAATACCATGCCTTTGCCTTTCTCTTTCTCTCTCTCTCTCTGTTTCTCAACTTTGCTCACTAGAAGGGGGGTTCTGTTCTCGGGCAAACTCACCTTCCATGGTCTTCCAGTGACTGCAGGAAAGACTTGCGACTCAGTATCTCAAGTTGAATTCAGTCAGTGACGGAGGATGAGAATCTTAGACCTGCATTCCCCCCAGCCTGAGTGAGTTCCTCTGAGTCTCACTGGCTGAGATTGGATCATGTGGATCCACACAGCCAGAGGATGGGACGCACTGACTGGCTTAAACTCATCTCAGCCAGGAGTGGAGATGTCAATGCTACTTGGGCTTAGAGCGGCGGAAAGAGCGCTTTCCTTCCTGCAGAGATGAGATGCAGAAGGAACCCACACATGAAGTGCTGTGCTTTTTGTTAGGCTCTATGTGTAATGAGAAGCATGAAGAAAATGAAGCAGGGCCAGGAAAGTGGTAAAAGTGATGAGGAAAATTAGAAATCTTGCACATGGAGAAGAGTTGGAAGAAATAGGGTTGCTTTGCCCAGAGAAGTTAAGTTAATGGGGGAGTCATCAACACTGTACCCAAGTACCTCAAGTGGCCAAAAAGGGCAAGATTTATTCTGCCTCAGTGAGGGGGGAGCTGGGAGGGAAAAACGGATTTACACACCCTGATCAGTAGCTCCTATTTGCCTTGATCAATCATATCTATCATCTCTTGCTATAATGGGCTCAGACAGCCACACAACAGGTTTCTGCTGTTACCCACTGGTTTCCCTCTAGTGTCCTAAGCCTGAATCAGCTGCTGTGACTTCCCTGTTTAAGAACCTCCAGAAGCACCCCCTTGCAATGGATTAAATATCCTAGAGTGGGGTTAGCTGATCTGCCTCTGCTCACCTTTCGGGCCCATCTCAGAGCCTGCCCCTCCTCATTCCTGAAGCAACAAGCTCACTCCATCCTAGCTTTCTCTGTTTCTCAAAGGTGTTAAACACATGTCCACCTCAGGGCCTTTGCGCTGGAACAGCCTGTGGTCTAGCCCCACAGGGCTAGCACCATCTCATTAATCTTATCTCCCTCAAAGACCCACCCTCTGCCACAGGAGAGAGTGTTTCCCTGAACAATCTGTCCAAAGCAACACCTCTCACCTCAGGACCTCCCAGGCTCTCCACTGCCTTTCTCTGTTGCACACAGTATCATACATTCCTCAACTTTCTAAAGTTATTCATTTTGTTTATTAACTTATAGAATTTATTAACTTACAGAAGACTATCTTTTCCACAAGGTTGAAATGCCCTCAAAACAGGGATCTTCCTTTTCTTGCTCACTGCTATATCCCCAGTGCCTAGAAGAGTATCTGGACTGTTTTTTCTTTTGTCGCACAACTGCACAAAGAGATTAATTTCTACAGCTCTTTGGCCCGATGAAATGCTGAGTTTCTAACACTTGAATGTATCATAGCACACTGATAGAGCATTTATCAGAGATGGATTTCTGCATTGAGCAAGGGGCACCTCCCAGAGCTCCCAGATGCAAGGGACCCATGATACACCCCACAACAAGTAAATGACAGCAACCTTGGATGTAATTCCTCTGGTCTCGCCACATGCCAAATGGAAATTTCTTCCAGGCCCTACTGTCGGTACCGGGTGTTTTTTAATTAAAGACATTCTTTGAGGAATTGTGTTAATCCTGCCAGTACCTGCCTTTCTAATTCCCTCTTTCTCACTGTGAAGAGAAGGCATATTGGCCACTCTGGACCCAACTGAGTTGTTTTCCAAGAGAAGAACTTTCAATCCTTCCACGCACCATAATGAAATATGATACAAAACAGGCCTGTGTCAATAAATCTACAGGAGAAAGGTCAGGCTTACATTGCTGGACGGGATTGGCAAATACATTTGTTCCTGCAATGTCTGTGTTTTAAATGCCACCCTCCGATGAACCTGGTGCTGAAACACACTTTGGAGTTTGATGAGATGTCAGTTCTGCTCAGCCCTGATCAAATAAGATGAATGAAAGTGAAACAAGAACAAAAATATTACTTCTGTCATTTTTTTTAATGCATCGCAGGAATTGGGTCAGTTGGGGAGATTTCTCTTAAACAAATACCAATCCCTGCACAATGTCACCCATTGATCTGGCAGGCAGCGGACAATGATCGTTTTTGCGTGGGAAAGGGCACCCGACGGAAGGAGCAAAGACCAGGTCAGCACCCATATAATGCCAGCTCCCGCTTCGCATCTTCAAAATCCGCCCACCTGCCTCCCATTCCCACTTCAAATAATCCTCTACGAGAATATGGATTTCTCCATGCACCAAGCAAACATGGCTAAAGAACAGGATGGAATTTCTCCTGAAAGGAAGAACTAAAATCATTAACTGCTCATTTATCCAACTTAAAATATGCGAATTAAATTAAACAGAGACCTAGAGACCTGTCTGACCCAGTCTGAGGGCCATGAGGTCATGGCATGAGGTCAAGATAAATTATGAGGTCTGGGATGGGAAATGGCAAAATAGTAGTAATGCAAAAGGAGCCAAAGACCAGAAATCAGGAAGGTAGATGAAACAACAGGAGACAATGGGCAGTAGTAGGCATTATGGACCATGTCAAGTAGGGAGTGCCGGGAGCCATCTTTACCTCCATATGGGGTAAGTCTGCATGGGAATGAAGCCAGCACAGAGTAGAGTGAAGTCAAGAGAAGGACACGGGCAAATTCCTGATGGCTGGAGCATCTGGATTCAGCCCTGGCCACAGCCCAGTGCTCCAGACTTCTCATTTACATGTGACAGTACTTTTCCTTTCATGTTAAAAGTTTAAATCAAAAATAAGTAAAATGAAGACATGGGTACTTGCCTGCCTGATTACCCAGCAAGGGATCCTAGAGCACCACATAGAAACCAAGATTTGTGCTGGACAGAGAGGCTCACTCTCCATTACCAGTGCTCCTGATTTTATGCAGGGGAAAGTGCACGGAGAGCTCTGTCCTCTGCTTCCATAGGCCCTCTACTCTCCCAGGCTAGACCAACATAGAACCCACAGCACAATTACTAAGAGCTTGGTCCTAAGGGGACTATTGTTCTGGACTATTGTGTCTGTTCAGCTCTTTCAAGTTTTAAAAACACACCAAGAATCACTGTGGAAAAAAATGTTTCCATGCAGTGTGAACAGAAAGGTCCCCAAACCCTCTCAAGACACAGAGATGTGCGGTCTCAACCCTGAAGTGGAAACTCCCAGCGGTATCCTATCCAGAGCAAGACCGTTGCTCACTTTGGTAACCTTGATGTTTAGTGTATGGTTGGGTGCCTAGGTGGGGTGTGTGTTTGAGAGTGTGTGTGTGTGTGTGTTTCCAATGTAAGTGCAAAGATCTTCTGAGTCATCTTATCTATGTCAGAATCCCTTACTACTCCATGGAGAAAATGCTGGTTAAAAAAACAAAATAGTTATCTGAACCATGGAGCTCAAATTATAATATTTGAAGACAACAGGGACCTTCCATCAAAACTAGCTGAGGAGGATTCTGGACTGGGGTGAATGAGAGCACTTGATTTGGTTACCAATTTCTTCTCCCTTATTCCCACAGACTCTAAAAGGTATTCATTATTTTTTTGCCAGAGCCTCTTGAATGATAATATGTAATTCATTGTTTTTTCTTAGAAAGTTTTCCTTTCACATTCCCCCAGTGAATATGTTGGATTTACGGAATTTTCTATTATTTCGCTTAACTGATATTAGACCTAAGGAAAAGGAGTTGAGAGATACTCCTGATGCCAAGGTATTCAGGAATGCCAGCGTCTTGTGGGCTAGAGGATGGAGTACCATGAGATCTTCTGAACAAAGAGAGAATGGAAGTGGCCATTAGTGAGAGTGAAGAGAAGATGGGGGTGGGAAATTCTCCAGTTTCTTCTGATGATTATTTTGCTCTCACTTGCTGACCTACTCAGCGGGTTTCACAGAACTTGCCAATGGCTGAGACTGGGAGATGTCTCTCTCTCTCTCTCTTTTTTTTTTTAAATTTATTTATTTATTTTCAGAAAAACAGTATTCATTATTTTTTCACACACCCAGTGCTCCATGCAATCCGTGCCCTCTCTAATACCCACCACCTGGTACCCCGACATCCCACCCCCTGCCAGTTCAAACCCCTTAGATTGTTTTTCAGAGCCCATAGTCTCTCATGGTTCACCTCCCCTTACAATTTCCCCAACTCCCTTCTCCTCTCTAACTCCCCATGTCCTCCATGCTATTTGTTATGCTCCACAAATAAGGGAAACCATATGATAATTGACTCTCGCTCCTCTGTGTCCACCCAGATACTTGTCAGGACACTCCCTGCGTACCCATTGCAAGGTTCAGAAAAAAAAAAAAAAAAACAAAACTGAACTTTGCACTGGGGTGCACCACTTGTGTTCCTATTGCAAAAATGGGAATAGTCACACTGTCAAACCACCTCACATCATGTGACTTTTCTCTTTCTCCTTGACCTTAAGAAATGCCTCCTCTAAATTTTGATAGTTCGTGCTGGTTTCAAATTTGTTTTATGTAATCATCCCCAAATGCCTCAGTTGGGCTGGTAGCACTGTTTTAGAAAGTACGAACTTTATGACAAAACAAAAGAATAAAACCCATTCTGTATGCTTCTAAAATTCAGATTCATTGCTTACATAAAAGACAGGTTATTAAAAGGTACACATTCTTCATATGAGAAGAGGAAAAAGAAAGAAAGCAAGAGGCAAACCATAAGAGGGTCTTTTTTTTTTTTTCTTTTAAGAGAGGAAGAGAGACAAAGTGAAGGGGGATTTTGAAAGGGGCAGAAGGAGAGAGAAAGAGAGAATCCCAAGCAGGCTCCACACCAAGCACAGAGCCCAGTGCAGGGCTTGATCTTACAACCCTGAGATCATGACCTGACCTGAAATCAAGATTTGGATGCTTAATCAACCCAGGTGCCCAAAACCGTAAGAGAATCTTAACAGCAAAGAATAAACAGGGTTGATGAAGGGAAGTTGATGGGGGGATGGGCTAGATGGGGGATGGGTATTAAGGAGGGTACTTGTGATGAGCACTGGGTGTTCTATGTAAGTGATGAATCACTAAATTCTACTCCTGAAACCAGTATGTTAACTAACTAGAATTTAAATAAGTATTTGAAGATTAAAAAGTACATGTTTTCATTGTTAATCCTTTTCATTATATAATCATTACCATCAGTCATTTATTGAACATTTCCTAAGTGCCAAACACTGTGCTAAATGTTTACATGCATGATCTCTGTTTATTTGTCTTCTGTATTTATCCATGGCTTCCATTACTGGCAAAAAACAAAAACAAACAAACAAAAAACCCTTGATATCCAGGTAACACATACTTATTTTGAATGAGGTAGAGGGCATGCACCAAACCCATCAATCCTAGAAGCAGAGATGGTTCCCCTCAAACACCAACAGCCATGCTTACTTGCAGGGAGCTTGTCAACACAGCTGAATAAGACACAGGACAGCCGTGCTGTGTAAGTGGGGTGGGAAAAGGCTATGGTGAACCAGAAGTGACACTTTCCCTGCTCCATGTCCACAGTGCCAGGGAGGGTCAGTACAAGAGCTAACCAGATCTACACCTGTGGGAGAGCAGACTCTCCAAGGAATGCCAGGGGGGCCTCAAAGGCTTAAAAAACTAACAAATAAAATCAGTGTGACGCAAATAAGTTAGATGTCCTCAGTGCTCAACATTAATATGTTTGTATTTGTACACCAGCAATCCCTTAATAAATACATTCTCTCTTGTCCCATTGAAGTATTCTGTAAATAAATAACAAAACACCTCACTTTTGCTGACTAATCATTTTTCCTTTCTGTCCGGGTGCCAGTTGCACTTTATAAATGGCTTTAATTTACAGTGCGTTATGTTTCCTTCTATTTCTCGCCTCTAAATCCCCGTGCAATATTTTGTATCCTTTCCCAAGATAGTTTAAGTGTCTTTAGCCTTTTCAGTGAGGTGTGGGTGTGTGTATGAGTGTTAATATGTGTGTTTGTGTGTGTGAGTGTGTGTGTACATGACAACACCATCTACCTATTTTATTCCATCATTTCTAAATGGATCAAATGAAGTTTGTGATTTTTGCCAACTGTCTTGGAATCATTATGTGTCATTAATATCAATTATATTTGTTCTGTATAAATCAGCCCCTGGAAGACTGTGCCAGAGCAAGGTTATCCTTTTGGTGTGAACATGGAAGCAGAGACTGAGCTGGGGATGGGAACGTTCATTGTTGAAGCCACAGCAGTATCATGTTGTCAGATCTGGCATCTATGTCAAGTGTTATTCTTTGAAGACTCATTTGAAGCTTTCTCCAGAAAACACCAAGCTTCACTTTTTAACATAAGGCAAAATAGCAACTACTGTTTAGTGACCTATGCAAAGTTTTCTCTTTGCCCAGCTTTGTTAATCTTCACAAAGAAACCTGAAGGGGTCGGTGTTACCATTATCCCCATTCCATAGATGGAAAACTGAGGCTGGGAGAAGGGAAGTCTTTTGCCCAAGGTCATTCAGAGACTTTAAAAGGCCCAGCTGCATTTTGATCTGATGCCAGAGCCTGCCTCTGAATCTCTAGCCAGTAGAGCCAGAGTCGGATTTCTAGCGGTGGGAGAATAAGAACCATGCTTGACAAAGTAGCAGTATCCAACACAAACGTTTGTTCTCTCAGTTTCCAAGGGTCAAAAACTTCAGCCCCTGCCAGGCAGGAATCTCCATAGGACAGCTGGGATAGCTTTACAGCATGGCATCCCGATTCCCTCAGAGCAAGTGATCTGATAGAGAGGAGATGACTACACCATCTTCTATGATCTGTCTCTGACCTACACACACACACACACACACACACACACACACACACACTTCTACTTTATTCTACTCTCAGGTGCAAGTCATCAAGTACAGCCCCCACTCAACAGGAAAGGACTACACAAGATTGTGAATACCAAGAGGAGAGTACCATGCGGCCATCTTGGAGGCTGCCTACCACAGAAGGCATCTCAAGAAATGGGATATTTGCTCTGAGAGCTCAGCAATGAGAACAGTGCCCTTCAGAGCACAAATCAAGGCCTTGACATGGGAGACAATAAGCCTAAAAGCAGCAGCATCTATGTATTGGGTGGATGACGAGAGAGACTAGTGAGCTGACCTTGCTTCTCTTAGTTCTGACAAAATCCTAGACTACTCATGCTTCTACATCTTCAGATGTTTCTCTTCTTTCCCCACTTGGTTTCCCTTCCAGCCCGAGGTGCAGATGCGAAGTCCCATGCCCCAGGTGGCTTTGACCCCTGCTCCTACACTAGGCTGTTCTCTCACCCAGCATGCCATTTCCCTACTCCCCTAAATGCTGGCCTGCTCCAAAGCCCACCAGAGCCACTGTCTTGTCTCAGATGCCTTCCCTGAGGCCCTACCCACCCTGTCCCCTTCCTCTGATCACGTGCCTTGAGGATCTCACATACACAAGACTTGGCTTAGTAGCAATGTCTATGCCCTTCTTGTTTGTTGCTTATATCTCCAATTTCTTCAGGGAGAAGAAAATGTCTTGCTCATTTCTGACATTCATAAAGACCCCTATGTCAGTCGAGTTCTGGTGCTCAAGAACTGGCTCATGCAGGCCGGAAATCTCAGGAGTTACTGAAAGAATTAGTATATAAGGTTTAAAGAAATGAATAGGAGGTAGTACAGTATCTAGGGCTAGCCACAGCAGCCAGACATTCCTCCCCTAGACCTGAGGAAACAAGGAGTGGTATCCCAAAGGAAGAGAGGGTTATAGGAAAGGAATCACCTGATAGGACCTGTGCCCTCCAGAGCCATCCACAGGGAGCTGGCAGGGAGAGAACAGGAGAAGTAAATACCCTGACTTCCTTCTCCCCTTACCTTCTCACTTTCAGTGGCAAATTCCATTGCCCAAACTCAACTAGAAGCCAGAGGTCGGGGGTGCTGATGATGCAATTTATAGGGGTCAGCCTCTGGGGCATGGACTGGAGTGGGGAAGGGTGGGGAATGAATCTGGAGAAGCCAGTGGAAGCTCCCTAGCAAAAACCCACAGTGCCAGACCCAGAGTTGGTGCCAACCTAATGCTGCCTAACGCCCTAGAGCTTTGCCCAGTCACCTTCTGGAACCTGCTTGGTCCCCTACAGCCTCCTCCTAGAACTCCCTTGACAGGATATCTTCCCCATTTGAAATCCTCTTCCCGTGTATTAGTTCCACTTTCCTCAAAAGGTTTATATATGAATCACTGACTTTTTTATGGGACTATCCTAGGACAGCACATTGTATTTGTGTTAAGATGGACCCAACCTACGTTCACAGTGAGCTGACAGTGGAAGTAACATCCACACCCCTCAAGGAGAGCAGGTGCCTCCATGACTGAGGAGTCCTTTGAAGGGGTAGGAGCATTGGTCTCCATGATAATTCACCCATTCCTCCATCTGGTTTCTTTACAGTGGAATTTATAAAGCCATTGTTGGAGTTTATGCCAAAGCTCTTGCTTTTAATTAAGTGGCCTAGTTTCAGTAAATAGTGTGACAGGGACGAATCTATCAGTGGAGACTGATGTTATGAGCAAAAGAGCTGCCAGACCCAGTGGAAATGCAGCCCCCATATGGCAGGGCTTGGAAGGAGCTGCTTTGGCAAGGCACTTCCGTTTCAGCAATCACAGACCAGACAGAGGCCTCCAGAAGTGACCCGGGGATGGAAAGGAGCCAGGATGTGTCTTTTCCAAGAAGAATAGCAGCAGACCCCAGGCTGTCTCAGGGATGTCTCAACCCTTGAACAATTGAAAGGGGCCTAGGGACTGTCTTCCTAGCTGCTGGGCCTGGGTCCAAAGATGGGGCTGGTCCATAGTGCCATTTTACCATAGTCCACAGAGAAATGAGAGCAACTAAGTGAGGTATTTTTAGCGGCTAAAAAAAAATTCAGTTTCAAGAGTTGTTTTTAATTTTATATTATTATAACTTATATTATTCCTTCTTTCTTTACCTGGTATGAAAACATCTTTTCTTTAACAAGAGCTGATTATAGTAGACAATGGGGTTTTATAAAAACATATATTTAATGTCCTAACTTGAGCTCTCCCAGCTCCCTGACACACAGAGATGAAAAAATATTAATGGCCTATGGAATCCCAAAGGCTGAAAACTCATGACGTAGTGATTAATGAAAAAAGACTCACGTTCAGATACGCAGACTGAGATTCTGAGTCTTAAAACAGGTCCAGGAGAGTTGGCCAAACACCCTGTCTTCCCACAGCCTTGGGGCTTTCCTCTGGCTCTCACCACATGGTAAGGGGAGGAGAAAGGCCGTGGAGCCCTCCTGGGATGACCTTCTCCAACAAGGCCGGCAATGCCTGGCACTCTGGACATTATAACAGAAGCGTCATCACATGTGTAAGACTGGTCCTTTCTCCTCTGGCTCTCTTTCTCCTTTGACTCACACACAGTTCAGATGGCATCCACAAATTCAGCTCCCCTTGTGAAAGTCCATATTTTACTGCCCAAGAAGAGGGAACTGAGATTCAAATTTGGCAGGTATAACCCCTTAACCAGCAGTAGCTGGTCCCTGGCAAGTGATCTAACCTTTCAGACTCCCTAGTACTCTCTTACTTACTCACTGTTCACCAGACTAAAGCCCCATATGGCTTCCCCACGTCAGTCCTGTTCACAGTTATATCTACAGCACCTAACACAATGTCCAGCATAGAGTTAGCACTTAGAAAACATGCAATCAACGAATCACATTCTGTAAGGATTTCAAGGCTGAAAGCCACACTTCCTTATTTGTGGAATGTGAGTGACAATGATAGTTTCTGCAAGTAAGGCTTTGCAAAATCATGACCAGGGCTAGAATGGCAAATTGTCAATTCCTGGCCACCTGGCCTCCAGGGATGGTGGCAAGGACAGTTACAACCTGACCAGGGGATAAGATTTCCCATGACCTGGTCCTGGGAGGTAACAGCTGTGCAGTAGGATTCATGGAAATCCAGAAAGGCCCAGAATGGGCTCTGCAGAGGTTCCCAGAGCGGCTCTCCCTGAAAATAAATTAAAGGGCATACACCCAGCACATCCTGGCTCCCTCCCAGAACTGGGCTGCCTTACTCAGGTGTCTTTCCCATCAGGAGACACTTTCACAAAGTTGGTATTTGTGTCACACGGGGAGATTTCAAAATGCTGTATTTGGAAACATGAATGTGTAATGTCTCCCTGGAAATCTACACCTTCTCAGTGAAAGATACAAGTGCAGTCCAAGACAGACATGTTTAATTAGTGAGCAAACTTGACATTTCCAGTGTTTGGACTAGACAGAGGAAAAGCCAAGAGCAAACCGAGATCTTTTCTTCATCCCCTCCCCCCAGCTTGCTGACAGAGGATAATTTATTGGGTTTGAAGAAAAAAAATAAATAAATGTCTTTACAATAACAGGAGAGAAAAGGCCAGAAGATCCAAGGGTGGGTATTAAATATTTGTCACCACTAGCTGTGTATTTCACCATCTCCCACATTCCTGCCCTCCTTGGAGTGCTGTTCCATCAAGATGTATGTAGTCACAGTGGCATTTCTACCCCTCCCCCACCAGTGCCTGCAATTCCAATTTTTTTGATATCTAACACAACTGTGTCCTCCTCAAGCCATGATCGATTGCTTGATTCCGAACTGCTTTTGCCCCCGCCCGACACCAGTCTACCCGTTTCTGCTAAGCAAACTTCGCAGGGCCTGATTCGGTGCCCCTCCCCTTTGCCAAAATTGTCAGCAATTCCTCAATTATTCAACAACGTTGATTGAACGTCTTTCACACGCCAGGCACTGGCTGCCAATGGTGACTAACGTTGCCTTAAAATGAAGCCCAGACTTTAAGCTGGTATTTTGTAAGACCCTAACATACCCTTCCTGGTTTACCCCTTTCCAGAACCCTCCAACCTTACATTCTAGACACATCTGCTGCCCATTATTTCCCTCACACTCTCTGTACATCTCCACCTTCAGACGCACCTTGACTGAGAAACTTACATGCATAGCGCTGGACACTTTTGATCCACTTTCTCATTTATTATCCATGCATTATTTACAATAAGACCAGGATTCTTATTGATCGTACTTTTGTTGACACAGTTTCCCCCCATCCACAGTGCTCTTATCTCCTCAAGCTCGCTCATCCTTTAATGGCCAAGCTAAATGTCACACCTGACACTTCTGGCTAGTATTAATATCACCTATCATTATGCTACTATAGAACCTTCCTTAAAGTTCCTTTATACTTCCTGACACTGTTTGCAGATACTTCTGATAGCCGAAGACCCCAGAAATTGATAATGGAGGGACTGTATCAGTCAGAATCCAATCAGGAAAAAAAAAACCACTCTCATGTACCAAACAAAGTGAACTTTCATTAGAGCATGGAAAAACAGAAAAACGAAGTCAAGGATGACAGTCCAGGCAGAGATTAGCAATAATAAAAATCTGCTACCCCTATGAGACTAGGATGACAATGGAAGGTGGTGGGATTTGGTCATTCAGCAGAAGCTGGAAATGTGGTATAGGTCATGTAGTAAGAGCCAGAACCTCTGAGAAAACAGACCTTTAGTGGGGATGTTGCTACAGGCAATGGGGGAGTGATAGCCTGTCTTCTCTCTTTCCACAATCATCTGATTTCCCACCCCTGTGACCTTTGACTGAGCCCAGATGGAAGTCAGCTGTCATGGGAATCTAGGTCACCCTGCCCCATGACCGGGAGCAGAGCAGGACAAAGGTAGAATTGCGCAGTGCCAAGCCAGTACCTCCTA
Source organism: Neogale vison (assembly GCF_020171115.1). Taxonomy (NCBI): domain Eukaryota; kingdom Metazoa; phylum Chordata; class Mammalia; order Carnivora; family Mustelidae; genus Neogale; species Neogale vison. The sequence goes on along the minus strand of NC_058097.1, from coordinate 33,589,321 downwards.
CTTCTGAAACTGTAACACTTGATTGAAGTTACGCAGGATCCTTTAACTCATCTACAATATGAAAGTTCACATAACAGGCGTAAGGAAATGCAAACTCCAACACAAAGCGTATTTCTCTCATTTGTCCTCTGTCACCAAGAGTTCTTCACTCAAGTACAGTCACCCTGAGGCTGCATTGAGACCTTGATCTTCTCCCAGGAACAAGGCTCATGTCTCATTTCTTACCAAGCTCAGCTCTTGGTTTTGTGGAGTAGCTTTATTTGCCCCAGTGAGAGTCAAGATGACATTTCTCTGCTGATGCCTCTGACCCTAGAGACTGACATTTGCCTCCTTGGTCCCTCCCCTGGCTGGAAGTTTTCAGGCCCTTCCTGGGTGTGAGGGAAGTGTCCCACTAGGGGGCAGCAGAGAGAAAGATTAAGGCTGTGGTCTCTGGATTTCAGTTGTGTGTTCAAATCTACCCTCTGCTCCCTTCTGGTTACTGACCTTGGTCTCTGACTTGACCTCTCTAAAGTCACAGCCCCCTCATCTGAAACATGTGGACAGTGATAGCTCCTGCCTAATAAGGTTATCATGAGGGTTAATGACCACAAGGAGAAGCAAGAAGAAAATCCATAAACATCTGTAAACTTACCACTCAGAGATAACTCATCATCATTTATCAAAAAATGTCTCATTTATCAAAAAATGTCATTTTTCTGTGTAACTATTTAGTCTCTTCCTTGTAAATATTTCATTTTTAAAAATGGGATTAAAGGGTATTCATTATTTTAAGAAGTAATCCTCCCCCCCCCAATAATACCATTTCTTCAACATCTTTCTGTGTCATTACATACCATTTTTAATGGCTGCGTTGGTATAAATATGCTGTGCCTTGTTTTATTCAACAAACTTTGCTTTTAAAGATCTTCTGAGGTTGGCTGGGTGGCTCAGTTGGTAAAGCGTCTGCCTTCGACTCAGGTCATGATCCCAGGGTCCCAAGATCAAGTCCCACAAGTTCCTGTGCTCCTTGCTCAACAGGGAGCCAGTTTCTCCCTCTGCCTGCTGCTCCCCCCTGCTGTGTGCTCTCTCTCATTCTGACAAATAAATAAATAAAATTTGAAAAAAATAAAAAGTAAAGATCTCCTTCTGTGGACATTTAAGATGTTTCCAATTTTTCACCATTATCAAACATGCCTCCAAAATACTTCTGAAAGGGACAAAATATCTCCTTTTCCTCTGAGCATTTTAAATACTTTGGGCTCCAAAGGAACATTGAATTTTCAAGCAGACTCTGATCTCTTCACAAACTGCCTGCAACACGGCAAAGAGCTTTCTCATCTGTTGGTATTCTATCCCATCCTTGCAGCCTGGCCACAAGGTCAGCCCTCGCAGGATGCTCTAAGCAAGTCTGAAGAATAGGTTTTAGACCTTGCTGGCTTTCTTGGCCTTTCTCTAGACGGAATCTATCCAGGAGTTTTCTTTGGGTTGTGGGCCAGTGTTAGAGGTGCAGGGGCCTTCTCCAAACCAACACAGATGCCTTCTTGTCAATGACACATGATGTCACGAGCCTGGATTATGATGTATGACCAGAGTCTTCTGTTCTCTCAGGACCTGCAGGACAAGCTTTGTGTTATATATGAAGCTGTTGAAATGATGCTTCACTTTTCATGCTGTTCTCCTCAACTGAGACGAGCCCCTGGGAAAGCAGATCAGACTCCCCAGATTAGAAATAGTTTAGAAACAGTAGCTAATGGGATGTAGCTAATCTCTAATCTAGGACCTCCTGTGCAATGATTACAGAGTGGGTACTGATTTCCTGGAGAAAATTATGGGGCATAGGAAGAAGCCTGACCTCCAATACCTACATCTGCACCTGAGTGAGAGAGAAACACTAAGGCTTTTGTAAATTCCTCTGATAAAATCCATAAATCTCAGGGAGAAGTGACATAATAGTTCATAAATAACCACTAGCCTCCCACCAATATTTCCTCGTGGAATGGAGTCTGTATTAGTTTGCTAGAGCCACCGTAACAAGGTAATATAGATGGGGTGGCTTAATAGTAATGCATTTCTTACATTTCTGGAGACTAAAAGTCTGAGATCAGGAAATCTGCAGAGTTGGTTTCTTCTGAGGGCTTGGAGAGAAAGATCTGTTCCAGGCCTTCCTTCTTGGCAGGTAGATGGCTGTCTTCTCCTGTTTCTTCACATGCTCCTCTTCCTGTGTGTGTCTGTGTCCAAATTCTTATTTTTTTAAAAAAAAGACTTTTTTTAATTTGACAGAGAGGGAGACACAGAGAGTGAGAGTACACAAGCAGGGGAGTGGGAGAGGGAGAAGCAGGCTCCCCGCTGAGCAGGAAGCCCAATGCGGGGTTTGATCCCAGGACCCTGGGATCATGACCTGAGCTGAAGGTAGTCGCTTAACCAACTGAGCCAACCAGGCACCCTGTGTCCAAATTATTATAAGGACACCCATCATACTGGATTAAGGCTCATTTTAATGACCTCGGTTTAATGTACTTATCACTTTAAAGATCCTAATTCCAAACGCAGTCACATTCTGAGGTCCTAGGGGGTTAGGACTTTAATACGCGAATTTTGTCAGGACATAATTCAGCCCATAACGGTCTAACCACATGAATTAACACAGAAAAGCTAACAAAATATGGATTGGAAAAAGCAAATTGCAGAATAATATATTCTATATGCTATAATTTATGAGAAAATTTTAAAGCCCATAAAGTAATACCCTACCTTTCTTTATGAACTCACCAATGATTGGTATGTAGAAAAGAAAGATAACCACAGACTTCATGATGGGTATTCTCTTTGAGGAGGAAGAGAGAGATGGAATTGTGACAGCTTAAAAAGACAAACTTGACTGTGCCTCTAATGCATTTCTTAAGCTGGAGCCTATATGACAAAATATCAATATTCATTCATTCATTCATTCATTCAATCTTGTGGTGATTGCATATATGTTAAGCAAAATACTCTGTGTGTTCTTCTTTACTTTTGATATTTTTATGATTTTTAGAAAGGGTCATTAAGGAAAACCTTGTTCTATTTTGCTTCTCTGGGGGCGCCTGGGTGGCTCAGTGGGTTAAGCCGCTGCCTTCGGCTCAGGTCATGATCTCAGGGTCCTGGGATCGAGTCCCGCATCGGGCTCTCTGCTCAGCAGGGAGCCTGCTTCCCTCTCTCTCTCTGCCTGCCTCTCCATCTACTTGTGATTTCTCTGTCAAATAAATAAATAAAATCTTCAAAAAAAAAAAAAGCTGTTTTGCTTCTCTGATGTCCTGGGGAGTGATGGATTTTACTCAGTTTACTTCTTGGAGTTGGTGGGAGGATCACAAGAGCCCGGCCATCCAACCCCATCCCCCACCTTCTCCTCCAAGGGCTCTATATGCCTGTAAAGCATTTATCAGCCTCAAGCAGTAAGGAGGTTCCCTGCCCCACAGACTTCAGAAGGGAACATTGGAACAGCCCGTGCTTTGGTCTCTATTTTGTGCCAAGCGCAGGGCCGTACTAGGTAAGGGTTATCTCCCCATTGTGTGAAAGGGGAAAAGTCCTCAGGAGACATGCCAGCCAATTAGAGAACACCTGAATCTTTTTAAAATTTTTTAAACTATCTTCATTTCATGGCTTTTTTAATTCCACAATATCACTTGAATCCCACAAAAACCAGTGGGCCAGCCAGGGCAGACAGAAGTGGCCCAGCTTCCAGTCCTGGATTCCCAAGGTGGTATGTGTGATTTGACCGCAATCCTGCCCCGAGTTTGAGGAAGGTCAGCTGCTCCTACAGAGCACCTTCCTCATGGTCACTGGAACATACAGATCACTCCCTTGAGAATTTCAACACGACCATTTTCTCCCTGACTCAGTTGGTACCTACCACCTTGTTTTTTATTTCATGTTTGATCGCCTCAGCTAGACTAAATTATAAGATCAACAACTCAAGAGGCCACACTCAAATGTGTAAAAATGGAACAGTCTTTATAGTCGGTAACCAAGTGGAGTTCCTTATGAATCTCATCTTGCTGAGTGGTGATGGGGCATGAAGGATTTAAACTTCCTGATATCAGTATCAAAGGGTTACTGACATTCTCAGGTAAGCATGGAGGGATTTCAGTATTTAATCAGGAATGTCTTCTCTCCACCTTCACTGGCTCTTATATTTCAAGATGATGCTAAGTTCAAGGGGTATTTGGGGTGATAGCCTAGTGATGCTGAGGTAGGAGCTTCAGGACCTAGTACTTTTCGGTGGGGGGTGGGGTATAGAGAGGAGGTTCTGGTCTGCTTGTGTTGGAGGTGGCCACTGAAGTCATGGTTGTGAAATGTATGGGCCCTGAAGAACCAAGCCTCCCTTGGTCCCAGCTGACAGTGTCCTGCTCAAGCTCTAGGGAGCCTGCAATGCAACTCAGCTACCAGTCTCATCTCCTCTGAAAGCCTCTGAAATCTTTGCACTTCGTACATGACTCACTAGACTCAGGAATGCTTGAGAAATGGTGATAGCTGTGTTCTCTTCTTACATGATTTCTTGCTAGTCCAGGCTACAAACTAGGTGGGACCAAGTTATTTCAGCTTTTTGAACAGGAAGAATTTTTTCTTAGAGGTTTGCAATATTTTCCAGACTAAATCTCAAAAAATAAAAAACAAGTTTTCCTGAATTGGAGGTTATCCAAATTTATGGGAGTAATTTGTTTAGGTCTCCACCACTTCTTCCCACAAGGGGTGATCCAGAGCTACCATTTCTTATTTCTTGCTTGCCTTCCTTTATCTCCCCTCCTGGGAAGGTCTTTTTCCTTCTTTCCTAATGGACACTCTATACCAGCTTCTAAATTTTCTTTAACATGGTCAATAAGGAGGCTCTAGAGTCCAAGGTAGCTAGGCCTGCCTATTGATTTATAAATGGGGCAGCTCTAGGAATTTAGAAAATGTTTCCTTTTGACAAACTAACTATGGTTTTAAAAAGTTAGCTTTGAGACTCAAAACCCACCAGGAAAACAAGATGTACAGGAAATGAATATCAGAAACTACTATTGCTGTAGTGCAACCATACACATCTTGGGGGGTGGGGACCCAGCACAAATCTGAGTAAAGAGCCAGCAGTCACATTAGTGTTTGTTGAATTGTGGAAAGAAGAAATATAAAGGATATTTCACTCCACTATAATCACCTCTTACTCTCTGCCACACCAAAGTCTTGACAGAGGTATACCAGATGACTAAAGTGCCACTCCTAAATTCTAGCTTACCATTTCTTGAAATCTTCTAGATTTTCTCCACTTCTTCCTCTCCATTTTTCTCCCCCCTTGTTCACCTATTAAAAAGCTGGGCAACTGCTTTGAAATGTCACACCTGAAGTTAGCTCAGCTTGAAAAGTTTAAAAATAGTCAACTTGAGGAACAAAGGTGTTTACCAGAAACAAACACTGTTAACAGCTCCTCCTTGACACACTTCAAGTTCCCACAGGGTGACAGAGTTGATGTGTGAACAAGGACCCTCCTGCTTCCTTCTTCTGCTCTCTACCAGGCTTCAACATCCAGACTCCTTTCTTCCTGGACAAGCTGGGTATGCCCCAGTCTTAGGAAACTGAGAACAAGAGAATTTCTTCTTCACTTACCTGAATCCTTGACCCTTTGTTACAGTCTGATTACTTCCATTTCTTTTCATGTAAAAAAGTAAAAGTTTTGTTCTACCACTTATCCTGTATTACAATCACACTTTTTTTTTGTTTATAGACTTGCAATTTAATAATTAAGAGCCGAAGCTTTGGAACAAATAATCCAATCAAGAAATGGACAGAAGACATGAACAGATATTTCTGCCAAGAAGACATCCAAATGACCAACAGACACATGAAAAAGTGCTCAACATCACTTGGCATCAATTCAAAACCATAGTGAGATACTACCTCGCACCAGTCGGAATGGCTAAAATTAACCAGTCAGGAAATGACAGGTGTTGCTGAGGACATGGAGAAATGGGAACCCTCCTACACTGTTGTTGGGAATGCAATCTGGTGTAGCCATTCTGGAAAACAGCATGGAGGTTCCTCAAAAAGTTGAAATAGAGCTACCCTACGACCCAGCAATCGCACTATGGGTATTTACCCTAAAGATACAAATGTAGTGATCTGAAGAAGCATATGCACCTAACTGTTTATAGCAGCAATGTCCACAATAGCCAAACTATGGAAAGAGCCTAGATGTCCATCAACAGATGAATGGATAAAGAAGATGTTTATATATATATATATATATATATATATATATATGAATACTATGCAGCCATAAAAACCCTGAAATCTTGCCATTTGCAATGACGTGAATGATGGAACTAGAGGGTATTATGCTGAGTGAAATAAGTCAATCAGAGAAAGACAATTATCATATGATCTCACCAATATGAGGAATTTGAAAAACAAGACAGAAGATCATAGGGGAAGGAGGGAAAAATGAAACCATAGGGTTTCATAACCCTCATAAGAGACTCTTGATCTCAGGAAACAAACTGAGGATTGCTGGAGTGGAGGAGGTGGGAGGGATGGGGGGATTGGTTGATGGACATTGTGGGGGTATGTGCTACGGTAAGTGCTATGAATTGTGTAAGACTGATGAATCACAGATCGTATCCCTGAAACAAATAATACATTATGAAAAAAAAAAAAAAAGAATTCAACTGTCCTGAGGTACCTGGGCGGTTCAGTTGGTTAAGCATCTGACAATCTTGCTTATGGCTCACATCATGATCTTGGTGTCCTGGGATCAAGCCAGTGTCGGGCTCCGTGGTCAACAGGGAGTCTGCTCAGCAGGGAGTATGCTTCAGGATTCTTTCCCTCTTCCTCTGCCCTTCCCCTTGCTCACGTGTTCTCTCTCTTTCTCTAAAATAAAATAAAATAAATAATTTTTTTAAAAAAAAGGCTTTGGAACAAGTTTATTTGAGTTCAGATTCCTGGCTCAGCTACCTGCCAGGCATGTGACTTGAGACAAACAATTAACCTCTCTCTTCCCTGGTTGCTTCATTGGAAAAATAGAAATAATAGTCATTCCTATCTCATAGGGTTGTTGTAAGAGCTAAACGACTTAATATACATAAAACCTTAGACTAGGTCTTGACAGTCACCTTATGTGAGTACTTGCTGTTACTAATATTTTTCTGGATCAATTTCCTCAGCAAGGTCATAAACTCCCTGACAGCACGTACATTCTTGGTTCGAGGACTTCAGCACCAAGAAAAAGATCTGATACAGAATAAACGGCTTAGTCACAATTTTTAAAACACTTAAAATCGTGTGTGTGTGTGTGTGTGTATAGATCTATATATATGATACCTATTATGGAATAAATAAGTATTTGGTGAACAATTGAATGAATGGGCCTATTTCCACTTTTTAGGATCATCTCTGCACCCAACCATGCTGTCCTTTTTTCTGCTCACCCTTTCCCTGATTATTCTCAGTACCAGTCACATGCACATCCTGGTTATTATTTTTAGTTTATCAGGAATGGTGGTGTGAGATGGGGCATGGCAGGGGCATTTTCACAGTCTGGACGATTGATATGATCAAAAGTCGCCTTCTCCTGAGGCCTTCCTGGGCCACCCTATCTAAATTACAGCATTTCTTATTCCTCTTTCATGCTATAGCCGTTCTCCTTGGCATTTATTGCTATTTAACGTCCTTTTTATTTTACTCACTTATCTTGCTTATTGTCTGCCTCCCCCACTAGAACGTAAACTTCATGAGGAGAGGGTTATTTATCTCTTTTGTTTATCCTGCAGCCCTAGATTCTAGAACAGTGCCTGATGTATAATAAGGTCTTGATAAATAACTTTGAGTGAATGTATATACATACACACATACCCTTAAAAATATAATCCATACAAACCTTCAGGTCTAGAGATTTTATCCCCTCCTCCAAATCACAGAGTGCAGCCTGCAAGTGAATCAAGACAGCCAACCCCTTCTACCTGGGATCACAGAGAGATGATCTTGGTGAGGTCAAGAAGCAGAAGGAAAACACTCACTTGACATTTAACAGTCCATTGAAATAGTAACCTGAGGCGGAGGACCAGCACATTTCCAGCAGCTGCCTGCTTCTTTTCCAGTAAATGTCTTATTTAGTTCTGAGTTTTGACATGACTGTGCAGTAGAACCCGGCAGACTTTGAGGGAAACATTAGCTGTCTAGAGCCCAATGCCACCAATGCCTCTTCCGAGTCATGTGAAGAGAGAAACTTTGAGATTATAACTGGCTAGCAAAAGGTAATTCTTACGATTTAAAACCCAACTACATGCTAGGCAATCTGCTATGGGTTTTACAAAGAAGATGCCACTTAATCCTCCAATACCCTTGGAGTAAACATCCTGAGCACCATATTATAAGAAAATGTTGGCTTAGGCGTGTTGAGTTATTTGCCAAAGGCCCCCAGAGCAGTCTTAATTCAAGGACTTTAATCCAAGCCCAAGGCTTTCCCACTATACCACTTTTGGGCTCTGAATGTAAGGTACAGATAGGCTTTCAGCTCTCATGGGGCCAAGGATCAGATTCACAACTTCTGCTCACAACTCATCAGTCAGAAGTGGCCGTCAGACCCCACCCAACTAAAAGGGACTTGGAACGTGAAATGGTACCATGGTTCAGAAAGGGGAAAGGAGACCAGAATATTTGGCAAATGGTTATTGAGGACTACCTCAATGACTAAAGCACCAGGAGTCCAGCAAAATCTGGGGTATGGGAATAGCACCTTTTGTGACTGACATTGACTTCCCCAGTGACCTGGTGGGATGGGAGCTCAGAGTTCAAAGCAGATAAAATTCCTGTACTTAGGCACCTGTGGACTGAGTCTTCTACTTGTTAAATATATTAGAATTGTAGCACATGCTATTAAATTTCATATTAGGGATTTAGGCTCAGTCAAGACTTCTGTAGATGGAGAACTGTAATCAAGCACGGCCTGAACCTCAAGCTAACAAAAGACCATGTTTCATATCAGAAGAGTGAGCCTTGGTCCATTTATTGTTCTTCCCAGACGTCCTCATTTGCCAGTGGCACCACTGTCCAAAAATGGACAGCCAAGGTGCTTGGGTCAGTTATGACTTCTGTTGTGGCTGATTAAAACCCCCATTTCACTGTCAAGGTCAGGAGAGTCCCTCCCGCAGCTCTGGAAGCAATAACTGGCTGCTTACGACGGATGACAGTCATCTGGTGTGGGGCCGGGGACGAAGATGTGGGGATGAGGTCACAATGCATCCAGTCTCTTATGTAACAGTTCCGCAAACAATCACTGAAAACCTGCTTTGTATATTAATGCTAGACCCACACCTTAAGAAGAGCTGTGGGAATGCAAAACCAAGACCAAGAGAAGCAAGGCTGGAGGGTAGGTAACACTCGCCAGGATCTTGTGGGTGAGCAATTGATTGCTTAGGGAGCCTGGGAAGTGGAAGGGGAGCTCAGGGGTTAGGCCAGAAAAGCCTGGTAGATGACTTATGGCCTGAGGGGCCTAGAGACCACTCACTTCTCTCATCCAAAGGGACAGTTGGGGTGGGGGTGGGAGTGGGGCGCTTATCGCATTCTCTCTGACATTTTGAGGGTTAGCTCTGTTCTACGCGATTAGCCTGTGGCAATCAGGCAGTGAGATGAGACTCTGTTAGTGTCCCCCAGCCCATAAAGCTTGCCCCTGCTGCACACTGAAAATTACAGGCTTATATTACAGAGTGCAAGTTAGGGAAGTAGCTGGAGGTTGCTGATACAGAGTTCAGGTAGCTTTATTGAGAACTGTGAAATGAAACTGTGTTACCCATGTGCCCAAATCTGAACGAGAAAGCTGCCCCCCCCAAAACCAAACAAATGAAACAAAACAAAACCAATAACTAAAACTGTTTTCTTCTTCTTCATCTTCTTTGTCAAATTATTATAGCAAGCTGTAGCCAGGAATCTAGAATCTTTTTTTTTTTTTTTTGCTTGGGAAGAGCAAGATTTCCCCAGAATCAAGCAGTGCCCTAAGGACTGAGGGAACAAAGACTATGGGCACACCAGAGCACCAAGATAGCAGTTGCAAGAGCTGTTCCTGGGAATGCCAGAGCATCAGACACATACTCAGAGGATGTTTTGCAGGATGACACAGACACCCAGGCCTAGGACTCAGGACCCCCATATAGCTCTGACTGTAGCTTTTCTACTAAAAACATTTAAAATATTGGGGATCTGTATCCAAGATTGTTAGGAAATTAGTTTTGCTTCTTTTAACAGGTTGTTTTCTGTTAAGCGAAAGCTATGGAGGATAAAGCCAGAAAATTGTCTCTGAGGGGTAGGAGCAAAGTTTATCTGGGAAGGGGTATGAGGGAACTTTCTATAGTGATGAAATGCTCTCTACCTTCAGAGGGGCATGGGTGGCAGGGATTTATGCATTTGTCAAAATTCATTCAATGGTACATTTAAGATATGTTCGCTTCACTTTGTAAATCTTACCTCTAAAGAAAAAAAGACACTGTAAACAAATATTGAACTCCTGTTGATAACATGCATGCTGCAGTGTTGATGGGCAAGTGTGCTGATGCCTGCAATTTTTGTTAAAATGTCCCCAAAACAAAGATGAAATCCTGGATGGGGAGAGGAATGGATAGGTGGGTAGATACACAATAGAACAAATATAGTAAAATGCCAGTTGTAGAATCTTGATTATGGGTTTACTAAAAATTCTTTGAATTTTGCTGTGTGTTTGAAAATTTTCATAATAGAATGATGGGGGAGTAAGTTACTTTCATTAGGTCAAACTACATAAATTTCACTGATTAGACTCATCTGTGCCATTTATTTTACTTTCAAGTTTCATTGTTTTTTTTTATTTGTCAGAGAGCACAAACAGGGGGAGCAGCAGGCAGAGAGAGAAGCAGACTCCCCGCTGAGCAAGGAACATGATGAGAGACTTGATCCCAGGATCCCCGGATCATGGCCTGAGCCAAAGGTATATTCTTACCCCACAAGGCATATTCTTACCTCACTGAGCCTCCCAGGCGTCCCACAATATTTATTTTAAAAATAAAAATGCTAGGACCGCCTCTTGGGGACTCAGATTCAGTAGAGCTGGAATGAGGCCAGTGCTATCCAACGTTTTAATCAGCCCTCCTGCTTGAGCCTGATGGCGAGGCAAGTTTGGAAAACACTGAGTTGAATCAATTTGCTCCTGAAATATGGATATTGGATGCAAGGAAGAGTTACGAACAGGACAGAGAGGGAGGACAACCTCTCACTGCCAAATCAGACTCTAGATGGGACATCAGGAACCTTGGGGTTACCAACGTCCTCAAGTGATCACATAGTGCAGAAAGTTTTGAGAAACACCAATTTTGGAAACATCTGCACAAAGAGAGATGTATACCTCAGCCAAACTCTGGCTGGCCCTACTCCTAAAATCCCCCCAAACTAGTGATTAAGCTGTAAGTTAGGGGGATAAAATGCACCAGATGGTCCGCCGCCCTCTTGCTGTGAGTTTGATGTTGTTATTCCAGGGCGGAGGTCTCTGGCTTTCTCTTGGGCCCTCCTAAAGCCAATAAGGGGCAAAAGCTTCAGATTTACCAAGGTACATCATCAGGGCTGGTGAGGGAGAGAATCGATACATCCTACTGCATGTCTTTACCTCCCGCAGATCACTGAATAGGGCTAACACTACATAGCTCCTCCTTCTGAGGGTATTGTACTGTGGGCAGGCTGAAGGACAGGAGCTAAAAGATGAGTGACCCTCAGGAAGGCTCTGGTTGCAGCAAGGGGGAAAAGACTGGCACAAAGCGGTGATGGAACAGGTAGTGAATGGTCAGTGCTGGGCATGTCCAGATGAGACGGAGCCCCGTGAGTCCTGGGACAGCCCTGGGGGAGATGGCAAGACTCCAAGTGCGCTCAAAGAATCCAGCAACATTGCTTTACAGGAGAACAAAGACGAGTTAACCGTCAGCTGCAAAGAGGCTTCATTACCTCAGCCCAAGCACATATACGGAATAGCGTGCGTTAGCATTAATGAGTGGAGTGGAAACACTATGGGAGGGAAAAATATGAGCAAATTTCATCTTGGAAGGGAAGAGGCAGGAGGAGAGATCAGAAGGACTGGCCTTTAGCTCATCTGTACTCATTTATTTCCCAAGAGAAGGAGAGACCAAACATAAAAGTCAGAGAGAGAGAGAGTGACTGATCTTTGTTTTGTAATCTCCCATTAATACACTTGACCGGTGATGCTCCAAGCCCCAGTTTTCATGCAACCTGCTGAGATGGCATAGGAAATGGCAGCACCCAGCTCTGAAACCCCGACAGCCACCCTGGGGCATCACTAACGGCCTCTCAGGGTCCAGTGCCCCAACTGTACCTCTGTCCCTTTCTCTCTGGCTCAAGCACAGGTTTTCCATCACAAGTGACATGAGAGGTGTTATGTAGGTTTGTGTTAGCTCTGAATGATAAAATATGTCTAAACGCAGCTGCTGTTTCCAGAGTTGATTTCTCTTGCTGGATGTTGGGTTCTAGAGACAAAGGTGAAAATCAGGAAAGTCCAAATTACTTTTGGATGACGCTTGAATCACCAGTTAAGTTTGCTGTTTGATGTCATGGGAGAATTAGAGCCAAGTGGAGGCATGCACCCTACAACCCATATTTAACACACTTAGCAGTTTAGATATGGGATCCCACTTAAGGGGACAAGAGGCATCAAGATGACTGAGTGAACTCCATGCATCCCTTCTTCCCAGCTTGTTGGCTCCTGAATAGATTCACTGAAATCATTCTAATGGCTCCTTTTTTTTTTTAATTTTTTTTCTCTACTAAGTGTGAGTACTTTCCTTAACACAAAGGAAATGTACATAAGATGTGGCTCCATTGAACTAGGTGGAAATGATCAGGAACTGCTGAACTCATGGTGTCCCCACCCTCTTGCCCTGTCCTCTGGGAGGATGTATATAGAATGTTAGTTTCCTTGCTGTGTCTCACGTTCAAGGGGGACTGTGTAAGCGGCGTGAATAGACGGAAGCAAGTGGTGGACACACAGACATTCTGTTCAACTGCCCTTCTGGAGAAGAGGTGTGAGCAGTTTCTGCTGAAATTTGGGGTACAGCTGGGATGGGAGAAAGATGAGTAGTCTGTGCTGAAGGCAGCCAGCCTGGTCTTTGAGGGATCCTGTCTCCGCAAGGACAGTAAAAGGAAGTGAATCAGACATCTTCATGCCTGTCCTTCTAGAATCCTACCCAGCCCAGAGAGCCTTAGACCAAGACTTGCAAACAGGAGGTTCACAAATGTTTCTTTGATTTTTGGAAATTTATCTACTTTCACATCCTAATTCACATTCTAGACGTCTCTTGAAATATCAGGGGATCTAACACCCCGGGACCTTCACCCCCACCCCCAACAACAGAGCAGCAAGGATGGGCAATAGCCTCTCACTTTGGAAGGAACCCTCTCTGATTCAGAGAAAACCCACCAATTTGATGGGCTTGTTTTTATTATCAGCCTGTTGTTGATGACCAGGCCTAGGGGGCGCTATCTTCAGCCTTGGTGGTCAGACACTTGGGCCTGTGGGCAGAGAAGAGTGGTTCTCAGACACATTGTCCTTGTAGTTCTGCCCCCAAATGGATGCTGAGCTAGCCTCAGATCTAGTCCATGACACCACACAAGCCAGCAGGGTTTTCAAATATGAGTAGAACTTAGTCCCAGCCACCTAAGACTGACACCCTCTGTTTCATGGAAGCAGCTGACAAGGGTACAGACACACCCACATCCCAACTGGGGAAAAAGGCGGATGTCACAGCGGCCTTCCCACGCTTGCCCTGCAGGTCCTGACCCTCCCATGAGTGAGTTCCTAAAGGAGGTGAGTCTAGGCCCTTTGGCAGGTGGAGGTGAGGGTTACTGAAATGTAGCTGTTGAACAGAAGCATTTGTGAATAATTTAGCAAACTGCCTAGTTACCCTTTCTTCCGCATATACCTGTAATTTTAACTTTCATGGTACATTAGGAAGTGAGAATTGTTCCGGAAACAGCCCAGCTCCTGGTGCGTTTCCATAGTAAGGGACAATTAGGTGGATGAAGTTCAAAAAAGCCCTGTACCACTGGTCCTCCACCAGGATAGGAATACCATTCTCTCCACTCGCATGACCTTCTACGCTTTCCAAAGCACCTCCGTGCTTGCGTTTACTTTTCAGACTGCCAGTGAGAATAGGGAGCTTTTTCAGAGCTGTAGAAACTGAGGCTCAGTTAAGTTGAGTGACAGACCAAATGTCACACTGTTGGTGAGCATCCCAGTCAAGACCAGGATTTGGGGGACTCCTTGTGGACATCCTTTTTCCCTGAAGATTTCATGGCAAGCAGATTAATGAGTCTCCGTTGCCATGGACACTGGAGATGCTTCTCTCACTCCACGCCTGCACTAAGACAGACTTTACCTGTGGCTGCAAACAGCCCCAGACAGGAACGAGTTCCAGCCCACTGGTAACCCTCAGGGCCTGTGGGATACCCGGAGATGCCCCGAATGAGCTGTCACCCTCCCCTCCCTTGCAAGCCGACAGAGGCTCAGGGCCCCTCCCCGCTGTGACATTTCTCAGCATCAGAACTCAAGCAGACAAGCTCCGCTGGGCCAAGACAGTCTGGGCAATCAAAGTCTGCAGCTGTGATGGAGGCCTGGCATTTAAGTCTATTGATCAATGACAGAAGTAAAACACAAGGCGAAAAATGCACGGAGAGCTCTTGTTGTCAGAACCGAATAGAGGCTTCTCCTCTCTGTTTTGAAGGCAGCTGCAAAGAGAGAGAGAGGAGGGAAAAAAAACCATAAAACCAGGGGAAAGTGGCACCTTTTTTTTGGCTTTGATTTTTATTGGCTTTGAAAGGCTTGAGGCAGGGGCTGCCGAGAGCAAAAGAATTGAGATGCTTTGGGCTCATGCGAGGACATGGCAGAGACAATCTGGGTGAAGTTCCTGATTTGGGGATGGCGCTGGGTTCTGTTTATGTTCAGCAGTCCAAATGCAAATGTTGTGGCTGCATGCCGTGAAGGTGACAACTTTCTGCTATAAGTGCAAGACAGGCCCCGTGCCTTCCTGAATGCTCTGTCTCTGTAAGCGCCAGCCCTCAAATAAAGCTGAGGCTCCATCCACTTTACCGGGGAGAAGAAAGGTGCATCTGCCTGAAGAAGGGGGAAGGAAGGGCAGAGGAGGCAAGGAACCCTCAGCACAAGGAGTACACAGCAGATGGAGAAGGAAGGTCTCTGGGTTGTTATGTGCCCTGGGTCAAGTCACTCATCCTTCCTGAGCTTCAGTTTCCTTGTCTCCTAGAAAATAAGGAGGCAAAGGTAATGCCCTTGAAGATTCCTTCTGATCCATGAAATGGCTTCAATAATTCATCAGCCTGCGGATCTCAGACTGGAGTGGAGCAGTGAGCCAGGCCCAGCCTCTCAAGGGCAAGAAGGTGCTGTCTGGGCAGAGGAGTGCCTTGGGAGCAAAGAAGCCCAGCCACTTGTGCCTCCTTAAACTTCTGTGAGCCTCAAGGAACACCACCCTGGCTCCAAGGGGATGTACAGAGATTCCAGTTTGGAGTGGGGTCCAAGAATATACATATCTATGATTTGGTCATCTGATGCAGGGAACCTACGGCCCACACACTAAGTGACACTGGTGTCATTGTTAAGGACATGAGCTTTGGATTCAGATTACTAGACCTGATCTCATCTCTGTCACTTTCCAGCTGTGTCTCATGGCTCCCTTGCTTAGTCTCTCTGAGCCGCAGTTTCTTCCTTTGTACAATGGAGCTGGCAATACCCACCTTACAACATTGCTGTAAAGATTAAATGAGCATTAAATGATTAAATGAGTATGTGAAGCCCTTTGTCCACAATCACATGTAATGAGTGTTCAGTAAGTGGTGGTTGACACCCTTATCATATTCTCATAATTGTGGTTGGAAGGGCTTGGTAGGGAGCAGTTCAGCTGACAGAACAGGTATAAGGATTCAACCCAAGGATAAAAATTCCCCAGCAGCCCATAGCCACTTTCATCACAAAATTCTTGCTCATGTGTGACTTAAATTTCTTATGTAACAATTTGAGATCTTTCTTTATCTGCCCAAACTTGGTACTGGCCTGCTCTTTAAAGTGGCCATCTAGACCTTCCAGTTTAAGGTAAACAGTTCCAATTAGAGGCAAAAGCTCTTCACCTCTTCCCTCATCATTTGAGCTCACTCAACTCCAGAAATTCTGGCTTAAAATTCTCCTTGACCTTGGGATGTACTAGGGTGACCTTTTCCTGGGTCGGGGCTAAGGGTCATAAGGAAGGGAAAAGGAGAAGACTGTGAAGTCCTTCAGATATTGCGGGGGAGGCCCCAAACTCAACAGTCTACAGGAGCCAGACAGGAATTGACAATGTACCAAGCAGCCCTGGAGAGTTGGGTACTAAAGGGCAAATCGGAAAGCAGATATCCCAAGGAAGGGGATAAGTGTTTCCTTAGCATAGTCAGTTTTTGTCATACCAAGAGTAGAATAAGGGTTCTGAGATATGATTTTTTGAAAGAAGACATACATTCATATTTTTTTGGTGAAATCTCCTTATTTATAAATGTCCATTAAATCAGTTCCTTTACAAAACACATGTCAAAGATCTGGAAATTTCTGCCTCCTCTAGGAAACCTTCCCTTCTTTCTCCAGACAACCAGATTCTTCTATCCTTTCCACTCTACAGCACTCCCACTCAGTGTTCTGTGTCTGACCCACCCTGGTTTCCCAAGACACTGTTTTGTTCCAGCTCTTTTGTGTGTTTCTTGAGAAGTATGGACTTTGCCATCAGAGAGCTCTAGATCTGAATCCCAGCTCTATTAATCACTAGTCAGGTGGACCTCTTTGAGTCTCAGTTTCCTTACCAGTAAAATGGGATCATTGCAGCATCTATGCCACAATGCTGACATAAGCCTACTGCTCTTGGAGTGCATCTCCTTCGGCTCCCCCCATATCAAACACAGCACAAGATAGTGTTGATTATTTGATTCATTTTACAATGTGGATTTTTTAAAAAAACTTATTCTTAGAGCCGTTCTAGGTTCACAGCAAAATTGATGCAGAGATTTCCCATATACTCTCTGCCCCAACTCATTCTTCATTTCCCCCATTACTATCAGTCACTAGAGTGGTTCATGCTACAACTGATGGATGTACATTGACACATCCACAAAATCACCCAGAGTCCATAGTTTACATTGGGTCCACTCTTGGTGATGCACATTCTATGGGTTTAGACAAATGTGTAATGACCTACAACCACCATTATGATGTCCTCCAGAGTAGATCACTACCCTAAAAATCCTCTGTGCTCCTCATATTCATCCCTCCCCTACCACCCACTCTTGGCACCAACTGATCTTTTTACTGTCTCCATAATTTTGCCTTTTCCACAATATTACATAGTTGTAGTCATATGGTATATAACCTTTCTAGATTGTCTTTTCATGACTTGATAGCTTATTTCTTTTTAACTCTGAATAATATTCATTGTCTGGATGTACCACAGTTTATTTATCCATTCACCTATTGAAGGACATTTTGTTTGCTTCTAAGTTTTGGCAATTATGAATAAAGCTACTATAAAGTACAAGTTTTTGTGTAGACATAAGGTTTCAACTCCACTGGGTAAACACCAAGGATAGCAATAGCTAGATTTTATGGTAAGAGTCTATTTAGTTTTGCAAGAAACTGCCAAACTGTCTTCCAGAGTAGTTGCATCATTTTGCATTCTCAAGAGAAATGAATTAGAGTTTCTGTTGTTCCACATCCTTGTCGGCATTTGGTGTTGTCAGTTTTCCAGATTTTGGCCATTCTAATAAGTATGTCTTGATATCCCATTATTTTAATTTGCATTTCCCTAATATATGAGGAGAAGCATCTTTTCATATGTTTATTTGCCATCTTCTGTGGTAAGGCCTCTCTTCAGTCTGTGGCCCATTTTTTAATCTAATTGTTTTCTTTTTGTTGAGTTTAAAGTCTCATTGGTGTATATCAGATAATGATCCTTTCTCGGATAAGTCTTTTGCAAATATTTTTCCCCAGTGGCTCATCTTTTCAATCTCCCATCAGTGTCTTTTGCAGAGCAGACATTTTTAACTTTAATGAAGTCCAGCTTATCAATGACTTCCCTTCATGGATCATGCCTTTAGTGTCATATCTAAAAAGTCATTGCCAGATTTAAGGTCATCTAGATATTCCTTTAGGTTATCTTCCCAGTTGTAAAGCTTTATGTTTTACATTTGGGTCTGTGATCCACTTTGACTTTTTTACGAAGGGTGTAAAGTCTGTGTCTAGATCAATCTTCTTTACATGTAGATGTCCAGTTGTTCAATATGTGTATTCTGAGCTATGAAATGTTAATTTTACAGACTTTATAGAGTTTACCATGCAACTCCTTGAACAGAAAAGAATGGAGAACACTGTTCTCTGATCAGGAATACCAGGAATGTGGGAAATTTCAGTTCCTACAGCATTGGTAACCTGTAGCCACTAGCCCATGAGGTGAGTATTCTTTGGAAAATGTGAGAAGAGTCAGAAATGGCCTCAAGATTGTGTCTGTGCACAATGTTTGTGTTTATCATGGAAAATAAGAGGGGTTAGAAATTTCGGTTTCAGCCAAGGTGAGGAGAGATGCCCAGGACATCCCCTTGAAAGGCAAATGGGGCTTCTACTGAAGATCAGCTGCTTTTGTGGTCTTTGACTCCAAAGGTACTAGAAATTAATCCCCTTAAATGTGCATGTCAAGTGTGCAGAGAAACTTTATTTGTAAAAGAGTGAGAACCAAAGAGAGAGAGAGAGGAGAATAAGAACAAATATTTGAGCGAATAGACCAAAGGATATAAATATAATTGGGATTTCAGAATTTTACAAGATTCCTTCCTTTAATGACCCAATCAATGCCTTGGAAAATGAGTAGTACCACTGGAAGAAAATAACTGGTGGCTATTCTTGCCTAAGTACAATAGAGAACTAAGCCAAACATCTAGATAATTCATATCTGTTATCACAGGGCTAGGTTAGCAAATGAAAGTAGGAAAGAAACATAGCTCTAGGGAAAAGAAGAGCAAAGTTCTGAGGTCCAACACTAGAAGCTCATCTTTCATCCGCATTATGTTTATGTGCTGGACTCTCCAAGGCTAGATTTACTGTTTAGATGGACTAAGGTATAGCAGTCATTATTGTTGAAAAGTACAGCTCATAATGGAGCCTATTGAGGGCTTTAGCCCAAGCTTGTGCTGCCACTCAAAATGTGGGTTTCATGATCAACTATGCATCTTTAGATCTAGTCAATAACTGATTTACAATATCACTTGCTTACACCTGGTTCCCAGTACCAGATTTGCTTCAATATACCATGTGATGCTTCCTGATCAGCCAAGGTTTTCTGTGTGTATTCCATTTTACTTGGAGAAAGTGTCTCTTTCCTGGGAATTGCCTTTCCCCCAAAGGGATTAGCTTCTGGCAGCTATGTTCATAATATATGACCCTGCTCCATAGGTTTGGCTGATTTGATCAAATGGACTCCTGACTCAAAATATGCCAAATTCTCTCTCCTAAAATATTCTGGTTGTGAGATATAAAAAGTAGGGGTAGTGAGCTGATCCAAATCAATGGCAATTTTCTAAAGAGATGTCTATGTATTGATCAGAGTTCTTTTATTGCCAGCAAAAGAGACTGACTTTGGTTATTTATTGGAATGAATAATTATTAGAATGGGGGTACCTTGGAGAATTATTGGTAAAGCTAAAAAACCTGATAAGTACCTCCAGGGCATTAAGAAATGGTAACATTAGAAATAATCTTATGGAAAGAGGGGGCTGGTACAGGCACTATAGCCAGAATAAATAAATCCCAACTATTTTCAATCTCTAAATTTCTGATCAAGGTTCAAATTCCAGGGAGGAAGTTTCTAACTGATCCATTTTGGGTGATGTGGCTTCTCCTTACCTAGGGTAAGGGACCCCTGCTTACACTTCTACCAAGTTGTATTCAAAAGGTAAAAGATACCTTTTCAAAAGAAAATTGGAATGATGATAGAAAGGACAATGAATATGGGGTAATCAAAAATAATAGCTCTCGGGGAGGAGTCAAGATGGCGCAGAAGTAGCAGGCTGAGACTACCTCAGCTAGCAGGAGATCAGCTAGAGAGCTTATCTAAAGATTGCAAACACCTGCAAATCCATCGGCAGATCGAGGAGAAGAAGAACAGCAATTCTAGAAACAGAAAAACAACCACTTTCTGAAAGGTAGGACTGGCGGAGAAGTGAATCCAAAGCGACGGGAAGATAGACCCCGGGGGGAGGGGCCGGCTCCCGGCAAGCGGCGGAGCAACGGAGCACAAAATCAGGACTTTTAAAAGTCTGTTCCGCTGAGGGACATCGCTCCGGAGGCTAAAACGGGGCGAGCCCACACAGGGTCGGCGTGACCTCAGGTCCTGCGGGGTCACAGAAGGATCGGGGGTGTCCGAGTGTCGCAGAGCTTGCGGATATTGGAACGGGAAAGCCGGCTGCAGAGACAGAGCCGACAGTAAGCTCGCAGCTTGGAGTTGCCTTGAACCGGTCGCAAGCTCGGTGAGCTCGGAGCACGGCCAGAGGTTGGGCAGACGCGAGTTACTGGGAGCTGTTCGCTGAGGGTGCACAGGGGAGCGGGGCCCCGGGCTCTCAGCTCCTCCGGGCCGGAGACCAGGAGGCCGCCATTTGTATTCCCGTCCTCCGGAACTCTACGGAAAGCGCTCAGGGAACAAAAGCTCCTGAAAGCAAAGCCTAGCAGATCACTCACCCCGGCCCCTGGTAAGGGCGGTATAATTCCGCCTGGGGCAAAGACACTTGAGAATCACTACACCAGGCCCCTCCCCCAGAAGATCAACAAGAAATCCAGGCAAGACCAAGTTCACCTACCAAGGAGTGCAGTTTCAATACCAAGGAGAGAGCAGCAGAATTCCAGAGGAGGAGAAAACAAACCACGGAACTCATGGCTTTCTGCCTGTGATTTTTCAGTTAATTTAATTTTTTAATTTTTTTGCCTGTGATTTTTCAGTTAATTTAATTTTTTTCTTTTTCATTTTTTTTCTCTTCTTCTGCTAAAATTTTTTATAACTTTTACCCTTTTCTCTTTTAACGTTTTTTAACTAGATTATCTAATATATATATTTTTCTTTTTTATACTTTTGTTTATTCATTTTCTTTTTTTTAATTCTTTTTTTTCTTTTTTTCTTTCTTTCTTTTTGAACCTTTTTTTATCCCCAAATCAGAAGAGATCCTAATCTCTTCAATCTTTTTTTTCTTAATTCTTTTTTAAATTCTTGATTGAATTTTTAATTCAATCTCTTTTTTTTAATTCTTTTTTTCTTTCTTTCTTTTTGAACCTCTTTTTATCCCCAAATCAGAAGAAATCCCAATCAGAAGAGATTGGGAGATCCCAATCAGAAGAGATTGGGAGATCCCAATCAAAGGAGATCCCAATCAGAGGAGATCCCTCACCCAATCGTGAGGGGGGAGAAATCCCCCCTCACGATTTGGGATCTCTTCTGATTTGGTTAAAGCATATTTTCCTGGGATTGTTGCCACCCTTTTAGTATTTTACTTGCTCCTTCATATACTCTTAGCTGGACAAAATGACAAGGCGGAAAAATTCACAACAAAAAAAAGAACAAGAGGCAGTACCAAAGGCTAGGGACCTAATCAATACAGACATTGGTAATATGTCAGATCTAGAGTTCAAAATGACAATTCTCAAGGTTATAGCCGGGCTTGAAAAAGGCATGGAAGATATTAGAGAAACCCTCTCCAGAGATATAAAAGCCCTTTCTGGAGAAATAAAAGAACTAAAATCTAACCAAGTTGAAATAAAAAAAAGCTATTAATGAAGTTCAATCAAAAATGGAGGCTCTCACTGCTAGGATAAATGAGGCAGAAGAAAGAATTAGCGATATAGAAGACCAAATGACAGAGAATAAAGAAGCTGAGCAAAAGAGGGACAAACAGCTACTGGACCATGAGGGGAGAATTCGAGAGATAAGTGACACCATAAGACGAAACAACATTAGAATAATTGGGATTCCAGAAGAAGAAGAAAGAGAGAGGGGAGCAGAAGGTATACTGGAGAGAATTATTGGGGAGAATTTCCCCAATATGGCAAAGGGAACGAGTATCAAAATTCAGGAGGTTCAGAGAACGCCCCTCAAAATCAATAAGAATAGGCCCACACCCCGTCACCTAATAGTAAAATTTACAAGCCTTAGTGACAAAGAGAAAATCCTGAAAGCAGCCCGGGAAAAGAAGTCTGTAACATACAATGGTAAAAGTATTAGATTGGCAGCTGACTTATCCACAGAGACCTGGCAGGCCAGAAAGAGCTGGCATGACATTTTCAGAGCACTAAACGAGAAAAACATGCAGCCAAGAATACTATATCCAGCTAGGCTATCATTGAAAATAGAAGGAGAGATTAAAAGCTTCCAGGACAAACAAAAACTGAAAGAATTTGCAAACGCCAAACCAGCTCTACAGGAAATACTGAAAGGGGTCCTCTAAGCAAAGAGAGAGCCTACAAGTGGTAGATCAGAAAGGAACAGAGACAATATACAGTAACAGTCACCTTACAGGCAATACAATGGCACAAAAATCATATCTCTCAATAGTTACCCTGAATGTTAATGGGCTAAATGCCCCAATCAAAAGACACAGGGTATCAGAATGGATAAAAAAACAAAACCCATCTATATGTTGCCTCCAAGAAACTCATTTTAAACCCGAAGACACCTCCAGACTTAAAGTGAGGGGGTGGAAAAGAATTTACCATGCTAATGGACATCAGAAAAAAGCAGGAGTGGCAATCCTTATATCAGATCAATTAGATTTTAAGCCAAAGACTATAATAAGAGATGAGGAAGGACACTATATCATACTCAAAGGGTCTGTCCAACAAGAAGATCTAACAATTTTAAATATCTATGCCCCCAACGTGGGCGCAGCCAACTATATAAACCAATTAATAACAAAATCAAAGAAACACATCAACAATAATACAATAATAGTAGGGGATTTTAACACTCCCCTCACTGAAATGGACAGATCATCCAAGCAAAAGATCAACAGGGAAATAAAGGCCTTAAATGATACACTGGATGAGATGGACATCACAGATATATTCAGAACATTTCATCCCAAAGCAACAGAATACACATTCTTCTCTAGTGCACATGGAACATTCTCCAGAATAGATCACATCCTCGGTCCTAAATCAGGACTCAACCGGTATCAAAAGATTGGGATCATTCCCTGCATATTTTCAGACCACAATGCTCTGAAGCTAGAACTCAACCACAAGAGGAAGTTTGGAAAGAACACAAATACATGGAGACTAAACAGCATCCTTCTAAAGAATGAATGGGTCAACCGGGAAATTAAAGAAGAATTGAAAAAAATCATGGAAACAAATGATAATGAAAATACAACGGTTCAAAATCTGTGGGACACAACAAAGGCAGTCCTGAGAGGAAAATATATAGCAGTACAAGCTTTTCTCAAGAAACAAGAAAGGTCTCAGGTACACAACCTAACCCTACACCTAAAGGAGCTGGAGAAAGAACAAGAAAGAAACCCTAAGCCCAGCAGGAGAAGAGAAATCATAAAGATCAGAGCAGAAATCAATGAAATAGAAACCAAAAAAACAATAGAACAAATCAACCAAACTAGGAGCTGGTTCTTTGAAAGAATTAATAAAATTGATAAACCCTTGGCCAGACTTATCAAAAAGAAAAGAGAAAGGACCCAAATAAATAAAATCATGAATGAAAGAGGAGAGATCACAACTAACACCAAAGAAATACAAACTATTATAAGAACATACTATGAGCAACTCTACGCCAACAAATTTGACAATCTGGAAGAAATGGATGCATTCCTAGAAACATATAAACTACCAAAATTGAACCAGGAAGAAATAGAAAGCCTGAACAGACCCATAACCAGTAAGGAGATTGAAACAGTCATTAAAAATCTCCAAACAAACAAAAGCCCAGGGCCAGATGGCTTCCCGGGGGAATTCTACCAAACATTTAAAGAGGAACTAATTCCTATTCTCCTGAAACTGTTCCAAAAAATAGAAATGGAAGGAAAACTCCCAAACTCATTTTATGAGGCCAGCATCACCTTGATCCCAAAACCAGACAAGGATCCCATCAAAAAAGAGAGCTATAGACCAATATCCCTGATGAACACAGATGCAAAAATTCTCACCAAAATACTAGCCAATAGGATTCAACAGTACATTAAAAGGATTATTCACCACGACCAAGTGGGATTTATTCCAGGGCTGCAAGGTTGGTTCAACATCCGCAAAACAGTCAATGTGATACAACACATCAATAAAAGAAAGAACAAGAACCATATGATACTCTCAATAGATGCTGAAAAAGCATTTGACAAAGTACAGCATCCCTTCCTGATCAAAACCCTTCAAAGTGTAGGGATAGAGGGCACATACCTCAATATCATCAAAGCCATCTATGAAAAACCCACTGCAAATATCATTCTCAATGGAGAAAAACTGAAAGCTTTTCCACTAAGGTCAGGAACACGGCAGGGATGTCCATTATCACCACTGCTATTCAACATAGTACTAGAAGTCCTAGCCTCAGCAATCAGACAACAAAAGGAAATTAAAGGCATCCAAATCGGCAAAGAAGAAGTCAAATTATCACTCTTTGCAGATGATATGATACTCTATGTGGAAAACCCAAAAGACTCCACTCCAAAACTGCTAGAACTTATACAGGAATTCAGTAAAGTGTCAGGATATAAGATCAATGCACAGAAATCAGTTGCACTTCTCTACACCAACAACAAGACAGAAGAAAGAGAAATTAAGGAGTCAATCCCATTTACAATTGCACCCCAAACCATAAGATACCTAGGAATAAACCTAACCAAAGAGGCTAAGAATCTATACTCAGAAAACTATAAAGTACTCATGAAAGAAATTGAGGAAGACACAAAGAAATGGAAAAATGTTCCATGCTCCTGGATTGGAAGAATAAATATTGTGGAAATGTCTATGCTACCTAAAGCAATCTACACATTTAATGCAATTCCTATCAAAGTACCATCCATCCTTTTCAAAGAAATGGAACAAATAGTTTTAAAATTTATATGGAACCAGAAAAGACCTCGAACAGCCAAAGGGATATTGGAAAACAAAGCCAAAGTTGGTGGCATCACAATTCCGGACTTCAAGCTTTATTACAAAGCTGTCATCATCAAGACAGCATGGTACTGGCACAAAAACAGACACATAGACCAATGGAACAGAATAGAGAGCCCAGAAATAGACCCTCAACTCTATGGTCAACTAATCTTCGACAAAGCTGGAAAGAATGTCCAATGGAAAAAAGACAGCCTCTTCAATAAATGGTGTTGGGAAAATTGGACAGCCACGTGCAGAAAAATGAAATTGGACCATTTCCTTACACCACACACAAAAATAGATTCAAAATGGATTAAGGACCTCAATGTGAGAAAGGAATCCATCAAAATCCTTGAGGAGAACACAGGCAGCAACCTCTTCGACCTCAGCTGCAGCAACATCTTCCTAGGAACATCGCCAAAGGCAAGGGAAGCAAGGGCAAAAATGAACTTTTGGGATTTCATCAAAATCAAAAGCTTTTGCACAGCAAAGGAAACAGTTAACAAAACCAAAAGACAACTGACAGAATGGGAGAAGATATTTGCAAACGACATATCAGATAAAGGACTAGTGTCCAAAATCTATAAAGAACTTAACAAACTCAACACCCAAAGAACAAATAATCCAATCAAGAAATGGGCAGAGGACATGAACAGACGTTTCTGCAAAGAAGACATCCAGATGGCCAACAGACACATGAAAAAGTGCTCCATATCACTCGGCATCAGGGAAATACAAATCAAAACCACAATGAGATATCACCTCACACCAGTCAGAATGGCTAAAATCAACAAGTCAGGAAATGACAGATGCTGGCGAGGATGCGGAGAAAGGGGAACCCTCCTACACTGTTGGTGGGAATGCAAGCTGGTGCAACCACTCTGGAAAACAGCATGGAGATTCCTGAAAATGTTGAAAATAGAACTGCCCTATGACCCAGCAATTGCACTACTGGGAATTTACCTTAAAGATACAAACGTAGTGATCCAAAGGGGCACGTGCACCCGAATGTTTATAGCAGCAATGTCCATAATAGCCAAACTATGGAAAGAACCTAGATGTCCATCAACAGATGAATGGATCAAGAAGATGTGGTATATATACACAATGGAATACTATGCAGCCATCAAAAGAAACGAAATCTTGCCATTTGCGACAACATGGATGGAACTAGAGCGTATCATGCTTAGCGAAATAAGTCAAGCGGAGAAAGACAACTATCATATGATCTCCCTGATATGAGGGAGTGGTGATGCAACATGGGGGTTTAAGTGGGTAGGAGAAGAATCCATGAAACAAGATGGGATAGGGAGGGAGACAAACCATAAGTGACTCTTAATCTCACGAAACAAACTGTGGGTTGCTGGGGGGAGGGGGGTTGGGAGAAGGGGGGAAGGTTATGGACATTGGGGAGGGTATGTGCTTTTGGGTAAATTGGAAGGGGAGATGAACCATGAGAGACTATGGACTCTGAAAAACAGTCTGAGGGGTTTGAAGTGGCGGGGGGGTGGGAGGTTGGGGTACCAGGTGGTGGGTATTATAGAGGGCACAGCTTGCATGGAGCACTGGGTGTGGTGAAAAAATAATGAATACTGTTTTTCTGAAAATAAATAAATTGGAAAAAAAAATAATAGCTCTCAGGGTCACCAAAGATGTTCTGCTCCACCTTTTCCAGAGATGTAATTATTCTGTCTTTCTAGGATTCCATGAGAGGTCCCATTATCCTTCCAGCAAATTCCTTTTTCTGTTTAAACTGACTTGAGTTGGTTTATGTTATTTTCAATCAGAAAATTCTTAACTAAGACACTGTTCATCCATTTCTATAAGAAATGAACTCCAGCTTTGGCCCCCACTTGAAAGAGACCTATGTTATCGACTGGATAGCCCATAAGAAATTAGTGACCTGTAAGATCAGAATTAGTGTGCACCAAATGAGCTATGTGTGTTGGCCTTGGATCAATGTACCCAATCTGTTCACTTCCATTCACCCAGACTCTCCATGCCCAGCCGTGCCCTCTTACTCCAGCTCCTGAGCAGATAACATAACAATTTTTAAATACAACAAGGAATGTGAGGTTGGAAATGCTCTCACAGAAAGCCAAACAAGCCAGTGGAGCCATGGTAACAGTGCAGACCATGTACTTCGTTACTTTGAATCCTAGAGGGGAGAATGTGCCTATTGAATCCCATGGCTCCCAGGCCATTCAAAGACAAACATCCCAGGGCAAGGATGTTCTATAGTCCCTTTTCCTTGGAGAAAGAAAAGGAATGTGTCCCTATTTGAGTAAGCAAATGGGCAAGGCAGCTCTCTGGATTACAGAAATAGGGGGAGGGTTCTGTAAATGGCTTCAGAGTTCCTTTCCACAAAAATATTCTTGTTTGAAGGGATGCTATTACAACAATAGCAACAACAATCATAATAGCTCAATGTTTTACACAGTGTTGTGTTTCTAGTACTGTACTAAGTGTCGAAGACTCATTTTTCTTGAATTGGTTCGAAGAACATCAAGTGCCCAAGACAGACTAATCATCTCTTGGTTGTTTTAAAAATAAAATTCAACAAGTTGTGTTTTGCTGTGAAAGGTATAGACTGGCATGTTTAAGATGAAGTGTAAATTATTCTAAGTTTGGACTGTGTGAAAGACTCTGAGATCCCTTCCTTTTTGGGAACAGGGGGAAGAGGAAGATATTTATAGTCTGATGCAATTAATGATGGAACTTTCTTAGGTGAGGTTAAGCCTAAATTATTACTGACAATCTCCCCTGCTCATACTCTGGGAGTAGAAGCTTCCAAAGTCCTAGATCTGCTAGGCATTCCAGCCTCCTGGCCTCAACTCCTACTCGTTTCCCTGCTATCCATATGGCTGCATGGTCTTCCTGATGCTCCTCACACACAGGGTAAGCATTCTCCATCTGGTTTTGCTATTAGCCTGCCATGTCTCTAGAAAGCAAAGTAACATAGAATGGCTCTAGGGATCCAGATGCTGCCCTTTATTAACTGAGTTATCTTGAGCAATCACACCCTTCGACTGAGGCTCAGTCTCTTCACTGATAAGTAGGGATAGCAGGTCCTGCCTTTATATTTCACAGGGCTTGTAAAAGGATTAACTGAGATGCTATATATGAGAATATTTTGGAGGTCATTTCCAAGGACTCTACATTTTTAATGCATTATTGTTGTCTTGTGTGAATTAACTGATAAGGTTAGTAAGACATTTAGTAGCTAAGAGAGAGGATGGGGAAGCCTTTATAGTGGAGAATGAGAGAACATTTTGAAAGAAGATGGGGAGAATGACTGGTTTATACAGGGAACTCTAAGCCTGGTCAGAGGGATTCACAGTGGGACCCTAGAGTCTTAAAATTGCATACAGAGTATACACAAGCGTTGAGATGTACATTTTTTTTGTTTTTGAAACATGAGACCTGAGCTTTCACCCTATTTTCAAGCAGGTCCATAATCCAGCATGTCAAAGAGCCATTGGTGGAGGTACAGTTTGAAATAACATAATTCACTGAATGGGATTAGGGAAGCAGACTCAACATTTGAGCCTGAATGCAAGAGGGAAGGAAAGCCAGAAAGATGCTCTAGTCTGGGGCACCTGGGTAGCTCAGTCGGTTAAACATCTTACTGTTGATTTCAGTTCAGATGATGATCTCAGGGTTGTGAGTTTGAGCCTCACAATGAGTCTCACATCAGAGTCCTCTTCTGGCTTCACTTCAGGCTCTGCTTTGGACATGGTGTCTTCTTAAGACTCTCTCTCTCTCTCCCATTCCCCCTCCATGATCATGTTCTCTTTTTCTCCCAAAAAACAAACAAACAGGGCGTCTGGGTGGCTCAGTGGGTTAAGCCGCTGCCTTCGGCTCAGGTCGTGATCTCAGGGTCCTGGGATCGAGTCCCGCATCGGGCTCTGTGCTCGGCAGGGAGCCTGCTTCCCTCTCTCTCTCTCTCTCTCTGCCTGCCTCTCCGTCTACTTGTGATCTCTCTCTGTCAAATAAATAAATAAAATCTTTAAAAACAAACAAACAAACAAACAAAACAAAACAAAAAGATGCTCTGGTCAAACTGGCTCAATCTTATTTTGCCATTTTACTCCTGAATCAATTAGTTTCTACTGCATAACAAATGACCCCAAATCTTAGTTACTTAGAACAATAAGCATTTATTTAACATATTTTTTTAAAACAGGTCAACAATTTGGACTAGTCTAAGCTTGCTGATTTTTCTGGTCCCAGGTGGCCTCACTCATGAATCTGTAGTTGGCTGCCAAGTTGTTGGGGGATTGGCTGATCTAGGGTGGCCTCAAGTAGGCAGCTCATCACTTGTCATATGGTAGCTGGGCAGGGATCCCAGAGTGAATGGAAGCTTCTCAGGGCCTTGACTCAGAACTGGTGCACCTTGTCTTCTGCCACACTGTATTATATTTACCAAAGCCAGTCACAAGGCTATCCCATTTTCAAAAGAAGAAGTAGATTCCACCACCTGATGGAGAAAGATAAAATCATTTTGTCAAGCAAATGGTTGCAGGGAGGGATTAAAGATTGGGGCCATTTTTGCAATCAGTTACACCTCCCAAGCCCATGCCTAGTTCATAAACCAATTCTGATCCCTTTTATTAACAGCAATTTTGGTCTTCTTGATTTTATACCAGCACCTTTGTCAAAAGGAGAAAACACCAGGTAGAGATTATATATAACATCAGGAGCTTGGAGAGAAGAGTGACCTATCCAAGGTCACATAGCAAATGAGCAGAACAGCCAGCTCAATGACTGCCTCATTGCGTTTCTACCCTGTTATCCGCTTCTTCACACCACCCCTCATTCAGTTACAAATTGTCCTACGGTTTGGGGACTTCTGAAAGTAAGAACAGGCATCCTTGTTTCTCAAAACGTTTGTGATGTATTATAGAGGGCACGGCTTGCATGGAGCACTGGGTGTGGTGAAAAAATAATGAAAAATGTTTTTCTGAAAATAAGTAAATTGAAAAAAAAAAGTTTGTGATGAAGAGCCAGCTTTGTTGTTGTTATTCTGTTGGTTTTATATCTAACTCATCATGGACTAATACTAGTATGAAGCTCATGCCAAGTATAACTTATCATGTGAACTTGACAACACTCAAACCGCTTTTTAACCTCTTAAATGAAGCTAGGCCCATGATCACACATTTGTCTGTCACTGTAATGTCAAATTGCGATAAAAATTTGTAAATGTTGGGGTGCCTGGGTGGCTCAGTGGGTTAAGGCCTCTGCCTTCGGCTCGGGTCATGATCTCAGGGTCCTGGGATCGAGCCCCACATCGGGCTCTCTGTTCAGTGGGGAGCCTGCTTCCCCCTTCTCTCTCTCTGCCTGCCTCTCTGCCTACTTGTGATTTCTGTCTGTCAAATAAATAAAGAAAATCTTTAAAAAAATTTGTAAATGTTTACTCTTACTTTCTGCAATTATCTCACTGCAGATTGGTGACAAACAGTTGGCACAGTGATATCACACCTGAAGAAGCATTTGCTCTGCATCCATTGTCTCATTCTGTCTTCATCATATCCTGATGAAGTAGGAAAACCAAGATCTTGTGACCCATTTGAATCAGATAAGTAAACCAAGGCCAGGAAAAGTAAAAGGCTATTCCAAGATCACACAAGGCGAGGCCAGGATCAGAATCAAGAGCTCTGGACACCTTGAACAGTGCTCTTCTTATCCTACCCACATCACTCTGCCTCACTCGATTACAGTTTAAAAACATTAATAAACCAACTGGGTTAAAGAAATCAGTGTTTTCTTTACATCCCAAGCCCAAAGCTCAACCTGAGTTATCGAGCTGATGAAAGTTTATCTTTTGCATGAGGAATTTACGCATTATTTACATAATCAGATTCCCCCAACCATCCCCAAATGCTCAGAGAAACTAATTCAAACTAGAGTTACACTATATTTCATGCTTAAACATTTAATGAGCTCCTCATCATCCCCCTGTCTGTGGGTCCTAGGGTGGAGATGAGGAGGTTTCTCCAGAATGTTGTGCAAGGGAAAGTTGCTGATGCAACAGAAGCACAGGCCCCACTTACCTGCTTATGGGAAGCCTGTGGCAGTGTTTTCCTTGGGCCAACACTGGCAAAGTCAGAGAACAGAAAGTGGAGAATGCAGGAGGATGTCAGGCCTGCACCCTGAAGAAGTCTGAGCATCACCTCTGTCATCCTGGGCTCTCACATAGATTGGGCACAGAACCTACACCAGTCACCGTGTGCCCACCATGTGGCTCAGGAAGAGCGGCTGCCACACTTTTCATGTTCCACAGTTTCATCAAGGAGAGGAAAGAAATCCTGCCCATCTGTCTGGGTTCTGGAACCTGCACAAATCTAGCCTTAGAAGAAACATAACCTCTCTGAATTCTTTATTGGACCTGGGTTGTGTGGTGCTTCAATGCTGAGAGGAGGCCTTTTACTTCAACTTTGCAGTCTTTACAATCTCCAGAGGTTCTGCATACATAAAGATGGAAAACTCCCAGCAAATTTAACCCTGGGATCTGGTGCAGGGGCAAGGCTCAGGGATAGTGGTTTGACATCAAGGCACTGAAGAAACATGCAGTGCCACTCTTGGGTCTGAGAGTACGGCAAAGTGGCCTGAACCCTTGGGACCCTAGGTTTCCAGGGCTGGTGGCAGAGGGTTCCTTAAGCATCACTTCAGCAAGGGTTCCATAACTGTAATCCATATCCTAATTGTTTGAGGTATTTCCTTTGAGCAAAAGGTTCAAAAGCTTAAAAAAACAAAAAGGCAAAGGGAACCACTGAGATGGTCTAATTGACTCATGTCTAAATGAAGAAAATGAGGTTCAAAGTGGACAGTGACATGGCCAAGGCCACTTAGCTAACAGAGAGAAGAGACAGCAGAGTATCTGACCCAGGGCTCTTTCCACCACACTTCTAACATTCTAGTTCCTTTTTGTTTCCAAAGCCTTTCCTGGCCTCAGGTATAAGGTAGATCTGTTGAAATCAGCAGAGACCTCCTGACTCTCTGGAGAACCCTCAGTTCTGCCTTAAGGTCTCACACATTCCCTCTGCCTGGAATGTTCTTGCTGCAGATGTTCATGTGTGCAAACCCTCATGACACTGACATCTTCTTGATCTAATGCCACCTCAGAGAGGTTTTCCCTGTCTTCTCCCTATAAAGTGGCTTCTTCCCATCTTACAAACACATGCCAGCCACCTTCTACATTTTCATGTTTTATTTTCTTCATAGCCCTTATTAGCAACTGAACTTGTCTTATCGATTTGTTATATTAATTAATGTCCATCACTCTCAACAGAATGTAAAGTCATAAGATTAGGGACTTTGTGTATTTCATCTACCATTTTATCCCCAGATCCTAACACACTTCCTGTCACATAGTAGGCACTTAATTAATCTTCAAATGAATGAACGTCTATCTTCATTTTGTATACCAAGGCGAAGACCTTCAGAATAATAGCAATTTGCTCCAGTGTTCAGCAGTGTTTGTCACCGCAAATTGTCCCTGATTGCAGTTGTCACATGCATTTGTGAAGGAATCTACATGAGTCCCTCATCTCTAAGATGCTCACAGCTGAACTGCTCTAGCAAAATCTCATCTACTAAACATAAGGGCCATAGAAAAAACATCCAGACCCACTTGGCCTTCGTTTCCTGGGTAACCAAGGTTGTATGCTTAGATACACATGACCAAGCAGGATTCTCCCAGGGGACATAAGCATTGAAGACTCAGGCACCAGCTGTGTGTTTTTTTACTTTGTCAAGTAGCCACTGCCTGATGCTGACAAACAGTTCAATGGTTTGATCTCTGGGGCTAGACCCAAACTCTCAGGGAACAAGGTTCCCAGACCCAGTACCATATGTTTACCTCCAAGCTCAGGGAACACTTGGGTTCCAGTCTGTGTAATATGTAATTACATAGTAATTTGCATTTTATTGTATATGTATTGAGGTCAGACAAAAATTGAATGGTACATTCTTCTATGCATAGATACTAAGTCATGCCTAATATGATGGTCTAAATTCTCTTTAATTCAATGAGGAACAAACATTACAAACTGGTGGTTCCTGGTAGCAAGAATGATCACAGATGTGTTATGATTGGCCCCAAACAGTATTTTTTCTTAATTAGTGGTTACCATTTAGAAATCAGGAGTTTCTCATAGAAATCCAGATTTCCAAGTTCTTAGTTTGGTTTTTCTGGAAAGCAAGCATTGAGACAAGGAGTTGTGGATAAGTAGTTTCTTTGGAAGTTGATCCCAGAAATCAATATTAAAGGAGCAGGAAGCTGAAACAGACAAAGAGGAAAAGCTGGCAAAAGGGTAATTACTGCTGGAAGCAACAGAGGCTTGACTACACTGGAATTTCTGGGATGCAAGCTGAATGTTCTCCACAATCAATGGCCTAAAGGATGAGAGGCTGTGACATTTATGCACCAGTGCCCATCTCCACTGGAAACATTAACTTCCTTTCTCTTCTGCATACTCTTTTAAGCCAACCCAGGTTTGCTTATTGGCTTACTTGACTCCTATGATTAAGAAGACTCAAGATTTAAAAGAGAAGGATATATAGCACAAGTTTGAAACAAAATGCTGTCCTTGGTAAGTAAGTGAATTGCCCACCACAGTTGCAGCTGATATCCGAAGTGAAACACAGAGATGTGACAAGGTACCAAAAAGCACCTGCTACAGTCCACCCCTTGGACATATCAGAAGCACTAGTTATAACTATAGTTCCTGATATTTCTTCTGATATAAATCTTAGCTGGAATATGGAATGATTTAGAGGTTTCTGCTTGGCCTTTTCTACTTTAATGGTTCTTACTGCATATGTCAGGGATCAATGTGAGGGTTCACACTTAAGTATATCCATCCTACTTATATACTCCAGGTCTACCATGGCTCCATCTATTATAAGATGGACATGGGTCAAGATTTCATTTATTATCTGTCCTCCTAAGCCCTAACTCTAATCAAGGGGCCACTATGATATTTTGGTTCCCCTCACGTAATTGTAATCTATAACTCTGTATGCAATAACCCTAGTAAATTCTGAGTACTTCTCTTTTCTTTTCTTTCTTTTTTTTTTACCTTTTTTTTTTACATTTACTCTCATAGATTGCTATATCAATCATTTAGGGAAGTATTAAGAGAATATTTATTGAATAAACAAATAAAATGTCACTGTCATGGCATTTCAGAGTTTTTCTTCAAGAGGAGCCAGTCTCCCTTCAAGCAAAAGGCCCTGAATCTAAAAACTCAATCATGTGTAGACATTGAATGAGGAATTGTAATCATTTACTGCTGTGGCTGATGTCAACCCTTGCTCATCAATTCTCAGTTATTTCTTATTATATAGGTCAAGCAGTAACTATCATCAGCTTCCCACCTAGCTTGCTTCTATGAATGGCATCATCTAATGGCCATTATGACAGAACCTTCTGAGTCAAAAAACTCTGGTTATCATCCCAGCTCTGCTGCCAACTGTGGTCATTACGACCACCTTTCCTCTGATGTAAAGTGCTATCAGCTGGCTTCTGAAATTATGGAGCCCAGTTCCACGGCAGTGTCTCCTACAATTAATTCTGTCCTACAGCAGTCAGCCACCATTGAGCTTTTCAGTCATCTACCAATCATGTATTCCTAATTGCCCAGTGAAAGGCATGTCTTCTGAGCCCTACCAGGGAAATAGTCAGATACAGGGTACTCAGTGGTACTCCATTCCAACATTTTGACTTCCTTTTGGCCTTATTATTCACTTCACAATACTTTGCCATACCCAGCTCATTTATTGTAACTTATCATCATGCTCAAACTTCAAGGATCCATTCCAGAAGCTTCATAGGAATAGCTCCATGTGTCCTTAAACACCTACCTACATCAATGAGTTCACACTCACACAGTTTTGCATTCTGTTCCACCTGATCCAATTCCATGTTGATCTTACCTCTCACATGTTTCCCAGGCTCCCGCCTGATCCTACACTGCTTCAGTGAGTAAGCTTTTTATTCTCTGGAAGGGGATTTTAATTTACTTTACCTGTATTAAGGCCTGTTATTGTTCTGTTTATTTGTATAGAAACAATGAGAGGAGGCAAGCTTTTGGAAACATCCACCCAGTAAAGCTCTCCTGGAGAGAGAAGACTGTTCTCCTCTAACAAGAGAAAAAGAGTGGCAATCTATTTCTCAGTAGTGTTCAGGGAAACCTAGGAGCTCAAGTTTTATAGATACATCTACCAAAATGTTTCAAGTCCATGATTCTGGGTCCCACTCCTTTCCTAACATGATTCTGACTTTAGTATAGAATTGTTGAAGCTGCACATTCTGTCTCCAGTCATAGGAGATGACTTTAAAACTCCCATGGAGATGTTCTACATTTTATAATACCAGGGTGCATTATCAAGATTTCTGCTAACAGTAATGAAAGTTTAATTCCTCTCTAACCTCTGGAAAATGCACAGAATGCTTCCTAGAACTATCCACCAGAAAGATGAGAGTCTGAAACATTTACACAAGCTCCCATTCCCCATTGATTTAGGGATGGTCCATGAATCATTGACTTGCTCACATTTTTAGACCACACTTTCAAGTAAAATAGTGCATTCCACAAATTTAGGAAAGATCTTGAGGCACAAAGATGGCATATTGTCAATCCCAAGATGACTAGGAGTTCACATGAATCTATCCCTATAGCTGAAATAAGAACTGGGTCAAGAGAGTGAAACATGGCATTTTCATCTCCTTAAAAGCATATACTAAATGTCTAAATTTTCATGTGGCAAGTTATCTAGAGATAAAGAGTGAATATACACTCTATCTCTTCTCTGTAGGAACTCTGGGCTCTATATGGAGATAAGGTTAACCATATACTCCCCAAATTATCATGGTCTCCACCTGCCCAGCTTCTCTAATTAGAAAATGTTACCTTGCCTCTGTAGACATTAGACTTTTAAACCCTGAATTAGATTAGTCAGTGAACATAAAATTAGGAAGGAACAAAGAGACAACCTGAACAAATATCTTCATTGTATGAGGGAGAAGACAGGTCCATCAAGATGTAATTGACATGGGGCCTTAGAATTCAAATGTTCTAGTTTTGCTGTTTCTCCTATTTTCCCCTCTCTACACCTCAAGCTCCTGCTAGTTTTCTCATGAGAGGAAGTAAATAATTCCATAAAGCCCAGAACTGTTTCTGGAAACAAATCTATATTCACCAGCCCAGACTTCTGGCTCACTTCCAGAACCATTGCCCCCTACCTACCTTCATTTTGATGTTTCACAGTCACTTCAAACTCAAAGGTATCCCAAAGTGAATCATCTTTTCCACAAAATCTACATCTCCTACAAAACCCCTTTCAATTCTCTATCCTTCCTTTTCTCATACCTTGTTGCTCATATCTATTTTGGGTTTGATAATGGCTTTTATCATCTCTCACTTTAATCACAGCAATCATCCTATAACCGGTTTTCTGCATTTAGACACTCTTCTCCCTATTCTGCCCTCCATAATGCTATCAGAGTGATATTTATAAAATGGAAAATGGAAAATTTTGCTATTCCTCTTAAAAGCCAAAGGCTCACTATCACACACAGCACACAAACATTGAGCCCCTGCCTATTCTCTTGCTGGGTACCATTGTCACAGCGCTAATAACACAAACGTGTCTCCATAGTCATGGAGCTTCCAAATGCTTTATCCTCCTGAGTGTGGTCCACAAACACATACCTCCTCAATTTCCTGTTCACTTCCCTAAATTATTTCTTGAAACTCTTCCACCTCTGCAAATGATTCCAGTCATATCGACTTGCAGTTCTCTGCAGGAACAAAACCCCATGAGGAGAAGGACTGTTTTATTAGTTTTGCCAGTATGTAGCACAGTGACAGGCACTTACTTGGAACTCAATAAAGTTTCACTGAATGAACATATGAACTATAGACGGCCACAGGGGTAAAACTGGGTTGGGGCAAGCAAGGCACCTAGGGCATAAAATTTAGGGAAGCACTCACTCTTGGAGTATACCTTAGCCATCTTGTTTGCTTCACCACAGTCTGGACCCTAGACAGCCTTTAAGAGTGAGAGATTACCTGGAGGGCAGTTTGTGTGAGCTGTGCGCTATCCAGGGTCGTGCTTAGAAAGTGCCTCTCTCTGGTACTCTTTGCCTGTGTAAAGCCCCAGTTTTCCATAGATCTTGGTTTGAGGATCAAAGTGGCTTAGGTGTGCGGCACACTGTAGGGCCCAGGCTGCACTCCAAAACGCACCAAGAAGACCAGACAGAATATGCCTCTGCCATTTGGCTCTGAAAAACAAATGCTGTGCATCTCAGGTGCCTGGAGTAGCTTGAAAACACTTACCCCCAATTCCATGGGGCCATTATAAAGAAAAATTCTCAAAATTTTCTCTGTCAGTAACATCTAGGAACTTTTTTCGTGGTTTGGGATATCTTTCAATCCTGAGAGCTAGCAGCTATCTAAAAAGTTAGTCTACGTCTGCCCAACACACCTAGTTTCATTACTAACTCAAGAACCTCAGTAAACAATCTAAATGGTCTCTATTCACGTTGCCAAAAATCTGGAGACTGAACATTTCCTGCTGAATTTCACAATTTAACCTTTTTTGAAAAAAACAAATCTGAGTTAAAGAGAGAAGCATGGTTTCCTCTACAACAGCCTGCGCTAAGAAGTTTGGCTTTATTTTTTTAATTAATTAATTAATTTTTTTTACTATTTTGTGTGGCTTTTTGATTATTTAAGAGAACATGTGAGATCGTATGTTGGTTTTGGTTGCTCTCTCCAATCATCTCTTGCAGAGTACAGAGAGACTCAGTTTGCTGGCAAATTCAGATACGAGGTGCAGAGAACCTTAAAATGAAAGACCTTGAAGATGGCACTTACCCAATCAAACTTCTGCATTTAAGAAATAAAGAAATGGCAGTTGAGTAATAAAGGTCATCCAGGGAGCTGGTGGCAGAGTTAGGGTCAGGGTTCAAGTTTTCCAATAGCAAATAAATATGCTCTCCTCCATCACCATGCATAGAAATTCATCGCTGCCACAAGTCCTGGTCACCTGGTGTTGGAACTCTTAAGGAGAAATAATAAAGGGAAATAAGATAACAATATATACTAATACTATGTCCCAAGTGGTGTGCTTTCAACAGTGACAGCATAAAGTAAATGTCATTACTACTGTTGCGGTTCTGCTGTTAGTTGCTGTTATTGCTGCTGCCATCATCATCATCATCATCATCATCATCATCCCCTTTGACAACGAGGACGTCAAAGCTCTGAGACATTAGGTAATTTACCCAAGGTCGCAGAGATAGTAAGTGACTGAACAAGGATTTTAATTTAGATTTGGCTCCAAAACATTTGCCCCCCTTCACCCACACATTATGCCGTTTCCCTATTTCTCCTTTAGCTTGCTTCCTTCGAAAACATTTGGTTTTATGTTCATCTACATAAGATGTACTAAATCTCTCGTGATGACACTGTTCAACATTTCCAGCCAGATGCAGCTGAACAGATCCATGCATGAGGTAAATCACAAAATAGAGTGAATTTAATGGGCAAGTTATTTAGATGTCTTATTATCTATAATTATATAAACTCAGTAGAATTCAAATGAATGGCACATTGCAATGTTTAGCCACACCTGGCTAAATAATATCCACTATTACTTTTATTGTTACTATTAACAAAAAATAATATACATGTGCCATGTCTGTCAGATGCCATCTAATTTATAGACCTAGCTTCACATAATCCTCAAAACAACCATGCAATAGAGGGAGTAGCCACACCATTCTATGGATGAGGAAACCAAGGTCCAGAGAATTTAGATCACTTGTCCACCTTTTAATGTCATTTCAGCTGGCTCTGATGCTTCCAGGACTTGGCCTGCTTCAAGCGACAAACCGCTTCTCAGTGGGGCTGTGTCCCACATTTTGTTAATCCAGCCAGGGCAGCAAGTGCCTGGTTTGTTTAGTTTTATTTTTGTTCCAGTGTATTTCGGTGTATATTGTGATGGTTGCTCAGCAGAACTGGAGGGCTTGCACACTGCCAAGCATATCTCTCATTATCCCACAGCTGAGCATGTGCTCATGTTGTTCTCTTGTCCTGAAAAGCCCTTCCTTTTATCTCCAAATACTCCAATCTCCACAATCAAGGCTCAAAAGGCAATTCCTCCGTGTTATTCTCCCTGACTTCAACTCCAGAAAATACCTACCCCCTCCTAACTTCCATAGAATCTCATCCAAATGACTCCCTAGTTCATTAACTTACTTATTCATTCGTCACGCAAAGGAGGCTCTACTCCCTATCAGACGTTGTACTTAAAAATCGCGTTGGTTAAACACACACGTCACTTACTGAAACATGGCATTTATTACATTCTGCCTTTTGTTCCGCTTATTCGTTTTCATTGTTCTTTTATCTTAATACACGCTAAATGCTTTGAGGATAAAAATTGTATCTTCTTCATCTTCATAGTATACAACCAAACGCCTTTACACATATGTTCAATAACTAATTACATATTATGAGGGGAAAAATATTGTTTTGTTTTTCATTTTTTAAAAAAATTTATTTATTTATTTGACAGACAGAGATCACAAGCAGGCAGAGAGGCAGGCAGAGAAAGAGGGGGAAGCAGGCCCCCTGCTGAGCAGAGAGCCAGATGTGGGGCTCCATCCCAGGACCCTGAGATCATGACCTGGGCCAAAGGCAGAGGCTTTAACCCACTGAGCCACCCGGGCACCCCAAAAATAAAATATTTGACAAAATGAGAATGTTGGTTAATTTTACAATTTACATAACCAAGTCATGTTTTCTAACAAGCGAATCCCATGCAAAGTAATCCAGTAGTAATATCGTCAAAAACAAACACACAAACCAACCAGGGAAGGAAAGGAGAGCAATACTCCACATTTCCATAGCTTTTGATCTTCTTTTAAAAATGTTTTTGTTTGATGTTTATCCAGATCACTAGTAAAAATATGTGTGAAGCAAACTGGTGTTGGGGGAAATTACAAAACAGAAGTGAAACTTATGAACAATCGAGGAAGTCCTCATGCCACTATCTGGGGCCACTGACATTCTGCCCCCCTCTTTGAGGCCTTGCCCTGCAAGGAAGTTAACAATTGAACCTATTCCTACCTTGACTTCTGTTCTTAGAGTCTGGGACACCTGGCTTCATGTGGGTTGGGGTTTTTTATTTTTTAGGTTTTTTTTTTGTTTTGTTTTGTTTTGTTTTTCCATGACCATGTGGTTTTCTGGCACCAGGCAGGCTCTTCCCCTCAGTTGGTGACTTCACTTTCTGCCATCTGTGAGCTCACTGCTTGCAACTAGAATCTATAAAACACAGTGGGGTAAAGTTGTTTTTGTAATTGTTGCCTGAGCATTTTTTTTTTCTCTCTTTTTTAAAGAATCCTCAGCCAGGTGCTAGGTAAACAATCTCCAGGACATTAACTTCAAAACCTCCAGGTAGCCTTAAGTGCTTCCAATTCAAGGTCTTGGGAAGAATGTGGGCTTGACCCTTGGTGGATACTGGATGTAGAGCCCATTTCCTATTCTAGGAATTCCTATTCTAGGACACCCTGGAATCTACGATCTCAAGCTATTAGGGGAGAGTCTTTCTGACCATACCATCTGTCCAAATGATAAAAATCCAGCCTACTTCCAGCCTTTGGGGCTGATTATTTTCAAACCTGCTTTGCAAAATTCTATAGTTTTTCTCTTGCAGTAGTGACATGTGTACATGAGGGGTGTCTTCAGGGTGGGTCCTAAATTAGCTATGTACCTCTGAATATCCTCTATATTCACTAAATTAAGATCTCCAAAAGAAAGAGATAAAAGAAACAGCTCAGAGGAGAGGGCAGAATATTTCTGAGATACCATGGAACTCTTCCAAAGAGTTTAATTTCAGTGAAGTGTGTTTTGTTTTGTTGATACGCTCTCCTGCTCGCTGGCTCTCCCCCATTTAAATAAATTCATACCTTTAAAAAAATCACTAGTTAAAGAGTTTGAGAATCAACTAGTAAAAAGGTTTCCAAAGGCTGATCAGTTTGGTAAATTTATATTTTCATCAACTACCTAGAGAAATACACCTGAGAGAAGCCCTTCCACCTTCTTTGACACTGAAATATCTGCCAATAAATAACACATCTGTAAATGTCTCTCCTGATTCCTTGCCCCACTGGAGCCACAAAGCTGCGTTGTTATGGAAATGTGGCAAGATGGGGGTCACGATGCATCTTCTGTCTTTATTATAATCTTCTTTGCTATAGAAAACTCTCTGATGCAAGGCCACTATATTTACTCTCATTTCATAGACTATCATTATAGTAACATCTTTATTCCACCTCAAGCACTGAAAGGCCATGGTGAATGGGCTCCCTTATGGGGGGAGAGTCAGCCTCATTGAATGGAGTCTTGTGTAAATTCTAGATGTGATCATCTCTTCCATTCTGATGAGAGCAGCCACATGGCTCCAGGTTTACAGACTTGTTATCTATGCCTGGGGAAGCAGGAAACTACTGTACACAGAAGAAACCTTCATGGCTTTTTAATTTGCCTTTGCATGGGGAAGGTGGAGAATATAGGACAACAGTCAGATGGAAATTCAGTGGTTCTGGCTGAAAACACTTAGAAAATCAAAAAACTGGTGTGTTGTAATCAATGAAACAAGGAGAAGGCAGAGAGGCATCTGTAAAGAGATGGAGGCACAGAGTCTCAGTTAATAAGCATTATTGTGGGGATCTAAGACATTAACCCAGTTTTTCCATTATGTTAAATATATTTTGTGTTGAAACATGTTTCTTTTAGAAAATCCCTGTTTGGCAATATTTTTTGAGCCCTCTTTACATATCTAGCCTCACAAATTTTCCATGGAGTAGTGAAGAAGGAACTTCACTTTCAATTCTGTAGTTTGAATCCCAACACATGCATTGCTTTTCTAGGCCTGTTTCTCTTTTATAATAAGAAGTAATAATAACGTCAAATTTTGAACACAATTACAAGGTTTATATCCATGACACAATAAAAATGTCTACATATCTGAGAATCCTAGTCCATCCATGTGACTCACATGAGTTATTTAACTCTTTTTTGGACCTTGTTTCTTCGTCTGTGAAGTGAGAGTGAGAATACCTACATCTTAAGTGTTGCTGTAAAGATAAAATTATATAATGCATATTATATTCATTTCCTGGTTTGCAGCACATAGTTTAGGAACTGAGGAAGTTACACAGAGTTTGACACAAGGGCAGTCATTTCTGGATATTAATGTCTAATTTGGATAGACAAAAAACTGAGGCACAGAGGTTCTGGTTTTAGGTAAAAGGAACAAAGCAAGGTCCTCTGTCTCGTCCATTGTAGAATGAATGGAGGAGTTACCTAATGACTCCAAAAACTTAAAGGTATTTTTTTTCTTCTGATTCTGGAGACCTAGACTCAAACTTAGCCCAAATCTTGAAACTTCATACTAGTTAGAGACAGAAAGAACATTCAAAGGAAGCCATTTGTTTCTGCTCCAAAGAATGGGAAGGAGGGTACCTACAGAACAGAGACAGTACAGAAAATCCCCCTATTTTTTATTTTGTATTTTTTCATTTTCTTTTATCCCAGTCCCCAGGTAATCCCCAATTCCAAAATTTAATCCCAGAGTGGTTGGGTAGCTCCCATCCAGTACCTGAAATTCTGAGAAATGGGAAGACTTCTGACCAGAGAAATTGGTATCTGAACAAGATATAGGAGATCCCTCTTGCTTTTTGTCTAACCCTTTTTCTTTAAAATTTTTATTTAAATTCAGTTTAGTTAACATATTATTAGTGTCAGGAGTAGAATTTGGTGATTCATGAGTTGCATACAACACCCAGTGCTCATTACCTCAAGTCCCCTCCTTAATGCCCAGTCCCCAGTTACCCCAACCCCCCAACCACCTCCCTTCTATCAACCCTGGTTTTCCTACAGTTAAAGAGTCTTTTATGGTTTGCCTCCCTCCCTGCTTTTATCTTATTTTATTTTTCCTTTCCTTCCTCTATGTTCATCCATTTTGTTTCTTAAATTCCAATATGAGTGAAATCATATGGTGTTTTTCTTTCTCTGACTGGCTGATTAAATTTAGCATAATACCCTCTAGTTAGGTCTCTCTCTATCAACTTGCCATCTGACTACAGAAGTTCAGATCTAGCTGTGGAGACTGTGCAGCAAATTAAAGAGACTATAAAACTCCAGCCTTCTAGCCAGAGGGCCAAGAAGAGGAGATTCTGGGAGCCAGAGTGTCAGAGAGATTGAAGAGACGAGGTAGTTTGAGAAAGATATGTTGCAACATTATGTATGAACTTCTGGGCTCACCAACAAGCTGAGCATGCATGCACTTGATACTTGAAGCTTCCAGAACTAAACCATAGGTCTGATCATTTACCCATAGTGGCACACATATAGACCAAATCTGAACAGCACTGCAAAACCCTTGAAGCTGAAATGGCATTAGAAACAATGGCCCATTAATGTTGGTGTGGCCTAAATGTAACTGAATTGATTACTTTGTTAAAACAAACAAATGAAAATTTCTATTGTATTAAAGATCCACAGTCAGGGGCACCTGGGTGGCTCAGTGGGTTAAAGCTGCTGCCTTCGGCTCAGGTCATGACTCCCAGAGTTCTGGGATCGAGCCCTATATCAGGTTCTTTGCTCGGCGGGGAGCCTGCATCCTTCTGTCTCTCTGCCTACTTGTGATCTCTGTCTATCAAATACATAAATAAAATCTTTTAAAAAAAAAAAAGATCCACAGTCATTTACATAATATCCAATATGTCTAGGATACAACCCAAATTATTTGACATACGAAATGTATCCCAACAATTTGCAAGGGGAAAGAGAATCAACAGACCCCAACCAAGATAACAAGATGTTGAAATTATCAAAGACTTCAAAGCAACTACTTACAAAAGTGCTCCAAGAAATAAGGGCAAACACTCTTGAAATAAGGGAACTAGAGAAAGTCTCAGCAGGGAAATAGAAGCTGTGAAAAACAATCGGATACAATCAGTACAGTAACAAAAAAAAATTTCAGTTGATGGAATCAACAGGAAAATGTAAATTGCAGAAGAAAGAGCCAGTAAACTTGAAGATAAAATATCCAATCTGAAAAAAGTGGGAGAGAGAGGGAAATAAACTTAAAAAAAGAGAGAGAGAGAGAGAGAATAAAGGCTCAGGAACCCAGGGACCATACCAAAAAGTTTAACATTTGTAGAGGAGAATGAGTGTTACAGAAAAAAAAAATTAAAGAAATAACATGTAAAAATTTCCCAATATGATGAAAGATAAAAACCATGTCTTCAAAAACATCTCAGTGAATTACCAGTAGAAAAAAACAAAGAAATACACACAAAGACATACTATAATCAAACTGATGAAGACCAAAAACAATGAAAAATCTCTTGAGAGCAGCCAGAGGAAAAGGAAGCAATACATACAGGAAACAGCAATTCAACTGACTGTTAATTTCTCATCACCAATTAGGAAAGCTTGAAAGTAATGGGACATTTTTAAAGTGCTGACAGTAAAACAAACAAAAAACACTCTCCCCGTCAATCCAAAAATGCTGCAAACAGCAAATACCTTTCAGGAATGAAGATGAAATAAAAATATTCTCAGGTAAAGAAAAACAAAGAGAATTCATGACCGGCAAAACTGCATGAAAATAAGTGTGAGA
The DNA here is from genome assembly GCF_020171115.1 of Neogale vison. NCBI lineage: Eukaryota > Metazoa > Chordata > Mammalia > Carnivora > Mustelidae > Neogale > Neogale vison. The sequence continues at coordinate 33,544,443 of NC_058097.1, read as the reverse complement.
GAATGTTCTTAAAGTAGAAGGGAAATGATAATAGAAGAAAACTTGGAACTTTTGGGAGTGAAAGAAGACCAACTGAAATGGTAATTATCTGGATAAATTTAACATTATTTTTCTAATTTTAAATTCTTTGGAATGCAGAGGACAGTTAACTGTTCTTTCTTGGGTCTATTTTGCTGGTTTGTATCTTTAGAGGGATTGGTCCATTTTAACTAAAATATCAAATTTATCTGCATAAATATCCATTCAATGTCTGTGGCACTTGTGATGACATTCCCTTTTCATTCTTGTTATTGATAATTAGGGTCTTCTCTTTATTTGCTTTTTCAGTCTGGTTAGAGGTTTTTCAACAAATAGTGATAGAATAATTGGACATTTCTATGCAAAAAAAAAAACTTGATCCATATCTCACACCTTTTATAAAATTAGCTCATAAATCTAGGTATAAAACTATAAAACTTTTAGAAAAATAAAGAAATATCTATGACCTTGTGTTAAGTAAAATGTTCTTATCAATGGCACCAAACGTATGATTCTTAGAGGGAAAAAATGATAAATTAGACTTCATTAAATCAAAAACTACTGTTTCACAAAGACATTGTTAAGAGAATAAAAACTTAAGCTACAGATTGGGAGAAAATATTTGCAAGTCACATATTCAACAAAGGACTTATAACCAGAATGTATAACGATCTTCTAAAATTCAACAATAAGGAAAATAACTCTATAAAAATGGACAAGAGATTTGAAGAAATACTTCATCTAAGAAGACCCATGGAAGACAAAAAAAAAGTACATGAAAAGAAACTTAACATTGTAAAGTAAGCTCATGATATCAGTGCTGATTACACTACAGGGCAACTGGAGCTTGGACATTGCTGGTGAAGATGCACAATGGTCCGAGTAAAGCCACTCTAGATAGCAGTTTCTTGTAAAGTTAAACATATGTTTACTCCAATCCAGACATTCCACTCTTATATATTTACCTGAAAAAAAGTGAAAACATATGTCTACTTTCACACAAATGCTACAGCAGTTTCATTTATAAAAGCTAAAATCCAGAAAAACCCAAATATCCATTATCATCATTTAGCAGGTGAATAAATAAGTGATCATACCTTCATACAATGGATTACTACTCGTCAGTCAAAAGAAATGAACTATTGATATACCCAGTAACATGGATAACTATCAAAGGCATCATGCTGAGTGAAAAAAAAAAAAGCCAATCTCAAAGCTTTCATGTTATGTGACTCCATTTATATGGCATTCTGTAAAAGGAAAATTATAGGGACACAGAGCGGTTCAGTGGTTTCCAGACCTTTGGGGGAAGAGAGGCTTTGACTACGTAGGGCCAGCACAAGGGGATGTTTTTGACTTGCTGATACTGTTCTGTGTCATGATTGTAGTTGTAGTTACTTAAACCTGCACATGTCTTAAAAGTCCTGGAACTATTCACCAAAAAAGAATTAATTTTTGGTTTCCAATTTTTTTTAATTTAAGCAATTTATTAAAGCAGAAGGGAATATCATTTAGGTTAGAGGAATATTTCTTGGCTTCATGTCAAAGGTGAGGTTTGTGTAGATATCGAAGGATGGGCAAGATTGGAATATATGAGAATAAATAGTTTTTGGTCTAGTGATTAGCGTGAAAAGTGATGAGACTAGGCATGATGTATTTGCTAGACAGGGAATAAATATGCCTTGGCTATTATAGGAGATGGTAGCCAGGAAAAGAAGTTGTGGGCTAGAATTTTGAAGTAATTCAGAAGCCAGGTTAAAGGACAGAAACAAAGGGTCCTACATTAGACCTCAATTGCCTAGATTTTCACTCCATGATCCAAAGGATAGATAATAATATACAACATTCTCTAGTTTATATGACTATATTAATGAAGTCTCCATCTAAGATTTTATTTATTTATTTGAGAGAGAGAGAGAGACCATGAGAGAGGAGAGGTCAGAGGGAGTAGCAGACTGCCCACCGAGCAGGGAACCTGATGTGAGACTTCAGGGACTCCAGATCCTGGGACTCCAGAATCATGACCTGAGCTGAAGGCAGTTGCTTAACCAACTGAGCCACCCAAGTGCCCCTGAAATCTCCCTCTAAATCACTAAAATAACTTATAATTTCAACAAATATAAAATAGAGTTCAGTTATGGCACTCACTGCAGGCAATTACATAGTTTGAAAAGCTCTGGGTCATTCAATTACTTGTAATTTCCCATATACCTTTTATTCCTATTCAAGAAGACATCTTGGAATTTTAGTGACAGTGATGCTAATCAGGATAACATTGAATCTAGCATAGGTCATAAAAAGATAAGCAATTTACAAACCTTACTACCTTGGTGAATTTGACTATGCTTTGTAATAAGGTACGAGCAATACCATTTTAGGTTAGAATGAATTTTTCGTCTTTTCAGCCAATGTGGAAGAAATATGGCATCATTCACACTGCCAGTATGGCATTTATTCTACCACTCAACTCTGCTGGTTTTAAGTGGTGAATAAAGCAGATGTGGAAACCTCATGAAACTCTAAGTCTAGTTAATGAATGCTTGGGTCATGGTTGGAAGAAATCAAAGCTAGGAAATACAGAGGAAAAGGGAGAAAGAGACTCGTGCACCAGGAGGTAATTTGTATATGGATGGCGATATTAGTCAAAATTCTTTTTGGTTGCAAATTAAAGAAACACAACTCAAGTTAGGTTATTCGAAGGAAGGCTATCACTGAATCCTGTAACTAAATGTTCAGAGCTGAATAGGAATGCTCAGCAAATTTCTCCAGTGCCCTCGCTCACCTTTCCACTCTGCTTTCATCTGTGTGACCATTCTCAGACTGTCTCTTGTCCCATAGGTGCTATACTAGCAGCCTCATGCTTCCCTCCCACCAGCAAGAGAACTTGCTTTTCCCAAATTTTCCAGAAATCACAGGGCTGGCCCTATTGTCACAGATGGGCCCATAAATCATGGACCCATCTCTGGACCAATTCCAGAAACATAGAGAGAATTGTGGGTTGAGTGGCCAGGGCCCACCCATATGTCTCCTCCTGGGCCAAGAGCCCAGAGTCATTCAAATTTGAACTGAGAGTGGGAAAGGGGAGATTTGTCAACTGAAATCAAGATTTTGTACTTGGAGGGGGAAGTGACTCATGGCAAGCAATGCAATCGAAAAAGGAGTATCTTAGAATGGAATTGATACAGAAAGGAGGCTCAGATCATTCTAGATCCCTTAATAAGAGTCCAGAAAAACCTTAAGCTGGGAGAGTTTTATTTCAAAAGTCTACTCTCAATGTTTATAGCAGCAATGTCCACAATAGCCAAACTATGGAAAGAACCTAGATGTCCATCAACAGATGAATGGATCAAGAAGATGTGGTATATATACACAATGGAATACTATGCAGCCATCAAAAGAAGCAAAACCTTGCCATTTGCGACAACATGGATGGAACTAGAGCGTATCATGCTTAGTGAAATAAGTCAAGCGGAGAAAGACAACTATCATATAATCTCCCTGATATGAGGAAGTGGTGATGCAACATGGGGGCTTAAGTGGGTAGGAGAAGAATCCATGAAACAAGATGGGATAGGGAGGGAGACAAACCATAAGTGACTCTTAATCTCACGAAACAAACTGTGGGTTGCTCGGGGGAGGGGGGTTGGGAGAAGGGGGGTAGGGTTATGGACATTGGGGAGGGTATGTGTTTTTGGGTAAATTGGAAGGGGAGTCACTTATGGTTTCAAGTGGCGGGGGGGGTGGGAGGTTGGGGTACCGGGTGGTGGGTATTATAGAGGGCACGGCTTGCATGGAGCACTGGGTGTGGTGAAAAAATAATGAATACTGTTTTTCTGAAAATAAATAAATTGGAAAAAAAATAAAATAAATTTAAAAAAAGTCTACTCTCTATAGGTACTCATATTATGGAAGTTTTTTTATTCCCACATTTATCTCAGGCTTTAATATGCTTCCGAGTTTGGTTCTTTACTGTTGTACGTCAGAACTGCAGAATTAAGACCTTCCTCAGCTGATTGGTTAGGGGAGTCATTCATTGTCCAGGGGAAAGGCTCCTGAACTTGGAACCTGATGATTTGCATGTGAATTCTGAGTATCTCCACTTCCCGGACTCTCAAACCCTCATGAAAATGAAATTGGTATGAAAATCAAAGGAGATAATGGGTAGAAAAGCACTTCACTGTTTTGTGTAAAATTTTAGCAGAAGACACTAGTGTGGGTGGCTTCTTACAAGTTGGTCTTGCATTATCAGCTCTATTATGCACTCCTGGAGGGAAGAATGTGATTTCTCATCCTGTCTAGCATCCCAAAAGGCCTACCACAAACCTGGGCAGACAGTAGGATTGTCCTAATTTCTTACTGAGTAACTCAGTGAGTAAGTGAAGGAAGAAATGAATGACTTTGGGCTTAGATTCCAATACAAATTCCTTAGAATGATTCATTTTATCATGATCAAATTTTTTAACATCAATGGGTAAAGATAAAAGCCTGATTCTCTGATCTCTGGAAATATTGTGTGCAGTTCTGGGCACACCTTTAAAAGACATGAAGAAACTGGAGGAAGTGAGGAGGAGGACATCGAAAATGATCAAGGAGGCAAGGGCAGGAGTGCCATCCAAGGATAGATCAAAATGGACCCCTTTGTTCTGGAAATGTAAAGGTGAGAAAGAAATGATCAAAGTCTTTGAAATCCTGAGGTGGGGGGATGGATGGGTAGAGGAGATTAACCCTGCCCCCAACATCCCTTAATGCCCACATCACAGACACAATTGTGGGGTCAATCCAGTGTGGTATTTCTCTGGATTTTAAGGTAGTTTGCAAATTAACAATCACTTTTGAACAGGCCATTTTCAAACCTACCTCAGAAATGAAGTTGTTTGAGTTACTTGGACATCTGAATTCACTGAAGACAAGGCTGAAGAGGAGCTTGTTCTAAAACCAGTTCATCTGTTCATCCGCAGAGGAGCGTACGGACAGGGCCAATCGCTGAAGAAAAACCAACAGGATCCTAAAACTTGAGGTACCAAGTGAACAAATTCGTTTGAGCTTTCACAAATGGGAGGAATTAGGGAATGTTATGCCCGGGTTTTCACGTCTGAGAGACCACCAAGGAGCCAAGCACTGATGCAATCACATGAGGGTTTATTTGACAAACTTAAGCTTGGGCCCAAGTATACCTGACACAGTGGAGTAGGAACATGGACCCCGAGGTGACATGCTTAAACTTGGGCCCAAGTATACTTGATGCAGTGGAGTAAGGACTTGGACCCCAAGCTTAGTTAAGGCAAGGGTATTTATGGGTTCCTGTTACTAAAGCAGGGTAATGGTCTCCGGAACCAAAGCAGGGTGGGGCTTCCTGGAACTAAAGTAGGATGGGGGTCTTTAGAACTAAAGTAGGGTGGGGGTCTTTAGAACTAAAGTAGGGTGAGGCTTCCTGGAACTAAAGCAAAGTAGGGGAAAGTTCAGCCCTTGGGCACAGGGGTCTGAGATGGCTGTACTTATGCTAAGGCTAAACCTGAGGTGGGATGGCCTTGATTTTTCTCACCCTCCACAGGAACTGCCCATATAAACTCCTCCTGGTGAAATGGTAGGCTCAGTTTCTCCAGGGAGACTTCTGCAGCTGTCAGGTTTGCTGGCACATGACCCGTATCTGTAGTAAGCTCAGGACCTTGACATCAGAGTAGAGTTAACGTACTGGATTCATGACTATATTAGTTAAGTCTCCTTTTGTGGCAAGTGATAAATGACCTAATTCAAATAGGCTCAAACCTAAAGAGAATTTTTGTTTCAAGTTCACGCAATTGTAAGGACTAGGCAGGGTTCAGATAATGTCAAATTGAAATACTTCTCTCCCTTCCTCCTCCACATCCTCCCCTCTTTCCTTCTTCTCTCCTTCCCTCCCTCTCTGTAACTCTCACGCTGAGCTAAATTGTGTGTGATGGTTAATTTTATGAGTCCAGTTGACTGGACTAAGGGATGCTCAGATAGGTGATAAACACCATTTGGGGGTATGTCTCTGCGGGTGTTCCCAGAAGAGTTTAGCATTCGAATTGGTAAACTGAGTAAAGCAGATGGCCCTTCCCAATGTGAGAGGGAATCATTCACTCCTTGAGAGCCCAAATAGAACAAAAAGGCAGAGGAAGGGCAAATTCACTCTCTGCTTGAACAGAGACATCCATTTCTCCTGTCCTCAGACTTCAGTGTTCCTGGTTCTTGGGATTTCATATTCAGACCAGGACTTACACAATCAGCCTTTTGATTCACAAGGCTTTGAACTTGGATTGAATTGTACCACTGACTTTTCTGGTTCTCCAACTTCCAGACAACAGATTGTAGGACTTCTCAACCTCTATAACCATGTGAGACAATTCCTACAATAAATCCCCTCTTATATATCTGTGTCTATGTCTATATCTATATCTATATAACCTGTTGGTTCCATCTCTCTGGAAAACCCCTATACACTCTGCCTTCTTCTCTGTTTGGCCCATAAAAGGTCATGGATTATTCTTATATAGCCTAGCAAATGAACAAAATTAGAGCTTTTTTTTTTTTTTTTTGGTCTAGCAATTGTAATAAAAGTCCTAGGAGTGAGTATCATGAGAGTAACTATCTCACATGTCCATCCCTGTGGTCAAAAGAAAAAAAAAGAAAAAAGGAAAAGCTGACCATCCAGACCTGAGTCACAAGCTGATCCTTGAAGCTGAGAGTGTGGCCACCTCATTTCAACCATATGGACTTGAAGGCAGAGACTCCAAAGGAGAATCTAAGGTGTTAGCAGAAGAGAAAAGGAAAATAGGTCAAAATGAAAATAGAAAATGGCAGAAGTACATTTCAGTAGATGAGCAGTCCCAGCATCTCCCCTGAAAAGGAGTTTTCCAAGTCCCCATGCAGATTTTGCACATCTTTGTGAGCCGTGCTCCAAGAGATACCTCTCTCAAGAAGCCACCACATCACCAACCTCAGGGCTCCTTCCTTTGTCTGAATTCCAGTGGTACCCATTTGGCAGCATACCTTCTCTTTCCCAGGAAGGTCCTCAGGGGTGGGGACTACATGTCACACTCCTCTCAGAAGACCAAAGCAACTTGAACTAGAAGAATTCAGAACATACACTGTGTACCTGGAAAATGTGCCCCTTTCTGAAGAGGGAAGTGGATTTCAACTTGAACTAAAGACGGGCTTTATAACAGCAGAGCTCCTCAACAAGACGACGGAATGTGGTGTTGCAGTGAGCAATGCTAAGTCCCCTTCTCTGGATGGAGACACAGGCTGACCTCTCTGTTTAAGGGCAATGGAGGGGACCTATGTATCAGGTGAGTATTTGAGCCTGATGACATTAGGATGTGGTCCCCTGGAAAAGAAGGTAAGATAGGGAGTTGTGCACCTTAAATTGATTGGAGAGTACCCTTGGGAGAATCACATATAGGACCGTGAGGAAGGTTGGATTGAACAGAGTGAAATGAGGCTTCAGGTAAGGACTTAGTCAATCCTAACAGGAATTCTGGAACCAGGAATTCTGGTTCTTCAGAGCTATTCCAAATTGAGACAAAATGCTGACATTAGGCATCAACCAGTCATCGGTTGTTAGAGCTGCCCCCTTTCCCCCACCCCACAAGGATAAGGCAGTTTCCCATTCCCAAGGGCAACTTCCAGTGAGGGTTGCAGCTGCATGCCAGTGCAGCTGGCATTTACAGCAACTGGGGGTTGGATATGTTGGCCTTGTAGAGGGGATGTGGATGAACATAGAGTACCCATTATATATTCCATCTAGCCTAAGATATTGTGAGATGTCCAATTGCTTTTAAATCTTAATGTGAGTTATTTGGCATTCTCAATCTCCAAACTATTCCTGCCAAAACTTAGAACCAGATGTAACTGGAGTTTTGTTGCATGATCAATTGCACATATCAGAGTGGAGAAAATAAGAAAATAAATGGAAAAGTTAGACTCAATCACATACCTTAAAAGAATCACTGCTACTAAAAATAACTCCTTCCAATCTGACTTTGAGTCCTTCAAGTGGATCCTCCAGTCTTCCTACCAACCCCATCTCTCATTTAACTGGTTAAGATGTAACCAACAGAACAATTTTTTAAATACTGAAAGGCTCTGGTACAAACAACAGCTTGGTCACTGTCAGAGCCATTGCCTAGACAGAAAGGCCACAGTGCCCTCTGACACCAATTTATGTGTTATGCTGAAAATGTTCAATAGCAGGTATTGGGGGGGCGGTACAGGGGGAGGAATACTTACTTCTTATTTGTAGCATTCACCTATTTCTGTGGATAAACACTTCTACCATGGCAATTCAAGCTACCAGTATGACATTGCTGAACACAAAGCTGAAAAGATTTGTACACAATCTCTTGCAAGTCAAGACAAGCACACTACCCACTGGTATTAACTCCAGGTTCAGATTTACCAGCCAATTGGGTTGAAATACTGTGGTGTGGTTTTGAAGGATACCTAAACCTGTGGTGATAGAATCATTTAAAAAATAGAATTGATTTGTACTGTGATAAAGACACGGTCTTATTCTGAGAATTAACTTTTCCCAGTCCCAGCCATATCTTCGACATTACAGTGATGGGTATATATGCAGATTAATTTCATAATGCTACCAGTCTAAGCTAATTTATTGCCCCAAGAGCTTCGACGCTATCTTTGGGTAAAGTCCCATGGAGAGAGAGAGAAAGCATTTATTACTCAGCTCTCCTGCTCTCTCTCTGAGCTGGATTTCTCTCTTCTAATCTCTTTGCTTGCTCATTTCTATCCTATTACCTATTACCTCTTACCTTTTTCAACATTGATGTTCAAATCCAACTATCCACTTGACTCTCAATTATATCATTCTTCTGGGTCTTTTAGGTCTTATGATTCTATACCCTGCTACTCAAGTAGCCAATGATTTGGTCCTTTATTTATTCATTTAAGGGACTATTTGAAAATACCAGAAGAAGGCATGCATGGCTCAGGCCTGTCTGTCAGGACATGTTTGAGGAATATTGGGAAGGAGCCCTACAGATGTCTCCTATGAGGTCTGTCTTAGTCTGTTCTGCCTGCTATAACAAAATACCACAAACTGAGTATCTCATAAACAAAGGAAATTTAGCTCTCACCATCCTGGAGGCTGGAAGTTTATGATCTAGGCCTGGTATGTCTGGTGAGGGCCCTCTTCCAAGCCACAAACATCTTTCTGTGTCTTCACATGGTAGAAGTGTCTAGGGATCTCTGTGTTATCATTTTTATAAGAGTACTAATCCCATGCAAGAGGGCTCCATCCTTAATTACTTCTCCAAAGTTCTACCTCCTAATACCGTTGCCTTGAGGGCTGGGATTTTAACATACAAATTTTGGAGGGACACAAATATTCAGACCACAGCATCTGTCCCTGACTTCCCCCCCAAATTCATGTCCTTCTCACATGCAAAATATGTTCATTGCATCCTAACAACCCCCACCCCCCAAATCCTAACTCATTCCAGCATCAGTTTAAAAATCTAAAGTCCGGGCGCCTGGGTGGCTCAGTGGGTTAAGCTGCTACCTTCGGCTCAGGTCATGGTCTCAGGGTCCTGGGATCGAGTCCCGCATCAGGCTCTCTGCTCAGCAGGGAGCCTGCTTCCTTCTCTCTCTCTCTGCCTACTTGTGATCTTTGTCTGTCAAATACATTAAAAAAAAAAAATCTAAAGTCCAAAGTCTCACCTAAATATCCTCTAAATCAGGTGTGGGTGAGGTTCAAGGTATGATTCATTCTGAGGCAAATTCCCCTCCAGATGTGAACCTGTGAAATCAATCAAATTGTATGTTTCCAAAATACAATGGTGGGACAGGCATAAGGTGGACACACTCTCATTCCAACAGGGAGAAAGAGGAGAGAAGGAAGAAGCAATAAGTCCCAGTTAAGTGCAAAATCCATCAAGGCAAATAGCAATGTCATTTTTAGAAGGCTGGGATTGGTCATGAAGACCATCTCCCAACCCCATTTTTTTTAAGACCCTCCAATAGAAAATGTTCTTAACCTCCGCAATCCAGATTTGTCTCATTTTGTCTCTGTTCACCTGTCTCTACTTCCCTTTGAGGAGAAAAAAAAGGTCTATACCTACTCCTTACCTCATGTGTCCAGCCCTTCTTAGCACAAGTCTGGGTATATGATAGGCATTCCCTGAAGGCTTGCTAAATTGCATGTAACTATGTTCTTCTGGGCAGAAGAAAGTATTTGATGAGTTCCTAACAATGAATTGCCTTTTTCCAGGATCTGGTTGACTACCCAGAGAGGTTGAAGATGGAAGGAGCACCTGCCATATGCATTCCTCGGGCAGAACTCATCTTTCTAGATGCAGGACCCCTGGGGAAAGAAGTAATGCAGACTTCCTGGAGAAAGTCCACATTCGCTCATCCTCAAACCTGCTGTGCAAAAGCTACGTGGGGACCCTGGGGCTAGCCCTCAGATGTCCTCTCAGGATTGCTCCCTTCTCAGCACAGCCAGACATCTCTGCCTCTGGTGTGGTCTGAGCTCCTCCTAAGGTCTGGGACAATAACCACAGTCCCCAAAGGATTTTCTCCTTTATTCTATCATATCACAGACAAAGTCATTCCTTAGATGTCTTTTGTGGATTGGTCTTTGCAGTTTCTGTTTCGTCTCACCTCCGTTTATTATGACTTGAATATAGAACACACAAGACGTTTGTGATCCGTCGTAGGCAGTCACTGGCACAAACACTGCAGTGTTGGAGACATGATAGAAAGTCCTCAGAAGAGGGGCTTCACCCCACATTGGAAGACCTTCAAGGGAGTGATTCAGGAGGGATTAGAGACAGGATGCCAAGAAGATTTCAAATTGTATGGGCCTTCTTAGGTGAGAGAATGCAAACCAGTAGCCTGCAGGCTGGATCCAGCCCTTAGATAAGTTTGACTGACTTCTCCAGTGCTTTTCTTTTAGCTGAATTTCTTGCCAACATTTAAAAATCAAAATATTGCAAAAATATTCAATATTCCACTTTGTTTGAAAGTCAAATCTGACAATGCTGCATACATATCCCTCAAACTAAGAAATGCTGCCTTTTTTAAATGAGACATGAGATCTTAGCTTCACCGCTACCTCATCTGGCCCACTCACTAATTAACAAGTATGATGTTTTAATGTAAGTTGCTCTGGATCTTTCATGGAGCTGTTTTCTGTCCTAACTCTTGTCCTTCTTCTCTCCACACATGTACACTCTTCCCCTTTCCCCTTTCTGAGATTTCTTTCTGCTTGTCTACCACAATGCTGTCCAGGGTTAAAGCAGCCTAGTTTGGGGTTGGGCACAGTCAGTTAGACCTTTCCCTTGGATCTCCTGTGGTCATTCCAAACACCATAGACAGAGTGGAACTCACCATTTTCCACAACCACCCTTGTCTTTCTCTACTAACTCCAGCTTTCCAGACTCAAAACCTGGAAGCCATCTCTTTTTCACCTCCTGCATCAAGGTATTCCCCTTAGATTTGTTACTGCTATCTCTCCTCAAGGTCTCCCACCTTCCCTACAGCCTGTACGCTTGAGCAAGCCCTCATTCCCTCTGATCCAGACTCCAGGCTTGGTCTCCTACCTGCTCTTCTCATCTTCATTTCCCTTCTGCTGACAATCATTTTATTTTTATTTATTTTATTATCGTACTTGAGTCATGTGATTTCCCAACTCACAAGCTTTAGATGGCCACCCACAAGGTACAGAATTAGGTTATACTCCTTAGGAAGGTGTTCAGGCCTCTTTACAGTTTGTACTCAGTCATTCTCGGCTTTCTAAAGGCAGGAAAGGGGAAGCCAGAAAGAGCTGAGCTATGACATAAGTCAGACTTTTCTTCAAATTCCAGCCCCACCTTTCAACCTCTTTGTCCTCATCTGTAAAATGGGGATACAAGGCTCTAAACTGTAGTCCCCCATTTTATATCTTCCTATTAGAATCCTACGCATCTTCAAGACCCAGATCAAGTGCCATATTTCATTGAAGCGTTCCCCCTTTGGGCCAGTATATGTCCCTCTAGAGCAAGGGTCCACGAATTCTTTTGGTAAAAATATTATAGTTTTTTTTTGTTTTGTTTTGTTTTTTTTAGCCATGCAGTCTCTATTCTAGCTATCCAGTGCTGCTGTTGAAACACAAAAACAGCCACAGCCTTAAGCAGATGAATGAGTATGGCTATGTGCCAATAAAACTTTATTTATGAACCCTGGGATTTGAATTTCATATATTTTTGCCTGTCACAAAACATTATTCTTCTTTTGACTTTCTTTCAACCATTTAAAAATATAAAACTCATTCTTAGTTTATGAGCCATACAAAAACAGGCAGGCGGTGGGCCAGATTTGGTCCATGGACCTTAGTTTGCCAACTCCTACTCTAGAGCAATTATTTATAATTATTCATTCTTATTTATTCTCTCTCTCTTCCCCTTCCTATATCTCTCCATGTCTTCCTCTCCTACAGATGCTGAGCCCCAAGAACAGCCATATATTCACTTCTCCACCACCCAATCCTAGCATAGGAAAACCTTTCTTCAAAACCACTACACTTAACCCCTCTGCTCTAGGACATTGCTGCCAAGTTCAGACAGCTCTCAGAGCCTGCCACTGCCATCATGGTTTGGGTACACTCACAGGAAGCATAAATGACAAAAGAGAAAACATGTCTTCAGGAAATTTCATTTTCTCATCGACACCAGGAGAGAGCATCACCATGTATTTTGAGAGCTGAGGGAAGGGTTTTCTCTAAACCCTTCAGATATCAAAATCTCGGTGCCATATTTCTGAACTGCCATCCAACCCACCACCTGGAAATGCTTTGCTATAGACTCTGCTACCTCCACCTCAGCCTGCAGCCCTGAATGGGCACGGATTGTCATCCTATTTTTACAGCTGGGAATCACTGCTGATCGAGGTTAAATAACGTTCTTAGAGGCTCAGCATGCCAAGGAAAGAAAGCTAGTTGTCTATGCAATTTTTTCCTCTCCTAGGGCTAAAGAGTTAGAAGTTCATCCAAGACTACAAGCAATTAAGTTGGGCTTCATTTGCTGAGTCTGGGACAGACAGCCTGCTCTGCCAGGAGGGTGTTTTTATCATAAATTCTCCTCTACCCTGGGGTTATGCTCAGCATTTCCCTGGGTCTTCAGAACCCAACTACACTTACTCTCTCGGCCTTCCAAGAGTTTAAAACACATCAAACCATTTAATGCATCTTTACTGGCTCTCGAGATAGGAATACTTCATTTGCCTTTCTGGGATAAATCCCCCCTTTCCTGGTGGTGCTACCTCAATTTTCTTTTGAAAGAACAACCTCTTCCTCATGCTTGGTCCATCGGTTCATGTAGATCTCCTCTTCCAGTTTCAAAGGCACTCATGACTCAGTCCTGACAATCAAGAAGATGTCATGCCCCTGGCCCCTGGGATCAGCTCCTAAATGGAGCTGACTTGAGTCAGCAAACTGAGGTAAGACTGAGGGTTCTGTGGGAATTACTAGCAAAGAGAAACAGCCTGTACACTAGTTGCTGAGCTAGGAGGACAGCAGCCTGGTGTTGCCAGGGCCATCTTGTGAAAAGTAGATACACAAGGGCAGAACTTCAGGGCAGAGGAAAAGCAAGATATCACCTGAATTTCAGGAGCCATTTGTGCCTGAAGCCTAACCATCTGCCTTTTAAAGAAACTTTGGGTTCTTCCTCTGGTCGGAGAGGGTTGTAAGGCCTCACACCTCTCCTTTTCCCTAAGCCTGTTACCCTCACTTTCTACTCCCTCTTCATGTGACTTCCTGTGTCTTGAATTCCCCTGAGAATGCTTCCAAATCCAGTGCAGACCTTCAGGCCAGGGCAGACCTTCAGGGCCCTGGAGCACACCAGGGATCCCACAAGCATCTGCCTTTCTCTGAATTACCATATCAAGACCGGACTGGTCCAAAGGAGATGAACAGAGGTGGATGTATTCAGAATATCTTTGGGGATTACAACAAAGAGGTTTTAATGATGGATTATACAAATATGAGACTTTGTGTGGCACCAGTGTTTTTTGAGCTTGTCAGGTCCTTTTACCCTCTTTGCCATCATTTTTCTCCATTTAAATTTCTACAAAATCAAATGCATGATATATATTAAGGATGTCTCAATTCCATCCTCATTAGCCTATGACAATTTCACGTCCTGTTATTTTATGTAGATAATAAGGGGACACAAATGAAAATAACAATGACTCAATATCCTCATCCACAGTAATGAAAGTACTAAAAGAATTCAGTAAAAGTGAATATTATATGTTACACTATATGCTTAGAGCAGTGCTTAGCACATAGTAAATGTTCAGTAAATGCTAGCTATCACTACTATTCCTATTATCACTAGCGGTACTACTACTATTTCTTCATATTAATATGATCATATATTCAAACCTGGGCACTGACTTATGTGACAAGAATCACATAAAGAAATTATCCTAATGATCTAGACTATGACCCTGTTAAATCTTTTATGTTCTTTTCAAAATGGGAACACAAAACGTAAAAGAAATCAAGATCCTGAGAATACAGAAATGTCAACTAGATGTGCTAAGAGTTAAAAGTCTGTGCCTATAATGTGCTGACCCAATGGGATGCTTGGGGAAGGAGTGGCTCGAAGACTAGAGCAGGGATGAGAAGTCAGAAGATTCAGTTAGGAAGTTTGGGGGTGGCAGGCACCTGAGACAGAGAGAAATGGTACCTTTCTTGATCTCAGACTGAACTGATAACTGACTACAGCCCTAGAAAATGTTATTAGAATTGCAGCACCAGTGGAGTTCAAATGCATTTTTAATATCTTCTAAATGCTTAATTTGGTTTTGCTGGAGATGTGTTTCATCATTCCCTCCTGCCCCTTAATTAAGCTAATGACTTTATTTCTTTTCTCCTTTCTGATCAGCTCATAACACATTTCCCAGGCTGGCCTCCCTCCTCAAGCCTGTCGTTTTTGATCTGGTTATTAGCTCTCCAGCTCACACTGTTTTCCATGTGTTGGAATGTTACTGACTGAGACTGATCCATTCAGGAGGCTCAGGGGCTGGAGGGACCCCAGCTGGTATTGTCCCTCCCACTCTTACAAAGAACAAAATCCCTTACATGTGCATACCACCTTACAATTTACTAAGCACTTGCATATCATTGCAATTTATCCCCAAGAGAAACCACTGAGGCTGGCATTACTAACGCTACCATTTTACAGAACAAGAATGTGAAAGCTAGAGACATTAACAACTGGCCCAGAACAAATAGCAAGAAGGTATTAGAGCCAAGATTTCCTATGCTCCGGCCAATGCTCTTTGCTCTTCCTTCAACACCACTGTACTTACCCACACATCCTCCGTTGAACCCATTGTGATTTTCTAGGCACTGCAGGGTACACACAGTCATGGTGGCCATGTCGGCCACCTAGGGTGTCTCAAGAGAGTCAGGGAAGAGTCACTCCATTAGGTCTCTTGTCTCCATGGAGTTGCTCTTCGGAGGAATTCAGAAATGGCAGCCCCATCCATGATAGGGCAGTTAGAGGAAGTTCTGGGGATGCTTTGACTCTTGAGAATGACTTAATGGAAATTATTTGCCAGCTCCTCTCACCTGACTGAGATCCTCCTTTTGGTCTGGATAAATTGGGTAGAGGGGTACCTAACCCCTTCAGAGATAGTCAGTCTCTCATCATTAAGAACCCCTGGAAACAAGCCCTTATTTACTTCCCTAAAAACATGTGATGATGACTCCTGTTTCAGAACCGTGGGATAAGTCAACAACGAACTGAAGGAAAATGCAAAACCTCTAAGGTTATTTTAACACACACCCAGTGGGCTATGCTAATTTAAGCAGCTCATTTACAGGTGAGGAACCTAAGTCTGCAATGCAACAAGTGACTTGTCCAAGATCACCCAACTACTTAGAGACGGTTATCTGGAAAAGGAACATCTGTAGGCATAAAGGATAAGCAGCTCCTTACACAGGGAGATGCCCTGTAAAGGTGGATGGATTAGGTGGATGGAGAAGGCAGATGGATTAAAGTGCTCTCAGATAACTTACATTCTTCTGCTCATTACCACAGCAAAACCGCTTTTCTTTATTATGAAGATGGAGCTGCAGAGTTCCCAAGGAGACACACTGGATGTAAGAAGTCACCAAGAGGGAGCAGAAGTCTGTGAGCACATCTATTTGTTGGACCAGATGAGGGTCCATGGTAAAAGTTTGTAGCTGGTGGGCCACTTGTGGACCCCTTCCACCCTCCCCAACACAGCCCATTCTCTTGATGAAAGTGGACCCTTCAGGGCAGTGGTCCCTGGGCTCAGGAGGATCCTGACAGTTTCTAAAAAGGGGTGGGGAGGGGATTTAAAGAGACTTAGGAGGCCAAGCATGAAGCAAAAGAAAAATCGACTTAGACTCCTGTGCCAAAAAGTTGAGAAACAGAACAAAAGGAAGTCAAGTTCTCCCAGGCTCTAGAAGAACGGTCAAGCTGCCACTCAGTATGCAGAGGTCGGGCAGCCACAGAGAATGAAGAGACTGGGCTGGAGATTTCACTGGAGAATCACAGTCTGAAAATGCTTCTTTCTGGCCATTCTGGGAGTCTCCCCATTTCCAAGCTCCACAAGAAGCTGAATGGGCTCTTTCTCCAATGAACTGATCACTGTGTCCAAGCTAATTACTGCCTTAATAACCAGCCTCCCACAGATGGCAGATTGAGCACAGAGAAGGCAAGTGGCTGGTCTCAAACTGCAGGGTGAGTCAGTGGTAGGGACAGAAATAATACTGAGTAACCCATAGCCTTTCCTTTTGTTGCTCTGGCCAAGAAGCAGGCCCCGCTGGAGCAGCTGCTAGTTTGGTTGGGGGGGGTGCAGGGAGGGCTGAGCCAGGGAGGGGTGAGTGAGTCAGGCCTGCCCCACCCCCTCTTCCAGATCTGCCCAGGTGAGCTGTGGCCTGCAGATACGCTGTGCTCAGGAGAACCTGCGTGCTGCAGGATAATATTAGCTCACTTTTATTGCCTGGGGCCGGACACCCCCTGGCAACTTGACTGTAAACCTTTGATCTGCTGGGCTCTGGGAGCTGCAGATTCCCACACAGTCCATGGGGCAGGCTGAGAAAGGAGAGGCCTGGAGACAGAAATCTGACTCTGCAGCCGCGTCCAAAGGCAGCACTGCTTTGAAGCAGTCATGTTAGCAGAGCAGAGAGGCACCGGTTCACCATCACCTTCTCCGAGGTCCAGTGCTGTGCATGCTATACTCGTGATTTCCTGGGTAATACCTATAATATTTATTTTTTTTTAATTTTTCTTCAAATTAATTCACCATCTTAAAACTTAAGTATTTATTTTGAAAGAAGTTACAGAACACTTTCATAAGTAGAAAACTAGTACCACTTATTTTTTTTAAATCAATATGAGAAAAACAAAACTCCTTGCTAGATTTGAGCCAGAAGTTTCCTGCCAAGGGCTTTGCTCCTGAAGTCTGATATGATAAGATATGCTAGCACTTTTTCCTTGGCATAAGAAGAGGAATTGAAAGAGAATTGTGGAGACTATGAAACCATGTACCACCTAAAACCAGCAACCGTCTCTCCTGAGTTACATAGACCACCTCTTTGGAGACAATGAACTGAAATCAAATGCCACCTCTGCCATGAAGCCCTCCTGATTGCTGATCTTTGGCTTCCCCCAGTCCTTAGCTCCTGAATCCATCAGCACTTTCCACCTAATATTGCACGTGTTTAGACATATGCATGTTCTCTTTCTCATGAAATTGAAAACTCCCTAACTTCTAGTCAACCCCTAATATCTACTTAGAAATAGATGTTTTTGTCTAAATAACCAGAGAGACATCCAGTAAGCAAAAAATAAGCATTTGGCATTTTTCTTGGATTTGGTCTGGTTCATCCTCAATTTTCCCAGGGGGGGAAAAAAAAGCGCAAGAACTTGCAGCAGAAACAGATCTATCGGTGGATAGTCACAGGAGACAGGTCTAAGGAAGAATTGCTTCTATCAGTTGGATTGATTGGGGATGGGATCGGTTACCATGAGAGACAGCGAGCTCCCTGGCACTGAGACTGTTCAAGTGGAAGCTGTGAGACCTCTTACCGTGTATCGGGTTCTGGATGAGATGCAGAAGTGCCTTCTGGCCCTCAAATGGCATAACTCTCAGCCTCTGGGCTCCCAGCTAATTAACTCTCCCAATGTTAGGAGAAAACCCTGCATGGCCAAGTTTGGTGCACAGATGAGTGTGTGCGTTTGTGCGTGTGTGTGTGTGTGTGCACATCTCTGTGCATCTCCATAGGGTCACTTGTGTCTTTAGGTCTGGCATTCCCTCATCTGGCAAGGCCAGATTAACCCATTGCTGGCAGGCCATGGGATCCCATGCTCTCTCTTGGCTGACAAGCCGCATCGCAGAGGCCCCAAGGGGTTAATTAAGTTTTATTGAACCAGAGTTTATTGCAGCTGGTTCTTGTCTCTCTCCTTAAACACCTCTGCTTCCTGGGAAGCCAGAGTCCTCTGGGACAATATTTTCAACGCTGTTTAGTTTGCCTGTAACCTATATTTTATTTTATTTGTTTTTCCAGATACTCCAAGGAGAGGGTGGATGAGGTCATTCCCCAGCCCCCAACCCCCACCCTGCTCTTTATCTCTTGGTGACTCCATTAAATCAGGTTGTTTAAATGGAGCGCAGATGTTGCCGATTTTTCATATAAAGGAATGCATATTCATTTACATAAATTTCAGTGAATTATGGCAGTTTGGGTTTCACACTGAGTGTGTATTTGTGTGTGTTACACAGACTTGCCTGGCTCACTCGAGCAAAGCGCCGTCAAAAGGTATAACTAGGAAATCCTTCATATCCATGCTGTGTGATTTTCTTGCTTTATTTTATTTTTGAGGCTACCAATCCTGCTCCCGTTCTCTCTAATAGCTTAATACGATTAGAGATTTCCTCTAATCACTGCAATGTGTTTCAGCTCTATTAAAGATTTATAGGAAAGCTTTATGGAACACACCTTTTTAGAATTCAGAAGGATTTTGCGGGTTATTATTCATAACATCTGCCACTTACTGCAAAGGGCCTTAAAGCACCCCTTTAATGTGTATTTAATGCTTCTGATACAATATAATATCAAATAAGATGTGCTTTATTATGGCGGCTGTGTTTGTGTAACCGTGCGGAAGCTCTGCCGCTGTTGCAAGCCTGAGGTGGAGGGTTTATAATGGCCATAAAATCCTGCATAGAGCTCCGCGGCATTTAAGGACACACAGAGAGGAATGGTGTTTTGTTTTTTCTTCTTTAACTTCGACTCGGCGCAACGTGAAGAGAAGCAGTTTGGCAATTTAAAGAGCCACTGAACATAATCCAGAAATAAAATAGTGGTCCTTGGAGAAGTATTAAGGTCAACTATTGTTTAAAGACAGACCTTATCAGCCTGCATGTGTAGATCTACACGGTAGCCAGTCTGGGCCAACAAAGGCTGTGGGGTTCAGCTGATTCAGCTAGCCGTTTCTCCAACCAGGAGAACACACCACACCTTTCTTTACTCTTTTCCCATTAACCTGACATTTGTTCTAAATAGCATCTCACCCTCACATTTGAATGTAGGGAAGATGTGCACGGTATGTATGCCTTTAACCAAAAATGTGTGATAACATATTTATCAAGATGCTAACAATAGTTGCGTTATGGTGGTGGGTTGATTTTGTGGAGCTGGAGGCCATGTAGCAGAACAGAAAGAATGCGGCCCTGGAAGGAAGTACAGCTCAGTTCCTTACCAGCTGGAGGGCCTCATGCAAAGCATTGACCTCCCCAAACCTCGACTTGTACATCTATGAAATGGGAGTAATGTCCAGAAATGAAGGTTGTTTAATTAAATGAAAAAATATATTCAAAGTGCTTAGTAAAGAATCTGGCACATTGCAGGTGTTCGGCATTGTGTCCTATTTTTGTAAGGCGTTAATGGTATTTTTTAAATGAAAGAAGTACATCTTGAAATTCTTTTAAAAAGGAAGGATATCTATAATTGCCAGTCAGAACCTTGGACATGCAGGTGAGGACCACTAGGACCACACTGAGTAGACACAAGTGCATTTACAAGCTGCACAGGCTGCCTGAACTCATGATGTCTCTTAAGTTTGAAGGAGGACTTTAACTAGACCCCAGAGCCTTAGGGTTCCCAAAGCAGGACACCATCAAATGAACCTAAACACCCTCACTTTGCAGAAATGAGGTCTGGGGTCAAGAGAGGGGCAGGAAATTGCCCCAAAAGGGAGGAGGGTGTATACAGGGGCAACTGGGTGGCTCAGTCAGTTAAGTGTCTGCCTTTGGCTCTGGCCGTGGTCCTGGAGTCCTGGGATCAAGTCCAGCGTCAGGCTGCCTGCTCACCTTGGAGTCTGCTTCCGCCTCTGCCCGTACCCTTGCTCAATTTCTCTCTCTTTCTCTCAAGCAAATAATAAAATCTTAGAGAGAGAGAGAGAGAGAGAAGCGTGTATGCAACCCACGACTCCCACTTCCCTCTCAGAGCTGTCTTACCACCCTGATTCCAGCCAGAAGCAGACAGTAGCTCTCGTGGGCTTGGAGCCAGTACCATTTCCCCTCAATGGAAACACACCGGAGTAGCTAGCACCTCAGAACCGCTTTGTTTCTCCTTGCATTTGTTTATCCCTGTACCCACTCCTCTGTGGTGGGATCAACCCAACAAGCCCCGTGATTCAGGATATGTGGGCTCCAGAGGAAGACTGCAGCTACCCAGCCTGCGGGTGCGCCCAGGGCCATGTGCTGGGGTTGGGTACCACAGGCAGAAGTGCGTGTGTTACTATACTTGGTAATTCTGAGGTTGGAACTCCCTGGGTGCCTGCAGGCCAAATTTGCTGAACACTTGACTTTCAAACAGCCCTCATTACAGACCTGCAGCCTTCTCCTTTCTGACGGGTTTGGAGTAAATATGTAATAGGGGAGTTTTTAAGCCAGTTCTGTAAAGTGCCCTCTGTGTCTGCTGTTTGGTTATTTTATGTGGTCATCAAAGCTGTTCTAGGGATGAGACAGAGGAATGAGGGGCAGGGTGGGGGTGGGGCAGGCATTGATCAAGGATGTTTGCATCCCGTTCTGCAGAGTTTAGTGACCAACCTGGGTAAACCCAGAGGGTCTGCAAAGCACTCATTCACATATAGGTTATGTTCCCACATTCCTGGGAGCCTCAGAGACAGCAAGGTCACCTGAAAGGGAAAGACTGCTCTGAAATTTTTTCTTTTTCAAAAGTGTTCTTTCACGGCCGATATTTTATTATAAAAATAGTCAAACGTACAGTAAGGCTAAAGGAATTTTACAGTGAACCCAGGTATCTAGAGTCTATCATTAACATTTTACTAAGCTTGCTTTATCACATATCCATCCATCCATCCATCCATTAATCTATCTTATCTGGGGGATATGTCAAAGTAAACTGAAGACATCATATATTTCCCTCTAAATAGTCCAGCATGGATTTCATTAACTGGAATTCAATGTTTGTTTACAGTTTCTGTTTTGATTGTAAAATTTATGTACGAATGAGATGCACAGATCTGAAGTGCATTGCATGAGTTTTAACAAATGTGTTCATCTGTGTACCCCAACACCTTGCCATCACCACCAGAAACCACCCCCTTTGACTCTTCCCAGTAAATTCTTACCTCCATGCCCTAAGAGGCAGGCACTGTTCTGATTTTGCCCCCATTGTAGATTGGGTTTGTCTGCTCTAGAATTTCCTATGAATATTTATATAGTGTGCACACTTTTTAAAAAATATTTTATTTATTTATTTGACTAACAGAGATCACAAGTAGGTGAGGGGCAGGGGAGCAGGCTCCCCACTGAGCAGAGAACCCAATGCAGGGCTCGATGCCAAGACCCTGAGATCATGACCTGGGCCGAAGGCAGAGGCTTAGCCCACTGAGCCATCCAGGCACCTTAGTGCTCACTTTTTTTTTTTTAAAGATTTTATTTATTTATTTGACAGAGAGAAATCACAAGTAGATGGAGAGGCGGGCAGAGAGAGAGAGGGAAGCAGGCTCCCTGCTGAGCAGAGAGCCCGATGCGGGACTCGATCCCAGGACCCTGAGATCATGACCTGAGCCGAAGGTAGCGGCTTAACCCACTGAGCCACCCAGGCGCCCCCTTAGTGCTCACTTTTATGAGCTCACCCTAGTACACACTTTTATGTAAGGATTCTTATACTCAAAATAATGTATTTGAGATTCCTCCATGTCACTGCATGTGTTGGTAATGTGTTCCTGTTCCTCGCTGAGTAATATAGCATTTAGTGAATATTCTAGTATGTTTCTATAGTCTCCTGTTGATGGACACCTGGGCTGTATCCAGTTATGGCTATTATAAATAAAGCTACTATGAACACTTTTGAACAAATCTTTTTGTGGGCACATATTTTTATTTATTGTGGGACAGCACTTAGAAGTGAGATCACTAGGTCACAGCATGCATGTTTAGTTATATGAGAAACTGCCAACACTTTTCAAAAACTAATTATATCATTTTATATTCCCACTGACAATATACGAAGGGTCAAGTTGCCCCACAACCTTACCAATATTTGACATTGTTGGTCTTTTTAATTTTAGCTATTCTGATCAATGTGAAGTGCTACCTCATTTTGGTTTTGATTTGCATTTCCCTGATGACTAATGATGTTGCCCATTTTTCCTGTGTTTATTAGCCATTCATAGATCTTCTTTTGTGAAGTGTCTGTTCCAATCTTTTGTTCATTTTTAATTAGGTTGTTTGTCTTTTTATTATTGAGTAATGAGTTATTTATACATCCTGAATACCAGTCCTTTCTCAGATATATGTTATGACCACATTTTCTTGCCTGTGCCTTTCCTATTCATACACTTCAGTTTACCTTTCGATGAGCACTAGTTTTGATTTTGATAAACTCGAAAGATCTTGTTTCTTTTATCAAAATTGCTTTTGTGATCTGTTTATAAACTCTGTGCTTACTTTTCCAAACACTTTATGGTTTTGGCTCTTGCTTTTACATCTAAGACACATCTTGGATTAATTGTTGTGCATGGTATGAGGTAAGAATTGCAGTTTTAATAAGAATATGGAGTTATTCCAGTATAATTAATTGAAACAACTTTCATCTCTCCATTCCATTGCTTTCCTGCCTTTGTTGAAAATGAAATGGTTGCCTAAGTGTGGGTCCTCTATCCCATTTCATTGATCTGTGTTTCAACGACTATGCCAATATCATGCTGTCTTTACTACCCTAGCTTTATAGTAAGTTTTTTCTTTTTTTCCTTCTAACTAGGCGGGCATGGAGCCCAGCATGGAGCCCAGCAAGGGGCTTGAACTCATGACCATGAGATTGAAACCTGAGCTGAGATCAGGAATCAGATGTTTAACTGATCTAGCCACCCAGGTGCCCCACTTCATAGTAAGTCTTAAAACCAGGGAGCAGAAGTCCTCTGGGTCTGTTCTTTTTCAAGACTATTTTAGATATTACAGGTTTTTGCCTTTCCATATAAATTTCAAAATCAGCTTGTCAGTTTCTAACAAAAAAGTTAAAAAGCCTGCTGGGATTTTGTTTGCAATTGCATTGAATCTTCAGGATGATTTGAGGATAATTGACATCTTAAGGGTATTGAGTCTCATCATCCTTGAATATGGTATATTTCATCATTTCTTTGGGTCTCCTTTAATTTCTCAGCAATGTTTTCTAGATTTCAGTGAGGAGGTCTTGCGTATCTTTGTTAAATTTATTTCTACTTTAAATGGAATTTATTTTTAAAATTTCATTTCTAATTGTTGCTAGTATATAAATACGCATTTGATTATTTTTGTGTGTTAACTTTGTTCCCTGAAAACTTTCTAAATTCATTTATTAGTTTGGCAGTGTTTTTATGGATTCCTTGAGATCACCTATATTGAATCTTTATACATTTTATTTCTTTTTCTTGCCTGTTTCAATAGCTAGCATCTCCATGGCTATACTAAGCAGCAGTGGTAATTGTAGGCCGATCTTACCTTGTTAACAATCTTAGGGGAAATGCATCAAATGTTTCATTATTAAGTAATTTCATCATTACAATAACTATAGGATTTCTGTAGCTGTCCTTTATCAGGTTACAAAAGTTATTTTTGATTGAGAATTTTTTTATCAGATATGGGTTTTGAATTCTCAAATGCTTATTCTGCATCTATTGAAATGATCATATTTTTCCCTTTTATTCTATCAAACCAGCCTTGCATTCCTGGGATAAACCCCCACAGAGTTTTCTGGTAACCTAGAATTTCCCTTTTATAATTAATAAGAACATCATTTTATACAAATTTAGGTATGAAAATCAAATATCACTCTTGGACATACATAGAAAATGAAAATATAAGAGACACAAGTTGATTGGGCATTATTACAATAATTTTCTCACATTTAGAGTCCAAATCTCATTGCATTATTTTTCGTCTCTGAACCATTCATTACCTCTGTTTTTCCAGAGAGTGTTGTCTTCTGTGCCATCAGAAGGATGTTGATACAGAATTTATTAAAACCATGCTCCATTATTATCTTGAGGATTTTATTCCAGGCTGCCGTCACCTCTGCTGCAAGCTTTGATGGCATGCACAAACACTGACAGCCGCATAATGACTGCTGTCTGCCAATAGCAATATCAGGCACATTATGATTTTGAGAATGCTAAACTGTAAATAAAATATAGATCTTAGAACAGTTTGAACACAGTAACAACTTCAATTTTTCCCTATGTCACCACAGGGATTTGCAGTGGAGAATTTCATTTACTGCCTGACACATTTCTGGTCATGTTTGAAGTTTTATAAGGAGAAAACATTACTTTCATGATCAGAAAAAAATTTTCTAAATAGATGCTTTTAAGAAAGTTAATTAATAGGGATAGTCTATAATTTTTAATGCCTGATTTTAACTTCAGAAGGTTTACAAACAAAGGGGGATTTGGAAGATCATCTAGTCCATTGAGCTCATTCAACAAATGGGAATATTGGCACTTGACTAGTTAACTAGACTTGTAAGTTCCGTGAGAGCAGAAACCAAGAGTGTCATGATCACCACAAAATCCTTTTACCGTTGCATTTCCTAAAATGTAGTTGGCACTCAATAAATACTTTTGGAAAGAATGGGTGGATTCATGAGGCTTATAGGACCTATTAACTTGTCAAAGGTCATGTGGAGGAGACTTACTGGCTAAGACTGGAATACAATTTATGTTCTCTGACTTCATGGGTCCATCCTTGGTCATCTACCATATCCAGCTAAGAGAACAGTTGGCTTACTTAGGTTTTCTGGTCTTGCAAGATTATGTGTGTGTATGTGTTTGTGTGTGGTAACTTTGGGATCTTGCTATGTACACCATGAATCTTGCCTGACATGGAATCAAGTACAAGAGTCTAGACCTTGTTGTCATCGCATCATGGGAATGTCTGTCTCCTCCTTCCCCATACCATCACTGAAAGCAAGTCGCAGATGCAGTATGTGGTTATTAATCACTCCTGTTAGCCGGACTGCATCTCCGTGGCATGTTGTGCATTATTAAATTATGCCATGGTTCATTCTAGACTTGCTATGTTTAACTGCATAGAAAGAATTGCTGATCAAATCTCCCCAAATACATTTCCCCTGGTACAAATCAAGCCATTTACTTGAGCAAAGGTCACATGGCTAAATCCCGTGGATAATCAGAACCATTTGGAGCTCTGGCCCAGTCGTCTCCAAATTATGCACCATGTGCCAACCACTTCCTCATCATCCCTCCTAAACACATGCATCTTCATTTTTGTCCTTGCCTCAGTCCTTTATTGTTATCAAGGGCCATGCCAAATCCTCAAGCTGAACTCATGGTTGTCGTGCTGCCAAGCACACTTGCCTCACCCTCTCAGCATGTCTTTCCCATCTCAGGAAATGGCACCTTTATCCACCAAGATGCTGGAGCCATAGCCTGGGAGACATCCTCACTTCTGCTCCTTTCTTCAGTCCTAAGTCCATGAGTAAGTTATGTTTATTCTATTTCTAAAAAGATTTCACATGTGTGCATTTCTTTCCATTCCTAACATTTGATTTGGGGCTGCCATGTTGCACCCAGGAGCTTCCTGTCTGAACTCCAGGCACCTACTCTTGCTCCATACAGACTTCTTCCCTCAACAGCCAGAGTGATCAAAGAACTCAAATCAGCTCATGTCTTTTCTCTGCTCAAGACCCTTCAGTGCCTTCCTATTTCTCATGGAATAAAATCCAAACTATATACAATAGCCAACAAGCCTACACATGATCTAGCCTCTGCCTAACTCTCCAACCACAGCACATAGGATTTTCTCCCCTCGCTGACCATGCATCAGTCCTACTGGCCATTGGTTTCCTTGAGCACATCAAGTTCATCTCCACTCCAAGGTCTTAGCACATTCTTATTTCCCCTGCCTAGAAGGATGCCCTTAGGCTAGCTTTTCACGTGGCTGGACCCTTGTCACAATTCTCATATCAGTTTAAATGCCACTTCCTCAAAGAGGTCTTTCTGAGCTCTTTATACAAAGTCTTTCCAATGTCTCTCCTAACACTTAGTACAACTTGGCAATTATTTTATGTGTCTGAGCATTTGTTTTTTAATCTGGCCTCTCTCATTAAAATGTCAGTTCCTTGAAGGCAATACTTTGTATTGTGCAATGGTGGCACATTGCTTGATACATCCTATGCTCATATGTATACCTCACATACCCACACATGCATATACCTATATATATGTGTGTGTGTGAATAAATGACTAAAATCCCACTTTCCCCATGAAGTCTTCCCAGTCTACGCCACCTACATGCCTCTCTCCTTCCCTCTCATTTGTCCTCACTATATACAACATAAATTTCCACAACTCTCTACTTTACCATTTCTATTCTTTTCCTGGCTACTTTTCATCTATCCAACATGATTGTGATTTTCCTTGTAAATGGGATTTCTAACTCCTCAGTCTATAAACACTTATTTTCATGTAAACACTTGATGAAGTTTGTACACCCGACTTTGTATTTCAGTGACTTCTGTACCCATTACCTTATTTGTCAGTGGCAGAAACTCATCTCAAATTTTAAGCAAAAAAGACGTTTACTGATTCATGTAACTGAAAAGGCCAGGGCAGTGCCTGGATGGATTCAGGTGCCCCAGTAATATAATCAGGACCCCAGACCATTCTCCAATCAAGACATACAAATGGCTATCAGACACATGAAAAAATGTTCATCATCATTAGCCCTCAGGGAGATTCAAATTAAAACCACATTGAGATATCCCCTTACACCAGTTAGAAAGGCCAAAATTAACAAAACAGGAAACAACATGTGTTGGAGAGGATGTGGAGAAAGGGGAACCCTCTTACACTGTTGGTGGGAATGCAAGTTGGTGCAGCCTCTTTGGAGAACAGTGTGGAGACTCCTCAAGAAATTAAAAATAGAGCTTCCCTATGATCCTGCGATTGCACTCCTGGGTATTTACCCCAAAGATACAGATGTCGTGAAAAGAAGGGCCATCTGTACCCCAATGTTTATAGCAGCAATGGCCACAGTCGCCAAACTATGGAAAGAACCAAGATGCCCTTCAATGGATGAATGGATAAGGAAGATGTGGTCCATATACACTATGGAGTATTATGCCTCCATCAGAAAGGATGAATACCCAACTTTTGTAGCAATATGGACGGGACTGGAAGAGATTATGCTGAGTGAAATAAGTCAAGCAGAGAGAGTCAATTATCATATGGTTTCACTCATTTGTGGAGCATAACCAATAGCATGGAGGACAAGGGGTGTTAGAGAGGAGAAGGGAGTTGGGGTAAACTGGAAGGGGAGGTGAACCACGAGAGACTATAGACTCTGAAAAACAATCTGAGGGGTTTGAAGTGGCGGGGGGGGTGGGAGGTTGGGGTACCAGGTGGTGGGTATTATAGAGGGCATGGATTGCATGGAGCACTGGGTGTGGTGAAAAAATAATGAATACTGTTTTTCTGAAAATAAATAAATTGAAATATATATATATAATCAGGACCCAATCTCTCCCATTTTTAGGTCTCCAGTCCTCTGAGTTGGCTCCAATAGAAAGCAGGCTTTACCTGGTAGCAAGATGGCAGCCAGATGCTCCAGTCACATATCCTCTACACTGGAAGATTTCCTGAATCCCCCTCCAGTTGGGTGGCATCAAATCTCCTGCTCTCCTTCAAGCTACCACCAAAGCTCTTGCTATCTCTGACCTGGTTTCTTCATCCACAATGGGGTAGGGTGCATCCCCACATCAAAGCCAGAGACTGAGCTGGAGGAAAAGGGAATGGATGCACAGTATGTATGTTTGGTTCACTCAGTAAACATTTATGGGGCCCTCCTGTGAACCAGATGTTGGAGATACAGAGATAAGTAAGCTCTCAGGTCTCAGCCTGGAGGAGTAAGTGAGAAAAACAGACAGGTGATCAAGCACTGAATTGTGGTGAGACAAATGGCTAGGCTAGGGGAACGTGACAGGGTCATTTGGAAGCTTACATGAAAGAGGAGAGCTTCAGGCAGATGCTGTCATTTGAATGGGGCCACAAGAAAGAGGAGGCAATTACCAGCTAAAGAAGGGAAAGGACCTATTAGGGCAACGGAATGAAACATACAAGTCCCAGAGATGTGAAAAAAGAAGGCCTCGTTTTTGTTCTGGGCTTGGAGGGGGCATGAGCTTGGGCTTATCAGGAGTAGAGGAAAAGTTCCAGAACAAAGTTTGGTGCATTGTTTGCAAACTGGTAATCTGTACCCAAACCCTGCTTATACCTGTATTTTGTTTGACCAGCATAGCATTTTAATATTTTTAGTTTTCAACTTTTAAAAATTAACAATTATATATCAACCCCAGATACCCAGTTTCTCCTAAAACACTAGCTGTGGCATCATAGGTCCAAATTCCTTCTTGCCAGTAATCAGGTGAAAGTCACAATTACTGCCCCATGGAGATGGGATAAGTGAGCTTTACTCCTCCATACTCCTCACCCATCTCTCTGCCTTCCTTCGCATGACCTGACCAACCCTGATGAAATAACTTGACTCTGAATCAGTGAGTGTTTTGTGTGCCAAGCTAATGTATTTAGATTTTTTCCTACGGGCAATGAATATCCTCTGACAGTTTTAAAATAGGTGAATGTCATGACTAGTTCTTATCCATCTTTATATTTTCTCCAGCAATTAGCACAATGGCTTACACAAAGCAGGTGTTAAGTCATTACTGAGTGAATTAATTAAAGAAGGAATAAATCTTAAAAATTAATGAGTAACAACCACTTTGGAAAACTTTTTGGCAGTATGTACCAAAGCTGAATATATGCTAATTCATGACCCAGCAATTCCACTCCTAGAAATACACACAGCAGAAATGCATATGTGTGTTTACTATAGGACATGGACTAGAATGTTCATAACAGTCAAAAACTGGGGGGACAAAACAAATGTCCATTATCAGCAGAATGAATAAATAAATGGTGGTATATTCACATAGTTGAATAGTAGTGTAATGTAATGAGATAGGATTACATAGAAGAAACTAGATGAATCTTACAAGCAGAGTATTGAGTAAAAGAAACAAAACACGGCATACCTTATGATTCCATTTATATAAAGTTACCAAAACAGGGAAGACTATTCTATCCTATTAAAAATCAGTCTTATGGTTACTCTTAGGGAAGGGTTCACAGAGGAGGAAGGAGCCCAAGGGGATTCCCGGGTGCTGTCATGTTCTGATTCTCGATTGGGCACTGTTACACAGGTGTATGTGGTTTGTGAAATTTTACGTGCTATACACTTAGCATATGTTCACTCTCCTGTGTGGAGAAACCAGTGTACGAGTCCTTTCCTGAACACTTGCAATGTCCAACGTAGCTGTTGCTCAGTATGTTCTGAGTGGTCAATTTGGGTGAAATCTGTTCCCCTCTCATAAACTATTGCTGGTAAGCACATCTTGTATTAATCGATTGATCTGAGAAAATAGAAGATACCTCAGCAGGATGGGGACCTTGGAAAGAAGCCATCTGAAAGAAAATAGCCAGATTAGAACAAGAAGGAAGAGACCATAACCTCTGAAGCCTGGCAGACGCTGGATAGGACCACTAGGCCTAATTAAAGAGCTTGGCACAAATTAATGCTCTTCTAGAACATTAGCAAAGTCTGGTAACTCAATTAGAGATCACACCCTGCGTGAAGAAAAAGAAATTCATCTGGGGCCCAGGGAATCAATTCAATAGAGCTCTCTCAAGTACTTGCTAAGAACAAAGCCAGCTGGATCTATGGAGATAGCAACAATGGGGAGGGAAGAAACTGCCCTCCGGATACTCATGATACAGTGGGAGAGGGAGGCCTGCAACTAGGCCTGTGGATAATTGAGAAGCAGTGAGGAGGGACATGCAGGTTACTCTGGATAACCATTCTGATTTAAGGACGAGAAAGGAAAGTGGGAGGTGGTCTGGAAGGATGGAGTAACAGTTCCCCGGAAGTGATGGTGGATGAAAGCTTTCCAGGCTGGAGGAGTTATAGCAGCAAAGCTCTAACAGGTAAGGGATCATGTGTGGCTTCATGGGGGAGGCAGTCCTGTCTAGGTGGAGATCCAAGTGCATGGAGCCCTGTAAGAGGTGAAGTGGGAAGGTCACAGAGGGTTTTGAATGGGTGTGTGGCCTTCATCCTACAGGCACTTTGTGATGGAGGGAAGGAAATGGGCAACACCATCCAATCTGTTTTCAAGAAACATGAATCTGATTGTCTTAAGATAAAGGATAAACACAAATATGATTATAAACTGAAATGCCCAGAGTTCGTCATTCAGTGAGGGAAGAGGGCTAGGTGGTGATATTGTAACTGTTAGGACAAATGGGACCAGCTGCTCCATCATAACGTTGGGGCAATAGGGAGTGGTGGAGACTATGGTAAACTGGCGGTACATACATTCAGTGGATCAGCCAACACTCAACTCCAACTACTGCCATGCAGAGATACGGGCCCTGTGTTATTCCATAGTCCAGTTTTGCTAGAGAAGCTAGGAATCTGGATGTTTATAAATAAGCAGTCTATTCTGATTATTTTTCCAGAAGCATTTTGCAGCCTAAATGAATTGTATCTGAAGGCCTCTTAGGCCAGCAGTTGTGACCTCTGCGAGATAAAAACCCACTTCACTCCCATATTCCACTCCACGGTCATGTCCTAAGGCATTCATTTAAACACTGGACGGAAAGAATATCTCGGAGCATCCAAATACCTTTTTGCAACAGCCGAAAAGATCTGGAACAGCTGCTAACTGTTCTGTTTTGGAGATGTCTAGGGTATATTCGGGACAACATCGATCATCACAACGGTGCTTTGTGTGTCTGAGTCTCACCCATTTGTTATCTGCACGGCTGGATTTTTTGCCGTCAATATTTTGGGTGAAGAGAGACATCTCCCTCTAATGACGCCCTAATCATTACTAATTTCCTCTGCATGGATTGTACGCCATCAGGTGTAATGAGCACATTTGGTTTTAAAGCTCCTGCTACAAAGAGTTCTCAGGAAATGGTTCCGAGGCACGTGCACAAGCCGACAGGGGGGAGCACAGGAACATCACCCATGTGGGAGAGAGTAGGAGGTCAGCAGGTGGCGAGAGGGCCCTGAAGCCAGGGCAGGACAGAAGCCAGCTGGATCTGAGCCCTCCCCTCACCCCCATAAGCTTCCTCTCACATTAATAATCTTAACTCCCTGATTTGCAATTAACCCAAAAGCTCTGTAATGATAATGGGATACGTGTGTAATTTGGTGCCAGAAGATGATAGATCAGCAAGGCTGGAATCTTTATTAATCTCTCTGTTTTGTCTCTCTGAGTGAAGTGGGGGCCACCTTACCCCGTTGTCCCTGCACAGGGATTGGTGAGTGAGGCCTCCAGGTGGACCAGCCTGGGATGACTTAGAGCTGGATGGCCCCTGAATTCTCCATGGGAATGCTAAAAAATTGTCACGGCCTGCCTTTTCCCCCCATGGCTGAACACTGCAGTGTTTTGCTAGCCTGTGTGAGCTCCTTGGGAAAATATGAAATCATTATTTACAAAACAAGAGATTTAAAAAAAAAATCTGTATCTGGGCTTCTTTAGACAAATGGAAAGATCTAACAATCCCAGGCTTACATGCCCAGGGGGGCTGAAAGACTGGGGGCACTTGCTGGCTATTTGTCTTGGCCACCATCTGGCCTACTTTACCTGCATACCTGCCTGGACACACAGGCAGATGTGTTTGTACCTTTGGAATAAGGACCCCCAAATTGACCTCAAACAGGGAAAGGTCTCCCCTTGACCAGCCCAGGTCTGAACCTGGTTCTTCCCAGTTTCATGTGCTTTGCTCTTTGGGGGGGGGGGGGCGTCAGAAATGCTTTCTCGTCCATAAGTCCACTGGGACCTGGTCTGGCTCATTTGTCAAAGTTCTGTAGATGTCTGTCCTGGGACTCAGGGATAGGGCTCACTGGGGAAAGGGTCAGACGTATGTACAACCACGGGACAAGACTGGAGAGGTGCAGACTGATGAATGCTATGGGAGGCCTGAGGGCTTAACAGCATCATCAGGTGCCAGGACAGCAAATGGACCTCGCCTGGAAGGCTTGACCAAATAGTTGTGACTACCTGCAAGCAGTCCTAAGACCGAGATAAGGCTCAGGAGGAAGGAACTCCAGGATTCCTAAACTCAGGCTGCCCCGGGCACAGGAAGAAGGAACCGGAAGCCACAGACCATGTGTTTGAAACCCCCAATCCAATGACAAGAGCAAAGTGAGACTCCAAAGACCTTGGTCCTGGTCCCAATCTCTAGAACCTCCTTGTCATATGACCTGGGCATAAGGTTGCCAGATAAACCATGGAAGTGGAATTACAGGTAAATAAATATATCCCACATGCAATATCTGGGACATACTAACACAAAACCTTATTTGCGTCTCTAACATTCAAATTTAATGGGGCATCCTATATGGTTATTGCCAAACCCACCTTGCCTTTCCCTCTCTGCTCTTCAGAGTCCTCATCTATAAAACCAAGTCAAACAAGGTTAGGGATTTAGCTACAGAAACTTCCTTCGAAATTGAAGAAACGTAGAAGCCGAAAATATAACACAGATAAAACTGAGGCTGCTCTGGTAGAAGATGGCGTGGAGGTGAGGGCCCCAGGAATCATTGCCAACTTTCACAGAAATGCCTATGTGATTCCAAGCATCACACAGTGAGACAGAGCTCACCTTAAGAGTAATGACAGCAATAATAATAAAAACATTATTTTACATGTAACGTTCACTGGGCGCTCCCGCTGGTCGGTCGCTTTGCATATATTACCTTTGGAGTCCTTACAACAACATGACATATAAGTACCATAATACTCCTACTCAACAGATGAGAAACCAAAACACTAAGAAATTAGGGAACAAGCTCAAGCCTGAGGTGGAGCCAGGGTTGCAATCCAGAGAGTGTGATTCCAGAGCCCATGCTCTTAACACCAAAGAGCTATCTAGAAATAATGGATTCATCTACAACTCAAGTTCTGTGCCTCCCAGCACTGGGAGCGGGCGAGCAGAGATGAGTGACCATCTTTGAGTCTTGCTGGGGTGGTTTATTGATCTCTCTTTTGGGCAGGGGTTAGAATCAGCTAATCTCCAGGGTCCCTGCTCCAATGTCTTGTGGATCTATGGCTCTCAGGGATTTTATTGATAGATATGAGACCTTGATCTTAATTCCCAAAGATTTAAAAAAAATTAATAAAACCCTTCCCTAATGACCAACCCCATTCATTCCCATAATGATTAGTTGGTAATTACTGTCAACCCACTAGGAATCTTAATACAGCTTCTTTGCTACTTTGACTTCTCACACTAAATTATAATTGTGTGTAGAGAGACCATTAATTGAGGTTAAATTGCACCTGTCCTTGCTGGCAGTGGTTGCCATAGCTACTTTCCTTTGCCCACCCTCAATCTGGAGTTGGACTGGACAATCCTGAAAATTGCCAAGAGTTGCAAAAGCATTTAGGCTCATCTCAGGGATATTTCCAGAGCAAAGGAGTGTGGTCCTGTCCCAGTCAAAGGAAGAGAAGGAGGAAAAGTGGAGAAACGCTTCAGAGAGATCAAGACCCACAGAAGTGTTAAGGCAGAAGCCTCCCAAATAACCTGCCATCTGACAGAAATGGAATCAGAAAGACCAAGACCCAAATCCCATTTCTGCTGCCTTCCCTATGACCTTGTATAGGTTGTATAACTTCTCCTCTATGATACCTGCCACACACAGAGAGTGAGACATAATAATTCACTGACATGGCATAGATGGTATGCCGAGCCCGTAACAGTCACTTGACTGATGACAGTGATTTTGATCATTCCCTGGGAAGGTGCTCAGGAACTCAGGGTCCCCCACCACTATTTTCAATTCTCTGCATGAATATGGTTACAGCTGGGATACTTTTCAGCTCTGATATTTGGGGTTCCCTCTATCTAGAGCCAGGGCCCCAAATCAGAGACCTCCAGGGACCAGACAGAAGATCACTGAGAGATGCAGGCCAGTTCCAGGTGTGAGTTCACAAAGCCAGTGATGACACGGGGTTCCATGGTAAAACCAAGAGAACACACATCCCACACCTCAGCTCTAGCTAGCCATTGCCATTTGGTGATACAAGTCTGGTCTTCTCAGACCCTTTCTTTTTTTTTTTTTCCAAGAGAGCCAAGAAATAGGAATATTTTTTGGAGATGGAATTCCCTGATTCTTCAAAGTTGGAAACTCATTTTTAATAATTCTTCAGACCAAACAAGACATAACTTTGGGTTCAGTTTCACTAGGAGACCCTCACTTAGCAACCACTGATCTAGATCATTAAAGGAGGCTGAGAATTGTTTTTCTTAAAAAGACATAAAGGAAGTAAAAACACTGAGGGGTATGTGGAGATGTTGGCCCAGGGATGTTTATACCAGTCCCATGGTTCCAGGTAAAGAATCCCTTTACTGCTCATTGAGACCACACAGCAGATGGGGCCCTGAGCCTTGGACTTAACCACTATGAAAAAGGGGGGGGAGAAAGGGTCAAAAAAAAAAAGGAGCATAACCCAACATTGTCACTTCTGCCATAACTCGAGCCTTCCCACAGCTCTAGAACCGGGAGCCCAGAGCCTCCCGGTGCAGCACAAGCCCATCTGGCACCACCGCCATCTGCATCACTTTTTACATATGCACACACACACACAAACACACACACACACACAAAACACACACACAGAATTGCCTACATGGAAACAGACACACACACACATACAGATCCACCCATGGACACAGACACACACGCAGACACATACATAGACATAAACACACAGAGATACATGTGGACACATCCATAGACACACACATATAGAGACACACACACACACAACTCTTGACTGGAGAGGCCAGGAGGAAGGGTAGGCGTGATGGAGAAGTCACATTATTGTGCCATTTCACCATAACCCAAACACCCAGAAGTGCTCAGTCTTGTCAGAATCTGTCTCTCCCTGTTTCTCAGCTTTGCTTTTTTTTTTTTTTCCTGTGCCTTTCCCTATCTTGGAAAGAGAACTGGCTCCATTCTTAGACAACGCAGCCAACAACAGCTTCAGGCTCACAGCCTACCAGCTTAGAACCCCAACTGAAAAAAATAAATAAATAAAAAACACTTCTTTCTTGGTGGTTCCAAAAAAGTCCTGACTGTCACCCTCGTGGTGCCCACCCTTGAGCTGGGGACAGAGTCATAATGGATAAGAGTGGAAAGGAGTCAGGTACCTACGTGAAAGGTGAAGAAGGAGGACTCATGCTGAGCGGGCACAGACCACTGATGTCCCCAGCAGCACCCCACGGCACCTGCTGTGGCTTGACAGTCCTGGGCTCCTGACTGTTTTGTGCTGTTCTCTGATAGAATCTTCCATGGCTCTCCACATTCCAGGATCATCTCAACCTCTGTTGTTTTCCACTAATCTCATGCCAATTCAGCTGCAGCAATGTCTCCAGATAGCATGCCCAAAGGGCCCCCAGCCCACCCCCAGCAAGGCCCCTCTCCTGCTTGGGCTAAAACCCTTGGGTGACTAAGCCTGTGAGTCCTGCAGCCAGTCTGCCTCAGGTTGGAGACTGGTTTGTATACTGACAAGTGGTATGACCCTGGACTCTGATTCCACAGCTAAAATAGCGGTAGGGGGCATGATAGTATGTACCTTATAGGTTGTTGTAAGACTAGGAGATAGTTTATGCAAAGTGGCTTAGCATGGTTGCAAACAGCATTTAAAAATATTAATTGTGCAATAATAAGAAGATAATAATAATACTGAGAATATTTCCACCCTGTACACCCCCTCTTCAATTTACTAAGTAAAAGGTTGAAAGCCGTATTACAAGAGAGCAGGTAACAAGCATCTCTCTGTCTCCTGCTGCTCAACCCAACTGTTTTTTCCACTTCTCACAGGTGGGAAATGGCCAGTGTTAGGAACTGGAAGGGGGCCCTTTGCCAACTGGCTGGGCATGCTGATGCCAACATCTCCCCCGGTGCAGCAGAGGGGTCCAGGAATCTGTGTCTATGGCAGCACATGTGGGGGTCTGCCACTTGTCTGAAGAGATGCCTTTCCTTAATCTCAACCCAGCGTATCACCTGTAGCTACAGAGATACCAACAGACACCCCACCTTGCTGACCTCGTAGAAACATCCAGTCCTGGGAGCTCCCCTGGGAGGCTCCACAACTCTACCCAGTGCCCCTGGCCCCTGCCATAGCACTGACCACTCGCCGCTGCCTAGTGCCCTGGTTCGCGATTTCCAGGAGGCAGCCGAGGCATAGGGTGCTGCAATGCACCCTTGATCAGGGGGATTGCAAATGAAAGTCCAGCTCCCAATAGACATTCATCATCGCAAGCCTCCCTGGGTGATTGCAGCACTACCCTCACTGCCCCACCCCCTCCACTCTCCCCTTATAATCACCACGCAGAACTGACCATGCTCCTCCGACCTGCAGTGGCTCCCAGTGAACCCGCCCAGCCCTGTCACCCCACGTCTCATGAGGTCTGAACCCCACCTCCCCTTGCCATCCGCAGCCCCTCCTGCTCCTGCCACGCCTCCTGACACCACACACCTGGCCTGGTTGGGCTTCAGAGACATTGACCTTGCTCTGCCTGGAACATTCTAGAGCTGTCTTCTCATATCTGTCCCCAGAGAAGCCACCTCTGACCACCATCTCTAAAGCAGCTCCTTCCACGCAGCCGGTCATGGCTTCCATCTGCTTCATTCCCTTCGAAC
This sequence comes from Neogale vison, assembly GCF_020171115.1. Taxonomy (NCBI): domain Eukaryota; kingdom Metazoa; phylum Chordata; class Mammalia; order Carnivora; family Mustelidae; genus Neogale; species Neogale vison. The sequence goes on along the minus strand of NC_058097.1, from coordinate 33,507,129 downwards.
CCTTTCTCATAATCTGTTTTTATTCAATTATTAACCCCCTGTCTTCCTTTTTATTCAATTATTAACCCCCTGTCTTCCGTACTGGAGCGCAATCGCTGTCTTGGAAACTGCTGCGTCCCCCAGGGCATAGTACAGTGCCCCGAGGCGTGCAGCAGACGCCCAAGGCATATTTGTCAAATGCAGGCCTCATACCCTCTACTAAAAGCTGTCTGTTGTGTGCCCTGAACCCAACTTTCATGCTGACTTGCAGTTTTATTCTCTACATAAGTTCTTCAGGGTCTGGGTTCAGGGTGCTATTCCTCCGTGGACACTGGGCTGTAGAGGCACCCTGTTACCGTCCCATCAAAGCCCTTCACAGCACCATACCTCTGGGCACCCTCCACCCCCCAGCAAGGCCAAGGTGCAGACCCAGGGAAAGCTGCCCAGGGCTGGCCTCAGTGTAACAGGAACCCGGGAGCAGGGGGCAGATCTTGGTCTTAAATATTAACTGCCCATAACGAAGGGAAAATGAAAGCCCTTTCCCAGGGAGCACATTTGTATACTGTGATTTATAGTAAGAAATATTTCTGTCCCAGTTTCTGGCACAGAGCTCCTAAAACCCTTGGAATTTCCTAGGCATGGAGAGCAGTAAAGGTGTCTTTCCTTATGTTAATGAGGTGACTTTTGGAAGCATGGAAGACTGGGGGCCTGTTGCCAGTGGACCAACCGCGTGATTAGCAGGTTGGAACCTTTAGTCCCGCCCCACTGAGCGGACTGAGGGAAGAGGGGCTGGAGATGGAGTTCATTCAGCAGTGGTCAATGATTTAATGAACCATGCCTGTGTAATGTAGCTTCCATAAAAACCCCACATGGATGGGGTTTGGAGAGCTTCCAGGCTGGCGAACACGTGGATGTTCAGGGAGAGTGGTTGTGCCTGGAGAGGGTGGGGAATTCCCGCAAACTTTACCCTGTGGGTCGCTTCCATCTGGCTGCTCCTGAGTTATACCCTTTTATAATAAACTGGTAATCTAGTAAGTAAAATGTTCCTCTGAGTTCTGGGAACCACTCGAGCAAATTAATCCAACCCAAGGAGAGGGTGTGGCACCTCTGACTTATAGCCAGTTGGTCAGAAGCAGGTGATAACCTGGACTTGGACTTGGCATTTGGAGAGAAGGGAGGTCTTGTGGAACTGGGCCCTTGGCCTGCGGGATCTGAGGCCACCTCCAGGTAGAATGGGATTGAATCACAGGAGCCTCAGCTGGTGTTGGAGAATTTCCTGGTGTAGGGAAACACACACGCACACACATTGGCCTTGCTACCGGAATCTTATTTTCATCTGAGCAAAGAAGCAGTGCACCCTTTGCAGCAAGGGAGCTCAATGTATCACAGCACAGCAGTTAAGACTAGTCCTTTGCTGACTCTGAAGCAGCAGGAGACACAACAATGCATTGTGTGGGCTTCTTTGCACCCCCAAGAACTGCCAGGCCAGACTCGTCCTTAACCCCAGCAGTAGACTACAGCTCCAAAATAGCTCCAGAGAATCTAGAGCCAGACCATGTGGGCTCATATCTCGGTCCTGACATTCACTAGCTGGGTGTTCTTGGGCAGGAAACTTAACCTCTCTGTGCCTCAGGTTCATCACATGTAAAATATATATAAAGAGAATTAGAATCCCTACCTTCTTAGGGTTTTCACAAGCAGCAAATGGGTTGATACGTGCAATACATTTTTAAACTGAATTTTAATTTTTCAGTGTCCCAAGATTCATTGTTTATGCACCACACTCAGTGTTCCATGCAATATGTGCCCTCCTTGATACATTTAACATAATATCTGGATGACAGTAGATCTTCAGTATATGTTAGCGCTGGTCCTGGCCTCAAAATAGGAGAGATGTACATTGGATGGAAGGAGCCTTGAAAAAGGAAATTTCACAAACACCAGAGTTTAGCTACAAGTTAGCCCTGTCTCAGAGCAGAATAGAGAAGCAGGAAATGTATGATAATCTTTTGTTTTGACTCCTCTTTGGGGCTCAGGACCCCAGATCCAAGTCTGATTTTGCTTTCCGCTGAGCCTGGCTCTCAGGCAAATACCGTGATCCCCTTGCAGAGTTCTCTCTAACAGGTGCTGCATTCAAGGGGGCCATGTTCCAAGAATCCCATGTGCTCACACTGCACACCCACAGGGAGCTCCCATCTCTACTGGTTGACCTGTACTCATACCCATTGCTCAGCCCAAACCAACAAGTCAAAGAAGGCTTCCTTGTCTTTCCCCCACTGCCTACTACCATTAATCTCTCCTCAGCTTTTCCCTCCCCGATGTGACTCTCATTCCATTGCCCCTGTGGGCTGGGTAAGTGTCCCAGCTCCTGGAAGGAGGTCAGAGCATGTGGTATCCAACAGTGGCCATCCCACCATCCATACCAAAATTCAGGGGCTGCTCACACCTGCAGCCTGGTCTGCCTTCCTCTCCCGTTGTAATTTTCCCTCCAGGGAGCCCATGCCTGCTGTGGGGACTCAAACTTTTCAGACCATTTCTCTCTTGTTGACGGTCCTTCTGCCTGGGAAGATTCCACCTCAACTGACTCGCCAGACGATGCTTCCTTCTTCGAGATCCAGCTTAAGCACCTTCTCAACCAAGCGTCCTCACTGCCTGACCTTCAGCACCACTCTCTCTGCTCCATTTTCATGCACCAAGAAAGTTAAATAATTTTATGCTAGGATCATCTTCTGCTTTCGTCTGTGAGGTCTCCTTGCATCAGCTGCAGGTCACAGGGCCTTTGCACTTGCTATTCCTTTTCCCTGAATACTCTTTCCCAACTCTTCATTTTGCCAACTCCTTCTCACCCTCGAGCTCTCCATCATACCTCATGTTCCTAAGCTTCTTATCAAGATTCAGTCCCTCGAAAAAAATAAAATAAAATAAAATAAAATAACAAAAAATTTAAAAAAATAAAAAATTTAGTCCCTTGGTTAGAATATGTTATGTGCTGAACTGTGTTTCCTAAATTTTGTATTTGAGGGTGACTGCCACTGTATTTGAAGACAGAGCCTTCAAAGAACTGATTAAATATGATCTCCCTGATATGAGGAAGTGGTGATGCAACATGGGGGCTTAAGTGGTTAGGAGAAGAATCCATGAAACAAGATGGGATAGGGAGGGAGACAAACCATGAGTGACTCTTAATCTCACGAAACAAACTGTGGGTTGCTGGGGGGAGGGGGGTTGGGAGAAGGGGGGTAGGGTTATGGACATTGGGGAGGGTATGTGTTTTTGGGTAAATTGGAAGGAGAGATGAACCATGAGAGACTATGGACTCTGAAAAACAATCTGAGGGGTTTGAAGTGGCGGGGGGGTGGGAGGTTGGGGTACCAGGTGGTGGGTATTATAGAGGGCACAGCTTGCATGGAGCACTGGGTGTGGTGAAAAAATAATGAATACTGTTTTTCTGAAAATAAATAAATTGGAAACAAAAAAGAAATACAATATTAAGTGAAAAAAAAAACTGATTAAGTTCAAATGAGGCCTTTAGGGTGGGCCCTGATTCAACCTGACTGGTGTCCTTACAAGAAAAGAAACACCAGAGAACCATGGGCAGAGAAAAAAATGAAAATAAAAAATAAAACAAAACCATGTGAAGACACAGTGAGAAGCTAACCAATGAGAGAAACCCTAGATGAAATCAAACTTTCTAACACCTTGATCTTGGATTTCCAGCCTTGAGAACTGTGAAAAAGAATATGTGTTGTCTGAGTCACCCCAGCTTGTGGTATTTTGTTACAGAATTCTGTTCTTTTCCTTTACCCTGTAAATACTCATTTGTGGTATTCACCTCTGCTGCTCACCAGTGTTTCTGGTCCTCCATCATCCTGAAACATGGAAGGATCAGACTTCCCAGCTCCTGGTGTTAGGAGTGTGTATGTGACTCACTTTTGCCAAGGAAATGCAAGTGACAGTGACACGTGTCACTTCCAAGTAACAGCAATTAGGAGGTCAAGCCCAGTTCTCTGTGATTTCTCTTCCTCTGCTGTGACCGTCAGGGAGCTTGTGTTGACATGGAGATGCCACAGTATCAGAGCAACCAACACAGCTGGGACAGCGGTCCTCCAGACCTCACCTGGACCTGCAGTAAGCTTGAGTGACCAAGAAATAAATTTCTGTCATGTTAAGTCACTGAGATCTTCAGTTTATTGTTGAAATACAACCTCATCGTTCTGGCCAGGTACAGTATGCATCTGCATTTCTCTACCAAGAGAATGTAAGTCCCATAGAGTAGGTCCTTGGCTCCTTTGTCCCTCTCTGTATCACAAGTGGCCAACACACTATTTGGTACATAGTAGCTGCTTAGTAGAATTTTGCAGAATGATTGAATGTGGGTCCACCCCCAACAATGCCCAGGACAAGACTTGGTACTGTTCATGCTGAGTAAATGGCTCTCAAACGAAACATAATTGAAAAGAGGTGGGGCTTCTCCCCATGAATGCAGATTCCTCCCCAACCCACTGCCACCCCAGATGCCCGCCTTAGCTCCTCCCCAAAGTCAAAAAATTGTCAACCACATCACAACGGCCACGGAGGTGTTTCAAGGGTTCTTGGACGCCCACCTCATCATTTGCCATTTGTTATCTCAAGATTAACAGTCTGGTGGGTTTTGCTGACACAGTGCTTACACCGTGCTGGGTAGGGACAGTGTCCCAGCCAGCAAGACAGACACACCTCTTCCCCTGCTGTTGACTACACTCAGACAGAGGCACTTTTGGACTCCCACAGAGTGATGAAATGGGGAGAAAGCCAACAGCCTGGCATGTAGCTTTGCCTCTCTGCTGCCTCTCTAAGACCCCCTCCTGTCCTGGACTGAATATGCCCCTCGAACAGTGTCATGAGAGAAGCGGGTGTCCTTCAAGGCCCTTATGAGTCCTAGACATGTAAGCAAAGCCAAAAACTATGCTGTGGTCCCCACATCCTGCCCTAGCACACTGTAGGTCAGGGATGGCCAAAAGGTTTCATCTCACATGTCAGCTCCACTAATTCAAGGAGGCTTTAGGAAAGGTTCTGAGGCTGACCCAGTCAGAAAAGCTTCTGTCATCAACTTGCAATGTCTGCCATGGCTGTGGGGTAGTGATGGAGGGAGGGAGGACAAAGCCATGCATGCCACATTTCTATCATTCCCATTGTAAAAACTCTATAAATGTTGACAGAAGTCTGTAAAATACTAAGTTTTCCCCAAAACAGCCAAAGGATGCTTAAAGGAAAAAAGCCCTTTATGGGTCTCTAAGTATAAACTGAGAATCAACTGTGCACCCAACTCACTACAAAGATAGACAAGGGGATGGTCTCTGCCCTCAAGGAATTTCTGGCTTACTCAGGACACACACACACACACACACACACATTTGTGGTATTCACTTCTGCACACGTGCGCGTGCGCATGAACAGACACACACACGCACAGCAAGGGCTGAGGAGCTGAGAGCTCTTTGTTCCTTTTCAACAAGGAGAACAAAAGCCACTGGAGGTCTGCTATTTTGTGAGGATGAGCAGGGCGGACCCCAGGGAGAAGCAGCCAGACAGGAGGTGCTGATGTGCTTACCTACACAGCTGAGACTGGATTCCCCCTCTCTGGAGAAGGCATTGCCTGATCACAAAGGAAGGCATGGAGAAGTGCTGTATGCAAAATACTCAGCCATTTACAAGCCATCTGCACAATATTTGCCGTATTCCTGTACCACCTCTGTTTATATGCACTTAATAATTTTTGTAAATCAACAACCTTTTGACCTCCATGCACTTATTTTTGAAGATGAACTTTATAATACTCCAGTAAATGAAAAGACAGTATCACTCACCATTAATAGAAGGTCACTGCCAAACAACTGCATTAAATAAATTGCATGAAAATAAAAATATTCATCTCTATGCCTCCTGAAATCACTTGTATGACATTTTGGGGAACATGGTCCAAAGGAAAGACAACTAGACTAAAAATCAAAATAGCTGGTATATGTCCTGCGGCTGCTCTAAAAATTATGGTCATTTATTAAGAGCTGTCTGTGTGTCAGGCATTGTGTACATGTCTCCTCTAGTCCTCATGCCAGGGAGGTATTAGAATATTCATTTCTCAGGTGAGAAAATTGGGTCTCCAGGAGCTTAAGTAATTTACCCAAAGTGCCAGAGCTAAGAATCCTCAGAACTGGAATTTATGCTCGGATCTGGCCGACCCCAAGCCCTGGGTTCCTCTTACGATACCACTTTGACCTCTCTGCTCTCCTGGCCTCTCTGCTTCAGTGTGGTCGTCTGCAAGATCCAGGTGCCAGACCAGGTGCTCTCGCAGGGTTTGGGACTCCAGAGGCTGATGAGCCTGCAAACCAGGGAGCACTCTCACCTCTGGTCTAAGTGAAGCACTTTGTTTAGAAATACCCAAGCAGGATTAGACAGCTGAGGGAATGATTAGAATGTTCTGATTAATAAAGGCTGCTGGTATGATTAGCATGATGGACTATACGCCTGGAAAAAAACAAAGTGAGACCTCTGTCTGGCACTATTTACCACAAGAAACTCCAGATGGATTGACAATTTAAATGTAAAAAAGACAAAAAAATTAAACATTAAAGTCACAACCATATCTATTGTCTAAAATGTATTAAGTGGAGGGAAAAGCAAGCTGCAGAGAAATCTGTATGGTAAAAATCCCACTTGGGGGAAAAACCCAAAAAAGAAAAAGCCCAAGTAAGAGTATATATGTCTGTAATTATCTGTAAAGGCTTGGAGAAAAACCTGGAAGCACAGACACTGGGCAGTTAGCAATGATTACCTCCCTTATGGAGGGGAAGGAGGGGAGGGGAAGGAGATAAGAGAAGGTATAAGAAAGAAAACGAAAATGTTCATTACAAACTAGAAAAATTTATCATAATAAGTAAAAATATAAGATACAAAATATTATCTACAATATCACTGCAAATATTTACAAATCAAGTAACCACGTGGACAAGAGTCGTAATGTAACAAGGAAAAAAACTGATTTGATCAGGTAATACAATTGTGGAAAATTTTTGTCTGAGACTTCTGTTGTTGCAATTTTTTGCAACATTGTAACAGGTATTGTAATTAGGTATTGCAATGCCTAAAGTCACTAGAAGTAAAATTTCCCCAATATTCTGGATATGTCCAGAAAATAAGAAGTTATTTCCTGTCCACTGCCTGGAGCACTGTTGTATGGTACATCCGAGCAGGGTGAGCACAGGCAGTTCTGAATGGCAAGGCTAATATTCTCTGCGTTTACCCTTTGTCTGCATTTCTACAGGATTTCCCAAATTAAAGAAAAAGCCCCTCATGAACTGTGGTGTCATCTACAAGGCCTTCATTTTAGCCATTTGATCTGGATTCAAGTGAGCGTGGAAAAACTGATAACAAAAACTCCTGGATAACCATGCTGTCATTGGCCAGGTTGGAAACATGGTTATTGGCTGACTTTTTGATTTTGACTTTTCCAAGGCACCCCCAAGTCTGACCTAATAAGGCGGAGGCAGTCACAGTCCTCTTTATCTGGGAGAAATGAAGGTTTTCATCTTTTATTAAACACTGGCTAAAAAGTGATACCTCAGAGAGGCAGGGTTTAAAGAAGCAAACTGATATATTTTGCTAATTAAACCATTAAAAACCTCATTTAGGTGTAAATAAGGAAGGCCCATTAAATCTTAATGTACAGCCTGGGGTGTGAGCTTGGCTTCTGTGCTAAGTGCCTAGGTCCTGACCCCCAAGAAAGTGATTAAAAATAGAACTCTCACCAAAGCACTGCGTAGCCTCTACCAGAACCCCCGAATAAGGGGGGGTCCTTGCTCCCCAAACCCAACCCAACACACACACAGAACACAAGGAAGGGAGGGTTATTTCCCCTGGTGATTCCCTCCAACCTCCTGGCCACAAGTTCAGGGCAGAGCAGTTTAAGGCCTCAGCTGGGGCCAGAAGGAGCCCTGGACAATCTTCAGGACAGCTTGGGAGGCCCGGTGGTTCTGCAATGGAGCACAGCTGTGTGGATTCTGGCACAGCCCCTTGCTGTCCTTAGATGACCGAATGTCCCCAGGCTGGGGTTCACTCCGGTGATAACACAGGATGGGGCAGCAGCAAGCTCTGTTAACGGAATGTAATGAGGATTAAAGGAGATCATGTGTATGAAACCAGCTACTGCGGGGTTTGGTATATTATATATGCTCATTAAATATTTTAGAAGCTGTTTCTGAAAAATAAAAATATACTAAAAATTCTTAGAAAATATGCAGGAAAATTTGAACAGTGGCGTTCTCTAGGTGGTTTTGATCTATTATTACACGGCTGTATTTCCTATAAGGAATTTATATTACTTGTGAAGATTTTAAAAGTACTTGAGAGGGGCACCTGGGTGGCTCAGTCGTTAAGCGTCTGCCTTCGGATTAGGTCATGACCCCAGGGTCCTGGGATCGAGGGCTGCATAGGACAGGGCTCCCTGCTCAGCAGGGACCCTGCTTCTTTCTCTCCCATACCCCCTGCTTGTGTTCCCTCTCTCGCTGTCTCTCTGTCAAATAAATAAATAAATAAATTTTTAAAAAGTAAAAAAAATAAAAATAAAAAATAAAAGTACTCCAAAGACCTTAATTTTCTGCCAACCATCAAGCCTTTTTTTTAATTCTTATTTTAATTTAAATTCTAGTTAGGTAACATACAGTGCAGTATTGGTTTTAGCAGGAGAATTCAGTGATTCATCACTTACATACAGCATCCAGTGCTCATTGTAACAAGTGCCCTCCTTAATGGCAGTCACCGATCTAGCTCAGCCCCCACCCACCAGCCTCCCACTCTTGATAGGAGGCTACTGCTACTTATTCTGGGAGATTTGCTTTTTATGCTGTATACACTTTTGTGCCTTTTTAAACCATGTGCATGCATTTGCTTTTTCAAAAGTGAATAGAAGAATGAATGTAGTGATTAAAAATGAAAATATTTTTATTGATAAGTAGGGAAAATAAGGCTCTGAGAGATAAAATGAGTTGTCAAGCTGCTAAGTGAGGGCTTGATCCTCCCAGCCTGGGTTCTTTCCCCTCAGCAATGGTTTTACTTTGCACACTACCCTCTTGGGAAACATTTATTAGAAAAATAAATTGTCTTGTTTCTAGAGAGAGATGGGTCATCAGGGACATGGAAAAGAACACAGGTAAGTGTGGGAATTATGGGGGAGGCTGTGCATCTGCCCAAAAGACTGTGAAGAAAAAAGCCACCAGAGGCAGAGGGTGCAAGTACATCAGGCATGGGATTCATGAGTTATCGATCGAAAGAATTATTCATTTATTCAACAAATAGGTATTAAGTGTTTGCTATGTGCAAAGCACAGTGCTGGAGACACATTGGTGAAAAAAGCAGACTTCCATGGAGCAGCTTAGAGTCTAGTGGGGGAAGCAGCAAGTAAAAAGTGAAAATGAATGCATCTCACATCTTGTGGTCAGGGCTGTGCAGGACAAGCCAGGGGATCAGGTGGGTGGAGGTCAGTGAGAGGTTTCCTTGAAGAATTGCCATACAAGCCAAGATATAAAGGCTGTGTAAGGATCTCCAGGTTAAGAGTGGAGGGAAAACAATTGCAGAAAGAGGAAATTGCATGGATGAAAATCATGAGACAAGAATGAGTATAAAGTTTCAGTTTATGCAAGATGGGTAAGTTCTAAAAATCTGCCATAAAACCTTGTTCTTATATATCAATATCATATGGTGTGCTTAAAAGTCTATGAAGAGGGTAGAACTCATGTTAAGTGAAAAGTGAGAGAAAGAAAGAGTGGGAGGGAGAGAGGGAGGGAAGGAGGAAGGAAAAAGGTAAGGCAAGGGAAGTTTTCCAATGGCCAGCGTGGTTGAAGTGTACTGTGCTTGGAAGGAGGATGGGGTGAGTCAAGGATAGGAATTGGAGCAACCACAGTAATTTAGAGATTATCCCAAATGAAATAAGGAGCTATAGAAATTTTAAGCAGGGGAATGATATCACATGCTGAGAGTGGATTCAAGCTGGGGTTACAGCCTGGAACCCGGGAGGAGGCTTGCTGCAGTCCACCCTATGGCTTTGGGGATGGAGAGAAGGGGTCAGATGCACAATGTATTTAGGCAGCAGAACTGGCAGAACTTGTTGCTGGAGTGGTTACGGAGTTGAGTGGGGGAAAAAGAAGAATCCATGGTGATTTCCATGTTACTGACATGAGAACTATTACAGAGAAAACAGAAACTAATGGAGGGCAAAAATAACACTCTGCTTTGGGGTTCCTAAAACAGTTGAGATGCTGTGCAGAGTGGATGAGGGTGCCTGAGCCTACTGGAGAGAAACACCAGCCCCCAAACGAAAACACACCATGGGCAATTTAATGAGAGCAACAGCAGAAGTTCATGGAGGCAGCTGATAGATGCCGGGTGGGTACAGTGGAACTGCCTTCATGACCTTCTAGATCTGGGCCTTCTGTATCCTTAGATGCATTCAGGCCCCCATCACACAGCCTGAAGATACTACCAAGGTCTATACAAGAAGTGATGAGGACTAGGTATGGAGGTGGTCCATACCTCTCTATGAGGGTATCATCTAAGTACTTACTGATACCCAGCATGCTCCTATGCTTTTGGTAGAGGATGCAAAAATTCCAGACCTCAACTTAAAATCCTTTCGAAGAAACAAAATACATGAAACAAGGAGTCCCATCCAGATCCATCTCTGCTGAGAAAAGATCTGTTCTATGCTCATTCTCTCAATGAGAATGTGGGTGAGGTGCATACTAAGGTATTTCCATCTTGTAATCAATCTTGACTTCCATCTTGTAATGATTCCTGTGTTTTACCAGGGCTGAGGCTAATGTTGTAAGTCAAGTATGACCACCACTGGGTATTAATTTGCCGTGATGGAGATTGTGGTTACATGGGAGGCCCACAGTCTGCCTACCCAGGATGTAATTCCAGGGTCCAGGAAATCACCATTGACAAGTCTTACAGAGTCAAACTCCATTGTACCATCACTCCTCTCTCTCTGTTTCAGCCACATCAGTCTTCCTTCAGTTTATGGAAAGAGCCAATTCTTTCCTGCCACAGAGCCTTTGCACATTCTTTATCCTTCTTCTCTATACTTTCCCTTATCTCTTATCCCACTCAGCCCCTCTTAACTTCAATGGTCAGCCTGAACCTCACTGTCTAAGGAAAGCCTCCAAACATTCTCTTTCCTCCCAGAATGGATCAAAATTTTGTTAGTGAGCAGTTAGAGGACTCTATCCTATTCTTCACAAGGATTTTCCAGTTCCCAATAAAACACTGATAAGTGTGCACATTTCATCACTGTCTATCTCCTCCACTCATCAGTAAGTCCCATAAAAGCATAAAGAAAATCTTTTTTGGTTAGGCCCATATCAATGTCAAGCCCAACAGGCCCTTAAAAAAGAATGAGATGGAAAAGCATTGCATGCTCATGGATCAGAAGAATAAACATTGTTAAAATGTCTATACTTCCCAGAGCAATCTCCACTTTTAATGCCACCCCAATCAAAATTCCATTGGCATTTTTCAAAGTGCTGGAGCAAACAATCCTAAAATTTGTTTGGAACCAGAAAAGACCCCAAATTGTTAAGGAAATGTTGAAAAAGAAAAGAAAGCTGGGAGCATCACATTGCCTGACTTCAAATTTTAATACAAAGCTGTGATCACCAAGACAGCATGGTACTGGCATAAAAACAGACACATAGACCAATGGAACAGAATAGAGAGTCCAGATATGGACCTTCAACTCTATGGTCAAATAATCTTCAACAAATCAGGAAAAAACATCCAGTGGAAAAATGACAGTCTCTTCAATAAATGGTGCTGGAAGAGTGGGCAGCTATGTATAGAAGAATGAAACTCAACTATTCTCCCACACCATATACAAAGATAAACTCAAAATGGATGAAAGAACTATGGAAAGAACCAAGATGCCCTTCAACGGATGAGTGGATAAGGAAGATGTGGTCCATATACACTATGGAGTATTATGCCTCCATCAGAAAGGACGAATATCCAACTTTTGTAGCAACATGGACGGGACTGGAAGAGATTATGCTGAGTGAAATCAGTCAAGCAGAGAGAGTCAATTATCATATGGTTTCACTCATTTGTGGAGCATAACCAATAGCATGGAGGACAAGGGGCGTTAGAGAGTAGTAGGGAATTTGGGTAAATTGGAAGGGGAGGTGAACCATGAGAGACTATGGACTCTGAAAAACAATCTGAGGGGTTTGAAGTGGCGGGGGGGTGGGAGGTTGGGGTACCAGGTGGTGGGTATTATAGAGGGCACAGCTTGCATGGATCACTGGGTGTGGTGAAAAAATAATGAATACTGTTTTTCTGAAAATAAATAAATTGGGGGAAAAAAATGGATGAAAGACCTCAACGAGAAGCAGGAATCTATCAAAATCCTAGAGGAACATAGGCAGTAACCTCTTCGACATTGGCCACAGCAACTTCTTTCAAGACACATCTCCAAAGGCAAAGGAAATAAAAGCGAAAATGAACTTTTGGGACTTCATCAAGATCAAAAGCTTCTGCACAGCAAAGGAAACAGTCAACAAAACAAAGAGGCAACCCACAGAATGGGAGATGATATTCACAAGCTACACTACAGACCAAGAGCTGATAGCCAAGTTCTATAAAGAACTCAAACTCAACACCCAAAGAACAGATAATCATGTCAAAAAATGGACAGAAGACATGAATAGACACTTTTCCAAAGAACACATAAAAATGGCTAACAGACACATGAAAAATTGTTATCATCTTTAGCCATCAGGGAAACTCAAATCAAAACCACATCAAGATACCACAATACACCAGTAAGAATGGCAAAAATTAACAAGACAGAAAACAACAAGCATTGGAGAGGATGTGGAGAAAGGGGAACCCTCTTACACTGTTGGTGGGAATGCAAGTTGGTGCAGCCACAGAATGAAGATTCCTTAAGAAATTCAAAACAGAGTGACCCTATACCCTGTAATTGTGCTACTGGGTATTTACCCCAAAGATAGAGATGTAGTGAACAGAAGAGCCATATGTACTTCAATGTTCATAGCAGCAATGGCCACAGTCGCCAAACTATGGAAAGAGCCAAGATGCCCTTCAACAGACAAATGGATAAAGAAGATGTGGTCCATATATACAATGGAATATTATGCCTCCATCAGAAAGGATCAATACAACTTTTGTATCAACACGGATGGAACTGGAGGAGATTATGCTGAGTGAAATAAGTCAAGCAGTGAGAGTCAATTATCATAAGGTTTCACTTACTTGTGAAGCATAAGGAATAACATGGAGGACATTAAGAGAGGAAAGGAAAAGTGAATTGGGGGAAATTGGAGGGGCAGATGAAGCATGAGAGACTGTGGACTCTGAGAAACAAACTGAGGGTTTGGGAGGGATGGGGAGGGTAGGATGGGTGAGCCTGGTGGTAAGTATTAAGAAGGGCATGTATTGAATGGAACACTACTGGGTGTAGTGCATAAGCAATGAATCTTGGAACACTGAAAAAAATAAAATAAAATTAAGATGCTAAAAAAAAAATGAAAAGAAATGAATGAATGAATGAGTAAATGAATGAGTGAATTCTTTCATGGCAGCCTCTGTCTTGGATGTGCTCAGTAGTCTTAGCACTGGGGCCATGTCTCTTTGTGATCCCCCAGGGCAGTCAGGCAGGGCAGCCGAGCCAGAGCAACTTGGGAGGTGCTTTCACAGTGGGACTAAATTTGTCTCACCAGTGTTTGGAAAGGACTTTCATTTTTCTTCCATCCACTAAGGCCAGAAATGAGCCAAAACTTGTGCCAAAAGGTGATTGCAGAGATCAGTGCCCCTGAATGCATGATACTGAACAATTCCATCATTTCTGGCTGCTGATTCTAGACCAGTGACTCGTGATGGGAGAAAGTGCTGGATAAAACCTTCCAGTGGCTATCCTACTTCTGACAAGCTCTGAACTGACATAGGATCTAGGACATCAAAGTAGGCAGGCTCCCCAGTTTGAGCCCTTTATCCAGAGCCAGAGATCTTCCTTCCAGTGAAGAATGCTCTTTTACTTGTGCATTCTTATTCTTGTCTCCAAAATCCCAACAGATTTGCCTATTTGTCTTCTGTCCCTCTGTGTCTTCAAGACCTGCTACAATCTGCCAGTTTCTAGCACTGGGCAATGCAGAAGCCCACCAGGCATATAGTGAAGCCAATGACACCAGGAAATGGGGTGTGAAAACAGATCGCATCAGAACACCAATGGCAGGCCAAAACATTGGGAAATTTTTCTGGAGGAGGTGGGATTTGGATGGTATTTTACAAAAGAGGGGGAATCAAAAGGTGGAAGAGGAGGAACAGAAGAGTGGTCTCAAGCCTGTGCTGGTGTAGTGATTGGTCCAGGCTTGACAGAGTGATTGGAAGGTTGTTGAGAGAGTGCTCTGCTTCACTGTTAGAAGCACAAGGAAACCAGCCAGTGTCCTGGGGAGAAAGATGATTTTCAGGTGGCCCAACAGGTTGTGTCTAAGCCATTTTTGGAGTTTGGGGTTGTGTCTGCCTTCATGACAAAGTGAGAATGGTGCTGGCCACCTCCATTTCAGAGGCTGTTTTGGTTTTTTTCTTTCTTCTTCTTTTAATGTCTGGCTGCCACTCAGAATGCTCCACTGTGCTCTCCATCTCACTTGCCCAAGCTGAGTTGTAATCTTTCAAGAGCCAACTGCTCGTCGCATCATAATCAAACCAAGATGGATGGAGGAGGAATGCAAACAGCATCCCACTGGCTTGGCTCAGAGTCGGGCAGCCTTCCCTAGTGAGGGAGAAAGATGAGAAGAAGCTTAAGTAAACCTTCCTTTCTCAGATTGAGTGAAACTAATTCTTTTATTTCTACTCAGTGTATCCAAGTAGAGAAAGCCTGGAGCCAGGGGGCTAGAACCCTGCCTTCTCATCCTGAGTTCCAGTGCACTTTCCAGCAACACGGCCTTAGACATATTGTTTAATTTCCTGAATCTTTCTCTTCCTATCTGTAAAATAAGGTGAAAAATACCTAGTGGTCCAGGAAGCCATCTCTGAGGAGGTGATATTTGAGCTAAAACCTAATTTCTACTGAGATGGTTGACTGAATCTACAAGTCACACATATAATCTCTTTAGCCAGTGGTTGTCCAGTCATATGACTGTTCTCTCCAGAGCATGCATTCTCATTTTTTATAATAAGGATAGGCTGATGATTTTCCAGATCTTCAAAATCTCATTCATTTTTGGCTAACAATTCCTTCTGCAGTATATTCCTTTTCTCTCACATTTTCCTATAAGCAGCAAGGAGAAACCAGGTCAAACTTTCAACACTTTGCTTAAAAATCTCTTCAGCTTAATATCCAAGTTCATCACCTGCAAGTTCTAATTTTCACAAAGCAGCAGAACATGATTCATCCAAGTCAGGTTCTCTGATATTTTATACCAAAGATCACCTCTCCTCCAATTTCCAATAATATGTTTCTCATTTCCATCTGAGACTTCACCAGAAGCAAGTTGATCATTTACATTTCTAGCAACAGTCTCTTCAAGACAATCTAGATTTTTCTAAAATGAACCTCAAAACTCTCTCAACCTCAGAGGATCCTGGGAAAATAGTAAATACATCTCCCAACCTAGATGAATCTGGCCTGTGTAACTATGTTGGAATTCTGGAGTCTACTGAAGGCTTGCAATGCCCAGGGGAAGATTTAGATGGTTAATTGCTGTTAATTTCAAACAATTTCAGCAATTAGCTCAGTAGCCTTTACCCATCACCCACCTCAAGCCCATGCTAGGTAGCTGTGTACATGTCCCTAAAGCAGCTCACAACTAACCTGTGGGAGCTAGGGTAGGTTAAAAAAAATCCTGTCTTCCACAAATTGGGGATCTATACTCTGAATCTTGATTACTGCTTCTTATCACAGAGGTGCAGACAAAGGAGGGTGGCCATCATTTTTTGCACCTCCCTGCATTGTGGCAAGTCCCTCCCCATTTGGTTGAAGTGCATTCCAGAAGGCTTAAAAGGATAATGTCCTTATCCTCTTTCCATTTTTCTCCTTTCTTCCATTTAAGAGCCAGCCATCAAAGACTAGGACATTCAAAAATAACTGTGTTTATTGGAAAAATTAGAAAGTGATCACACATGCCTAAGGAAAGGTTTGGAAAAGATATGAGAAGACCTTAAGTTTACACTCCAGGCTGAGCCTTTCCATACTGACAGCTATAACAATCAAAAGAAGCAGGGGAAAAAAACCAATAAAGCAAACTCTGAGGACAGGGAATATTCTGATTTCCAGAGATACCATATTATTAGACTCAAACCCCCAGTTTTCATTAAAAAATCACAAGGCCTACAAAGAAACAGAAAAGTATGACCCATTCAAAAGGGGCCCTGAGAAAAGCCTAATGGCAGGTATCCTGGACAAGGATATTAAAACAGCAGTCATAAAGATGTTCAAAGAACTAATAGAAGATATGGAGAAAGTCAAGAAAATGTTCTATGAGCAAAATGGAAATCAAAATCTAAAAGGAAACAAAAAAAGAAATTCTGGACTTGAGAAGTACAATAACTGAAATGAAAAATTTACTAGCATGATTCAAAATCAGATTTCAGCAGGAAGATGAATCAGCAACTGAAATATAGAATAATGGAAAATATCGAGTCTCAGAAATAGAAAGAAAAAAGATTGAAAAAAGTGAACAACACCTAAGGACCCATGAAACCACATCAAATGGACAAACATATGCACTGTGAGAGTCCCAGAAGGAGGGGAGGAAAAAGGGCCAGAGAGAATATTTGAAGATATAATAACTGAAAACTTCCTAAATTTTGGAAAGCCATGAACATAAACATCTGAGGAGTTCACTAAACTCTGAGTAAGACAGACTCAAAGAAATCCACACTGAGACACATTATCATCAAATTTTCCAGCCAAAGACAAACTGAGAATCTTGAAAGCAGCAAAAAAAGAAGATTTTAATTACATATAAGAGATATTCAATAAGAAAGTCAACAGATTTCTCATCAGAAATTTTGGAGGCCAGAAGACAGTGAGCAGATATATTTAAAGTACTAAAAGAAAAAAAAAAACCTGTCAAACAAGAATCTTATATCCAGCAAAATGGTCCTTCAAAAGTGAGGAGGAAATTAAGTCATTCCCAGAAAAACAAAAGCTGAGAGAGTTTGTCACCACAAGACCTGCCCTGTAGGGAACGATAAGAAAGTTTTGCAAGGTGCAATGAAAGAACACTAGGAAGTAACTAGAAGCTTTACGGAGAAACTAAAACTATCAGTAAAGGTAAATACATCAGCTTACAAAAGCTAGTGTTATTGTAAGAATGCTCTGTAACTGCTCTTTTTGTTTTCTGCAGGATTTAAGGGATTAATACATTTAAAGAAAAAAAACCACAATTATTAATCTAAAAATTAGTATTATTGTAACTTTGGTTTTCACCTACCAAATCTTGTTTCTACATATTTTAAGAAACTTGACTAATGCATTTAAAAGAATTATTAGTAATTTTTAAGGCGCACAATGTATAAAGATGGAATTTTGTGACATTCACAATGGAAAGAGGTGGGGATGAAGCTGTAAAGGAGCAGAATTTATTGAAGTTAAGCTGATATGAATTCAAATTAGAGTGTTTTAACTGTAGCAGGTTAAATGTAATCTCCATGATAACCACAAAAATAATAGCTAGAGAATATACACAAAGGAAATGAGAAAAGAATTTAAGCATTTCACTACCAAAAAATCAACTAAACACAAAAAAAGTCAGTAATGCAATAAATCAAAGACTAAGTCACAAGGGAAATTAGAAAATACTTAGAGGCAATGAAAATGAAAACAACATACCAAAGCTTATGAGACACAGTAAAAGTGCTGCTAAGGGGGAGATATGCAGCTAAAAATGCTTACAAGAAAAAATAGGGAAGGTCTCAAATAAGCAGCCTAACTTTACAATGTAGGGAACTAGAAAAAGAAGAACAAACTAAACTCAAAGCTATCAGAAGCAAGGAAATTGTAGATTGGAGCAGAGATAAATGAACTAAGAAGTAGAAAGACAATACAGAAAAATCAATGAAATCCAAAGTTGGTTCTTTGAAAAGCTCAACAAAATTGACAACTCTTTAAGTAGATGGACTAAAAACAAAAGAGAGGACCCAAATTACTACACTCAGAAATAAAAGTGGGAACATTATTACCAATTCTACAGAAATAGAAATGATTATGAGAATATTATGAACAATTTGGAATACTATGGCAACAATTTGGATAACCTGATGAGATGGACACATTCCTAGAAACACAAAATCCACCAAGACTAAATCAAGAAGAAATAGAAAATTGGAGCAGACTTATAACCATTAAAGAGGTTGAATCAGTAATCAAAAATCTCATGACAAAGAAAAGCCCTGGGTTTGATGGCTTCACTAGAGATTCTGTCAAACATTTAAAGAACTTATACCAGTTCCTCTAAAATTTTCTGAAAAAATGAGGAGGAGGGAACACTTCCTAACTCAGTCAATAAGGCCAGCATTAATTAATAGGACAGCCAGACAAAGGCACTAGAAGAAAAGAAAACTACAGACCCAATATGACTTAAAAAACATTAATCTAATAATCCTAAACAAAATACTAGCAAAATGAATTCATTAACATATTAAAAGGCCTATACACCATGACCATGTGGAATTACTCCTGGAGTGCAAAGATAGTTCAACATACAAAAATTAATCAGTATAATACACCACATTAACAGAATGAAACAAAAAGAAGAGATGATGATCATAATCAATGCAGAAAAAACAGTTGACAAAACCCAACACCTGCTCATGGCACATGCAGTAAAAAAACTAAGAACAGAAAAATAAATAAATAAACAGAAGCATCTGGGTGGCTCAGTTGATTAAGTATCCAATCATCATGATCCTGGTGACCTGGTATCAAGCCCCACATCAGGTACCCTGCTGAGCAGAGAGTCTGCTTCTCCCTCTGCCCCTCCCCACTGCTCATGCTCTCTCTTGTTCACTCTGCTCTTTCTCT
The DNA here is from genome assembly GCF_020171115.1 of Neogale vison. Classification (NCBI taxonomy): domain Eukaryota; kingdom Metazoa; phylum Chordata; class Mammalia; order Carnivora; family Mustelidae; genus Neogale; species Neogale vison. The sequence continues at coordinate 33,488,078 of NC_058097.1, read as the reverse complement.
CTCTCTCAAATAAATAAAGTATTTTTTTTAATTTTAAGATTTTATTTTTTAGAGCAATTTTAAGTTTACAATAAAATTGGAGGGAAGGTACAGCGATTTCTCATAACCCCCCTGTCTGCACACATGCATAGCCTTTCCCATCATCTGTATCACTAACCAGAATGGTACATTTTTTACTAAGGATGAACCTACATTGATACATTATAATTATCCAAAGTCCATAATTTACCCTACGACTCATTCTTGTGTGTATTTTCTATGGGTTTGGACAAATGTATAAGGACATATTACATCATTATATCGAACGAGAACGGGCGCGTTCAGGGTGGTATGGCCATAGACTACATCATTATATCATACACAGTATTTTCACTATCCTAAAAATCCTCTTTTCTTTGCCCATTTATCACTCCACTTCCCTACCCCTGGTAACCACTAATCCTTTTACTGTCTCCATAATTTTGTCTTATCCAGAATATCACGCATTTGAAATCATACAGTATATACCCTTCCCAAATTGGCTTCTTTCACTAAGAAATGTTCATTTATGGTTCCTCTTGTCTTTTTTTTTTCCAATTTATTTATTTTCAGAAAAACAGTATTCATTATTTTTTCACCACACCCAGTGTTCCATGCAAGCTGTGCCCTCTATAATACCCACCACCTGGTACCCCAACCTCCCACCCCCCCACCACTTCAAACCCCTCAGATTGTTTTTCAGAGTCCATAGTCTCTCACGGTTCATCTCCCCTTCCAATTTACCCAAAAGCACATACCCTCCCCAATGTCCATAACCCTACCCCCCTTCTCCCAATCCCCCTCCCCCCAGCAACCCACAGTTTGTTTCATGAGATTAAGAGTCACTTATGGTTTGTCTCCCTCCCTATCCCATCTTGTTTCATGGATTCTTCTCCTACCCACTTAAGCCCCCATGTTGCATCACCACTTCCTCATATCAGGGAGATCATATGATATTTGTCTTTCTCTGCTTGACTTATTTCGCTAAGTATGATACGCTCTAGTTCCATCCATGTTGTCGCAAATGGCAAGATTTCGTTTCTTTTGATGGCTGCATAGTATTCCATTGTGTATATATACCACATCTTCTTGATCCATTCATCTGTTGATGGACATCTAGGTTCTTTCCATAGTTTGGCTATTGTGGACATTGCTGCTATAAACATTCGGGTGCACGTGCCCCTTTGGATCACTACGTTTGTATCTTTAGGGTAAATTCCCAGTAGTGCAATTGCTGGGTCATAGGGCAGTTCTATTTTCAACATTTTGAGGAACCTGCATGCTGTTTTCCAGAGTGGTTGCACCAGCTTGCATTCCCACCAACAGTGTAGGAGGGTTCCCCTTTCTCCGCATCCTCGCCAGCATCTGTCATTTCCTGACTTGTTGATTTTAGCCATTCTGACTGGTGTGAGGTGATATCTCATTGTGGTTTTGATTTGTATTTCCCTGATGCCGAGTGATATGGAGCACTTTTTCATGTGTCTGTTGGCCATCTGGATGTCTTCTTTGCAGAAACGTCTGTTCATGTCCTCTGCCCATTTCTTGATTGGATTATTTGTTCTTTGGGTGTTGAGTTTGTTAAATTCTTTATAGATTTTGGACACTAGTCCTTTATCTGATATGTCGTTTGCAAATATCTTCTCCCATTCTGTCAGTTGTCTTTTGGTTTTGTTAACTGTTTCCTTTGCTGTGCAAAAGCTTTTGATTTTGATGAAATCCCAAAAGTTCATTTTTGCCTTTGCTTCCCTTGCCTTTGGCGATGTTCCTAGGAAGATGTTGCTGCAGCTGAGGTCGAAGAGGTTGCTGCCTGTGTTCTCCTCAAGGATTTTGATGGATTCCTTTCTCACATTGAGGTCCTTAATCCATTTTGAATCTATTTTTGTGTGTGGTGTAAGGAAATGGTCCAATTTCATTTTTCTGTGCGTGGCTGTCCAATTTTCCCAGACTCCACTCCAAAACTGCTAGAACTTATACAGGAATTCAGTAAAGTGTCAGGATATAAGATCAATGCACAGAAATCAGTTGCATTTCTCTACACCAACAACAAGACAGAAGAAAGAGAAATTAAGGAGTCAATCCCATTTACAATTGCACCCCAAACCATAAGATACCTAGGAATAAACCTAACCAAAGAGGCTAAGAATCTATACTCAGAAAACTATAAAGTATTCATGAAAGAAATTGAGGAAGACACAAAGAAATGGAAAAATGTTCCATGCTCCTGGATTGGAAGGATAAATATTGTGAAAATGTCTATGCTACCTAAAGCAATCTACACATTTAATGCAATTCCTATCAAAGTACCATCCATCTTTTTCAAAGAAATGGAACAAATAATTTTAAAATTTATATGGAACCAGAAAAGACCTCGAATAGCCAAAGGGATATTGAAAAACAAAGCCAAAGTTGGTGGCATCACAATTCCGGACTTCAAGCTTTATTACAAAGCTGTCATCATCAAGACAGCATGGTACTGGCACAAAAACAGACACATAGACCAATGGAACAGAATAGAGAGCCCAGAAATAGACCCTCAACTCTATGATCAACTAATCTTCGACAAAGCAGGAAAGAATGTCCAATGGAAAAAAGACAGCCTCTTCAATAAATGGTGTTGGGAATAAAGTATTTTTTTAAAGAAAAAACAATACAATAAAAGCCATTATAAGAAACCCCCAGGGAACATCATACTCAATGGTAAAAGACTGAAAACTTTTCCTGAAAGTTTATCTTAATCAGGAACAAGACAAGGATGCCCACTCTTACCACTTTTATTCTTTTTTAAAATTAACATATAATGTATTATTTACCCCAGGGGTACAGATTTGTGAATCATCAGGCTTATACATTTCACAGCATAGCACCATAGCACATACATCCCCAATGTCCATGACCCCACCACCCAATCCCTACCTCCCACTGTCCAGCCACCCTCAGTTTGTTTCCTGAGATTAAGAGTCCCTTATAGTTTGTCTCCCTCCCAATCCCATCTTGTTTCATTTTTTCCTTCCCCACCTCTCAAGCCCTCCCCACCATACCTCTCAAATTCCTTATATCAGGGAAATCATATAATAATTGTCTTTCTCTGATTGACTTATTTCACTCAGCATAATACCCTCTAGTTCCATCCACATCATTGTAAATGGCAAGATTTCATTTTTTGATGGCTACATAGTATTCCATTGTACATATATACCACATCTTCTTTCACCATTTCTATTCAACTTAGTGTTGGAAGCTCTATCCAGAATAACTAGGCAAGAAAAAGAAATAAAAGGCATTCAAATTGGAAAGAAAGAGGCAAAACTGTCACTATTTGAAGATGACATGATATATAGAGAGAAAACCTTGAAGACTCCACACAAATAAAAAGCTGTTAGAATTAATAAATGAATTTAGTAAAGTTGCAGGATACAAAATTAACATGAAAAAATCTGTTGTATTTCTGTACACCAACAACAAATTATCTGAAAGAGAAATCAAGAAAAAATCAAGTATTATTTTCATTAAAAGGAATAAAATACTTAGGAATAAATTTAACCAAGAAAGTTAAAGTTTGTTCATTAAAAACAGTAAGACATTGATGAAAGAAACTGAAGACACAAATAAATGGAAAGATATTCTGTGCTCATGGATTGGAAGAATTAATACTATTAAAATGTCCAAACTACCCAAAGCCACTTAGAGATTCAATGCAACCCCTTTCAAAATACCAATGACATTTTCCACAGAGCTGGAGCAAAAATCCTAAAATTTATATGGAACCACAGAAGACTATCAGCCAAAACAATCTTGAAAAAGGACAAAGTCAGAAGTATCATGCTTCCCAATTTCAAACTATACTACAAAGCTATAGTAATCTAAACAATATTGTGTTGACATAAGAGACCCATAGATCCAAGGAATAGGATAGTGCAGAATAAACCCACACACATATGGTCAATTAATTTGACAAAGGAGGCAAGAATATACAATGGAGAAAGGATAATCTCTTTAAATGATGTTAGGAAAACTGGACAGTTACATACAGAAGAATGAAACTGGACCAGTATCTTAAACCACATACAAAATTGTACTCAAAATGTATTAAAGACATGAATGTAACACCTGAAACTGGAAAACTCATAAAAGAAAATATAAGCATTAAGGTCTTTGACATTGGTCTTAGCAATGTGTTTGTTTGTTTGTTTATCTGACTCCAACAGAAAGGGCAACAAAAACAAAAACAAACAAATGGACTATATCAAACTAAGAATCTTCTGCAGAGTGAGGGAAACCATCAACAAAACAAAGAGGCAACCCGCTAAATGGGAGAAGATATTTGTAAATGACATATCCAGTAAGGGGTTATATCTAAAATATATAAAAAACTCACACAACTCAAAACAAAAAATGAAATAATCCAATTTAAAAATGGGCAAAGTTTCTGAATAAACGTTTTTCTGCAGAAGACATACAGATGGCCAACAGACATATGAAAATTTGTCCAACATTACTAATTATCACGGAAATGCAAATCAAAACATAATGAGATATCATCTTACATATGTCTGAATGGCTATTAGCAGCAAGAGAAGAAATAACAAGTGTTGGCGAGAATGTGGAGAAAAGAGAACCCTTTGCGTTGTTAGTGGGAATGTAAATTGGTACAGCCACAATGGTACATACAGAAACTGTATGGAGGTTTCTCAAAAAATGAAAAATAGAACTAGCATATGATGTAGCAATTCCATTTCTGGGTATCTGTCTGAAAAATATGAAAACACAGATTTGAAAAGATACATGCATTCCTATATTCATTGCATCATTATGTACAATAGCCAAGATAATGAAAACAACCCAAGTGTCCATTGATGGATAAATGGGTAAGAAAGATGGGATGTGATACACACACACACACACACACACACACACACACATTGGGATATTACTGAACTATATGAACCATATAAAAGAATGAAATCTTACTATTTGCAGCAACATGGTTGGACTTTGAGGGCATTATGCTAAATGAAGACAAACATCATATATCAATCATATTTGGGATCTAAAACAAACAAACAGAAGCAAAAAAAAAAATCCAGTCTCAAAGATACATAGAACATATTGGTGGTTACCAGAAAGGAAGGGGGTTAAGGGGGTAAATGGGCGAAGGAGATCAATAATTATAAACTTCCAGGAATAAAAATAAATAAGTCATAGGGATACAACAACCAGCATGAGGAATACTCAAAAATATCGCATTAACTATGTATGGTGTCAGATTGTAACCAGGCCCACTGAGGCCCATTTGCAATATATACAAAGGTTGAATCACTATGTTGTATACCAACAAATATAACGCTTTATGTATATTATGCTTCATTTTTTAAAAAAGAAGAAATAAATGGAAACACATCCTATGTTCATGGATTGACAATTTAATATTGTTAAATTGTTAATGGTACCCAAAGTGGCCCATATATAAGTGTAATCTCTATTAAAACCCCAAAGACTTTTTTTTGCAGAAATATATAAACCTACCCTAAAATTTATATGCAATGTCAAGGAACCCCAAATACCCAAAACAATCTTGAAAAAGGAGAACAAACTTGAAGGACTCATGCATGTGGATTTCAAAACTTACTTCAGTACTACAATAATCAGGAAAAATAAAATAAATAAATAAAATAAGATGAAAATAGAGAGGGAGGCAAACCATAAGAGATGCTGGACTCTGGGGAACAAACTGCCCTGCTGGAGAATAGGTAGGCTGGGGGCGGGAAGAGGTAATTGGGTGATGGGCAATAAGGAGGACACTTGATCTAATGAGCCTTGGTGTTATATGCAACTGACGAATCACTCAATTCTACCCACGTTACCAATAATACAATACATGTTGAATTAAATTGAATTTAAATAAAGAATTTCCCATTTTAAAAAAACTTCAAAAAAAAAAAAGAGTACTAGCATAAAAAAGGACATACAGACCAATAGAAGAGACTAGAGAGCCCAGAAAGAGACCCTTGTTTATACAGCCAAATGATTTTTGACAAGGGCACCAAGAATATTAAATGGGGGGAAGGAGGTCTCTTCTGAGAAAACTGGATGTCCACATGCAAAATAATGAAGTTGAGCCCTTACCTAACACCATATACAAAAATTAACTCAAAATGGACATAAGTCCTAAAAAATAAAACTCCCAGAAGAAACAAAACATGGAACCAAATCTTCATGACATTAGATTTGGATATGATACTAAGGCACAGAAAACAAACAAACAAAAAAAGTAGACAAATTAGATTTTATGAAAATTTTAAAATATTGTGCCTCAAAGGACACTGTCAACCGATGAAAAAGGCAACCCACAGAATGGGAGAAAATATTTGTAAATCACAAACCTGATTAGGGATTAATACCCAAAACATATAGATGACCCCTAAAACTCAACAACAACAATAACAACAAAACAATACAAAAATGAGCAAAGGATTTAAACAAACATTCCTCCAAAAGAAACCTACACCAATGACCACTAAGCACATAAAAATATGCTCAACCTCACTAATCATTAGGGAAAAACAAATCAAAAGTTCAGTGAGATACCACCTCACACTCAACAGGGTGCTTATTGTAAAAAAAAAAAAAAGACAAACAGAAAAAAACAGTGAGGATGTGGAGAAATCATAGCCCTTATGTATTGTCTATAGAAATGTAAAATATTGCAGTTGCTGTGGAAAAGTTTGGCAGTTCCTCAAAACAATAAAAATGGAATTTATCATATGATCCAGCAATTCTACTTCTAGGTAGATTCCCAAAGGAACTGAAAGCTGAGATATTTGTACACCCATGTTCATCGCAGCATTTTTCACAACAGCTAAAATGCGGAAGCAACCTAAGTGTCCAACTGATAAGCAAAACATGATGCATACATACAATGAAATATTATTCAACCTTAAAGCGGAAGGAAATTCGGACACATGCTGTAACATGGATGAACCTTGAGGACATTATGCTAAGTGAAATAAACCGGAAATAAGAAAAAGAACAGTGCAAATACTGTATGATTCTATTTATTGGAGGTACTTAGAATACTCAAGATCCCTGAGACAGAAGGTAGAAGGGTGGTTATTAGGGGCTGGGAGTGGAGGAGAGTAATGGGAAGTTATTGTTTAATGGGGATACAGTTTCTGTTTTACAAAATGAAAGAAGTTATAAAGATGGATGTTGGTGATGGCCCCATAACGTGAATGTATTTAATAACACGGGACTGTATACTTACAAAACATTAGGATAGGAAATTTTATGTTATGCATATTTTACCACAATAAAAAAAAATTAAGAAAAAAAAAACCCCAACACTTCTCCAGGTTCTGTCCAGTACTTAATTCTAAAGCCACTTCCACTCATTTTTAGATATTTGCTACAGCATGTTGGTGCATGGAGGCATCAAAAACAGGGTGGATCCTGGATATCAACCTTTTGTCTGTACTGTCATTTGCAAATATCTTCTCCCATTCCATGGGTTGCCTCTTTGTTTTTTTGACTGTTTCCTTTGCTGTGCAGAAGCTTTTGATTTTGATGAAGTCCCAGAAGTTTATTTTCGCTTTTGTTTCCTTTGCCTTTGGAGACGTATCTTGAAAGAAGTTGCTGTGGCCTCTTACACTGTTGGTGGGAATGCAAGTTGGTGCAGCCTCTTTGGAGAACAGTGTGGAAATTCCTCAAGAAATTAAAAATAGAGCTTCCCTATGACCCTGCAATTGCACTCCTGGGTATTTACCCCAAAGACACAGATGTCGTGAAAAGAAGGGCCATCTGTACCCCAATGTTTATAGCAGCAATGGCCACAGTCGCCAAACTATGGAAAGAACCAAGATGCCCTTCAGCGGATGAATGGATAAGGAAGATGTGGTCCATATACACTATGGAGTATTATGCCTCCATCAGAAAGGATGAATACCCAACTTTTGTAGCAATATGGACGGGACTGGAAGAGATTATGCTGAGTGAAATCAGTCAAGCAGAGAGAGTCAATTATCATATGGTTTCACTCATTTGTGGAGCATAACCAATAGCATGGAGGACAAGGGGTGTTAGAGAGGAGAAGGGAGTTGGGGTAAATTGGAAGGGGAGGTGAACCATGAGAGACTATGGACTCTGAAAAACAATCTGAGGGGTTTGAAGTGGCGGGGGGGTGGGAGGTTGGGGTAGCAGGTGGTGGGTATTATAGAGGGCACGGCTTGCATGGAGCACTGGGTGTGGTGAAAAAATAATGAATACTGTTTTTCTGAAAATAAATAAATAAATAATAATTTAAAAAAAAACAGGGTGGAGAAGAAAAATAATCTTGAATTATATTCACATTTGGAACTGGGATAAATTGGTAAATATTCATGCCCTTTACTAATGCGAGAAGACTCAGAAGTAAGTCAGGGTGTGGCTGTTAGACATCCATGTGGAGAAACAAGCACAGTGTTCAGAAATACAAATGTGAAGTATGTGGAAGAATTCTAGGTTTAAGATCGATATTCAGGAGTCATAGCACACGGTTGGTAATAAGGACATCTAGGGAGATGCACTTCCATAGAGAAGACAGTCAAGGACTGACCTCTGCAGTCTTCCAGTGCAAAGCACCAGCCAAACAGACTAAGGGGAAATATCAAATAAGGTCGAAGGCACACCAGGGAGCCAAGTGTTTTAAGAAGGATGGAGGAGTCCACTGTATCCCTCCGATCATCAATGGTATTTTAAGGAGAGACTGAGGTAGCATGAAGAGGCAAACACTGGCTTAGGAAACATCAGCTCATCGGTAACTTTGACAAGAGTCATTTCAGTGGAGTGGTGGGGGTGGAATTTTGAGCACTCGTGGGTTTAAGAGAGAATAGGAGGTAAGAAAGAAGTGATAGCATTTATAAATAACTGCCTTTTTAAAAAAGATTTTATTTATTTACTTGTCAGAGAGAGCAAGAGAGAATACAAACAGGGGAAGTGGCAGGCAGAGGGAGAAGCAGGCTCCCTGCTGAGCAAAGCGTCTGATATGGGGCTCCACCCCAGGACCCTGGGATCATGACCTGAGCAGAAGGCAGTCACTTAACCGACTGAGCCACCCAGACGTCCCTAAATAACTGCTTTGAAACCCTTTTCTGCAAGGGGAACAGAGCATTCAGACAGTAACTGGGAGAAAGTGATGAGTGAAGGAAAGGTTTCTAAGTCTGGGGTCCATAAGTAGTCCCAAGACCCTGAGATAGAAAGGTTGTATCAGAGACTTAGAGGGTGAGTGAAAGCCAGGAAAGCGTTCCATGGATTAATACCAGAGATTTCCATGGAGGTCTTGGTGTCCACCAAGGACGGGGAGAAGCCCTGTGGAGAAACCCGCCCAGTAAGCGGGGACACCTGCCGTGACTTTCTCTCTTCTGTCTCTACCCAGGAGCCTGACAGGAAGAGGAGGGAGAGGTGGAAAGAGGCAGAGAGAGATCAAAGAGCCAGGAAGAGAACAATTTAAAAGGAGAAAGAAGAGAAGTACCAGAGGGAGCTTTAAATCTGTCAGGACTGAAGCCAACCTGTGAGGAGACAACTTTATTAGACACTTGACACTCCTCTTCGTCTCCTGGTTGGTTTACCTGGTCAATAAGTTTACTTTCCTCTGGAGACTTACAGGTCATTATAACTTCAAAACATGTTTAATTTAAGCAAATTTCTTAGAAGAATTTCTCTCTCCTGTGTGTGTGTGTGTGTGTGTGTGTGTGTGTTCTCTCTGTGTTTCTCTTTAACACAAACATTATATGTGGTATAGGGGCAGATGACCCTAAAATCTGCTTCAGAGAAATAACCATCACTCATCTCTAGTCAGAAAGTATATTCCATTTTCTAGGCCACGGTGATTGGTTCAGACAAGACAGGTGACCAATACGGGTTTCCCCCACTGTCCAAAGGTGGAGTGTTCCTATGAAACATTTCCTAAGCCAAAACGAGATAAAGCAAAACAAACAAACAAACAAAAACAAACAAAATTACCATAAATTTATATGGAAAACTTTTTGAACCTTCCCAGACCCCCAAATAATATCTCTTAGGCTTTTCTGAAACCTTAGGACACATCTTGCTAATGGCTACACAAAATAAACCAAGATAAAACACAGAGGCTCACAGACACAGCTCAAAGCTGTGGCAGCTGGACATTGAGTGTAGTTCCCAGGGAAGGAGCTTGGTGGTGTAGCTCTTTGCTGCTTGGGGTTTGTGCTGTCTCTGTAATGGCTTGCTGGAAAACAAATATTGAACACTGGTTTCACTTTTCACCTTTTCTCCTAAAAGCAAAACTCCTCTTGATTTCTTTTGGTGTGTGGTAGGTGTTTTGTAAAAAGCAAAGTGGCATAATGCAAACTTTCAGAAGGCAGGGGGTACCTGTAATGGTCCAAAAGGATTCAATCTTGGGACTTTAGTTTGAACTACTGGGAAAGAGGCTCTCTTCTTCCCAAACAGGTTGCCATGCCGGTAGAATGCAAGCCTGAGGCTACCGGGCATGTGTCTCCACCACCACAGGGGGATAGCATGCTTGAGAACGAAGTGAAAAAGTGAAAGTAAAGCTGAGAGATGAGAGTAACCCAGGATTAAGCCTCAAACTTCTCAGTTTTGTGAATAAATAGCTTTTTCCTCCCTTCCCCCGACTCAGGTTCATTTGAGTTGGTTTTCTGTCACTTGCAACCAAAGAGTCCTCACTAATGGAATCACCAAATGTGCATAGCACAGACCTAAGCAACGCAACCTCAGAATCACTGAGGCAGGCCAGGACAACAGCCTTACCTGGTTAGGCTTCAAGCAAGATGGAATGAAGTCCAGATGCAGAGGAAACTCCAAGACCAGCTGTAGACAGCCTGAGCATTTCACAATGTACCATGTATCTTTTCTTTTTTCTTTTTTTTTTTAAGATTTTATTTATTTATTTGTCAGAGAGAGAGAGAGAGAACAAGCAGGGGGATCAGCAGAGGGAGAGGGAGAGAGAAGCAAGCTCCCCACCAAACAAGGAGCCCAATGCAGGACTCGATCCAAGGACACTGAGATCATGACCCAATCCAAAAGCCGATACCTAACTGACTGAGCCACCCAGGCATCCCTGTACCATGCACCTATTCTCTTTTTTATTATTAATTTATTTTTTATTAACATGTAATGTATTATTTGCCCCAGGGGCACAGGTCTATGATTCATTAGTCTTACACAATTGACAGCACTCATCATAGCACATACTCTCCTCACTGTCCAGAACCCAGCCACCCTATACCTATCCCCCTATCCCCCAGCAACCCTCAGTTTGTTTCCTGAGATTAAGAGTCTCTTATGGTTTGTCTCCCTCCCCAGTCCCATCTTGTTTCATTTTTTTCCTCCCTGCCCCCCATGACCCTCCGCCTTGCCTCTCAAGTTCCTCATATCAGAGAGATCATATGATAATTGTCTTTCTCTGATTGACTTATTTCACTCAGCATAATACTGTCTAGTTCCATCCACATCATTGCAAATGGCAAGATTTCAATTTTGATGGCTGCATAGCATTCCACTATATATATACACCACATCTTCTTTATCCATTCATCTGTTGATGGACATCTAGGTTCTTTCCATAGTTTGGCTATTGTGGACATGACTGCTATAAACATTCAGGTGCATGGCATGCACCTATTCTGCCCAGAGAATCCATCCGATTCTCTAACAGCCCTGTGAACTGTGAGGAAACCAGATTCTGCAAAAAAGAAAACTGAGTACCAAAGAAGGGATATTACTCACTTCAGCAAAGCCTACCCCAACCTAAATTTTCTGACTCTGAGAAGAGTACTCTTCAGGGCTGTGCCACTTTATGTGGCACCTTTGTGCCAACTAACAAGACATGCACTGTCTAGGAACTCATGGCGCTGGAAGAGACAGGCACTCCCCACCCTTCATCCCAGTGTTGCTGTGCAGGACCAACTCTGTGCCCTCTGGCTCTGATGTTGCATACATCATATTTCTACTCTGCCTCCTTCCCCTTTCTCCCTTCTCTTATGTTCTGTGTTTTCCTTCCTGTCTCTGAGCCTCAAGGAGCCCCTACATAAAATGAAGCTGGGTGAAACAAGGACCTCCACCAAACTCCCCCATTGTGAAATTCTGTTTCTATGCCTCAGGTGAGATGGAAAGAAGCAGACATGCATGAGAGGGGATGTGAGCATCCAACTGTACCCCAAAAGTTTCCTTTGTCATACTTACAATTGTGTCTTCATCCAAGCCCCCTAGGATTAAGCCATTGAAGAAAATCACAGTATGGAACTATATACTTGATGTATATCGATCTATTTCATCTGAGATATGTGCTATTATTTCTATTTCAATGACGAAAGTACCAAGATCTGAGAAGTTACATATCTTACCTAAGGTCACACAAGAAGCAATACTAGCTCTGGCTGATCACAAAGCCATAATCCACCAAAACTATCCACCATAACTCCCAACCAACATGCCTTGACTCCACTATATCAGGCTCCACCTAGAATACTCTAGAGATTAGGGTCATTGAGTTTGGTAGGAAGAATGAAAACCACACTCCAAGCAAAGAAAGGTAAAAGTAAACTATTACCATACCCACCAGGCAAATTGGAGTGAAGGTATGGAGGCTCTAGCAACATGGCCCAGCACTAATTCAGAGAGCACCCTCCACACACACACACACACATGACTCAACACAGGCTGTGTTAACTGCAAGCAAGTCTCTTCCCTTCTCTGGGTCCCAGGTTCTTCGCTTGCTGGCAGGGATACCAAGCTATTTCTCTTCTCAGCAGACATTGCTATCACAAGGTATGAAGAGATGATCTGTGTGACCAGATACATGCAGGTAAAATGTCCTCAGCCTCACTGCACCAGGTCAAGATTCCCTGTGGGTACTGACAGCCTCTCTGCTGTCACCATGGCTTTAAGTCCACTTTTTAAATTGTTGGCCTGCATCATGAAGCCACAGAATTCAACCAAGGAATGCAGTTATGCTGGAAGGAAAAAGTACTGTCTCCTTCCAGAAACTCCTCACAAGGGTAAAACTACATTTGCCCTTGTGCCTTGTTTAGAGGTGAAGCCACATACTCAATTATGCTGGCCTTCCCCTCTCCCTGTGCAGGTACTGGGTGAGGTTAGGCTGGGGTTATTGATGCAACGTTCCTATTTTAAATGCAAAACAAAAGAGACATCATTTGTCTTGAATGCAAAATAAAGTCCCAGTGCATTTTTCAAGATGCTGATGCACACTTGGTCTAGCATTTGTTTCTATGGCAAACATAAAACAAGCAAAAACCTAGCAGGTTGGAGGTGGTTGCTCCTTTGTGAACACAATCAAACAAGCTCTAAGAAGGTAATTTCTAATTTGCTTTTGTATTGAATACTTAAATTTATATAAATAGTGCTGGAAATGATACCCTTGTGTTCTTGCAATATTGTGTCTGATTTCTGGGAAATGAACTTCTCCTGATTTCAAAAAATTAGCAGTAACTTAATATGAAATGCAAAATATTTAAAGTGTTCTTCTTCAACATTTTTGCAGCTGCTGGGATAGCAGTGATCTTTAAAGTGGCCTGTTCACTAACGCCTCACATTTGCATATGATCAAATCATAAATATCTACTAGAAAGCTCATGGCTCAAAGAACCTGTACTCAGCCTTCTAATATCAGCAGCTAATTTCCTTTCCATAATAGGGTTGTCTTTCTTTCATCTGGAAAAAGAAAAAGAGAAAAAGAGACATTATTGAATCATTAGAATAATTGGTCCCCAATAAGTAAAATTTTCTTTAGATGATTAGATTAATTCTATAGGGGGGAAAAAGATAATTTTTCAGTAAGCTCTGATGTCTTATTTCATACTCAAAGAAATGATCACTCCTTTCTCCACCCACTCTCTTTATTGCACACAAAGACAGACAGCAATAATTTGCTTCCTATTAAGGGCAGATCTTTAATTTCTCTGTGTTCAGGAGATGGTGCCTTGGTTTCTGAGGCTTCTTATCAATGGATGCCTGGGACCAATTCCCCAATAATGCTGGTAGGAGAGAGATAGGGCATGGCTCTCAGTAGACTTCTAATAATTCCCCTCCCAGTCCTCAAAGACAGGAGGCAGCGGGCAACAATGCAATGTACCACTTTCATTTAACTCTGCAAGTGTCTACTAAGAAAGGGACTGGCCAACACTGTCTCTTAACTGTAGGACAGACAAATATGAGTGGTGGCTTTCACATATGCCAAACTTCTGTGGGTCAGAAACCCAAGTTTCTGTAGGTCAGGCTCAACACAAGCTCAAGATGCATGAAGTTATTAGGCAAGTGGGGGCCCATTAAGAGATGGCAGGAGAGTGAAGTGGCCAAAACCCACAATGACCTGAGTTTCTATCTGATTTCCACCTCCTAACAGCTATGGGATCCCGGGCAAGTGGACTAGTGTCTCTAAATCTCCTTTTCTGAAAAATCTGAATAACATCCTATTGTATCCATCAGAGATAAGGTGATATCACAGATATGAGTGCTTAGCACATGGTGCTGGGTATCCAATGAGTGCTCAGTAAATAGCAGAAGGCACAGCTGGATCAGAGACAAAGAGGATGAAATGAGCCATGGAAATTTTCTTAAAAGGTACAGACTTTAAGTGATAAGGAGTAGCTGGATTTCGCTAAGCAAAACGAATCCCTTCTAGTGTATGGAGAATTGGACAAAAGGCATAAATGGGCTGTGGGGCCTGGCCCACACAGAAGGACTAAAGAAAATGAGCCAACACCCATCCTGAAGCCTCCTGAACACCACTAACCCAATGCCAGGGTGGCTCAGGGAACCAGCTGAGTTCTTACCACTTGTCTATTTGACATAATGACAAAAGCAAGATTGCAGCAAATGAAATTTCCAGAGCATTCCAATTTGGTGTACACAAATGGATTTGAATTAGCATAGGACCTGCCTATTAGCATAGGAACTTAATAAGCCTGTATTTGTAAATGACATTGCTCTCTCCATTACTCTGGAAAATAATGAATAGAATTGGGGTGCCTTGGTGATGCAGTCAGTTTAAGAGTCCTACTCTTGGTTTCAGCTCAGGTTGTGATCTCAGAATCATGAGATTGAGTTCTGTGCCGGCTCCATGCTTGCACAGAGACTGCTTAAGACTCTCTCCCCCTCTCCCTTTGTCCTTCCCTCCAAATAAGTAAGTAAATAAAATCTTTAAAAAAAATAATAAGTAGAATACCTTGCAAATTAAATATAACATCCATTCACTATAATGAGTCAAGATACTAGTATTTTTGCTCCTCTATCCACTTAAGAGAAAGATGCAGATAAAAACCACAGCTCAGAGCTAACATTTTGGTCTTTTTAGAATAAATAAACTTACACAATTTGTTCAGTGTTCAATTAACATTCAGTCAATTATCACATATTCTTCCCACCTCAATTCTTGATGAATAGGAGCTAATATTCAAGACGAGAATTAAGGTCTTATTGTATCCTTTGGTGTGAGAGAAAGATTCCACTAAGGCCACCAGACTGTTGTGAAGGCAGGGAAGTGGACTCATGTTTTTGTGGAATGTTAGAGTAGGAAGTGACCTGGGAGGTCATCAAATTGAATCTCCTCTTTTACAGATGGGAAAACTGAAACCTAGAGGTGTGGGAATTCTTATTCAAAGCCATAAAGCAGGTAAAGCAGAGCTAGGACTCAAACCCAGGATGCCTGACCCTTGTTCACCTCATGTGTGCAAAGAAGGCCATTAGTAATAAAATTAAACCTAACTTAATAACCAAAGCCAAAATCATTAGATTAGATTGACATAAAGATCAATAGATAAATGATAGAGATAGAGAGACGATAGATCGATAGAAATATAGATAGATAGATGATAGATCGATCAATCAGAATCTACATGACTCATGTTCCTGGATAATCTAAAGTTTATCTACTTATCACCCACTTCTGTTTAATGGGCAGTTTCATTCTTCATCTATGTCCTAATGAAACCATCCCAAGTCTTTTTTCCTTTTTAAACTGTTTCTAATATTGACTCACAGTTTACAAAGCACTTTCATTATCTCACTGAGAAGCCAATTCTTTGATCCTAAACCATAAATGGCTTTCATTATTTGATAACATATCCTAGGCAAATCCCAGAACCCTGTGAGATTATAAACCTTCTTTGGGCAAGAAGTCTGCCACTTCCTCTTACATCCTCCATAGCTGAGACGCCAAAATAGTTCTGTAGATTGGCTGCGTCAGAATTACCTAAAGAGCCTTCCAAAAATGCCTATTTCTGGGCTCCACTTGTGAAAACCCCAATTCAGTATATCTGAGGTAAACATCTCTACAAAGTTCCTCATGTGGTTCTGAGGATGAACTAGGTTCTGAGGATGAACACTGACCTAATATCCCACAAGGCCTCAATAAATACCTGCTAAATGACCTTTGAAGGACAGATTCAAATCCTTTCATAAAACCAACAATTTTCCAGATATATGAGAGGTTTTTGGAGCAACAGTTCTGGTCTGAAGACTGCAGGGCATTCTCCTGTCATTTTCTTATTCAAAATTGTAATGGAATTAATCTCCTTTTTGGGATAATTTGTTACAGACTGTGCAGGTGGATGACTAGAAGATATTTAATCATTAATAATCCAACAGAACTTAGTTCCAGTGTGATGTAAAGGTATTAAAAATTACTTTTGGATCATTTGATAAATAATGTCAAAGAAAGAGGGAGGAAGAAGATGAAAGCTCAGGGAAGGGAGGAGCATTGCTTTGCCAAGACCAAAATAAATTGCCCCTACTCTATTATGACAACTGCTTTGCCCGAGAGAGTTGAAAGGAAGATCATAAATAAAGATGTTCATGGCCAGAGGCCCAGTATCTGCCTGGAAGTCAATGGCCAATGTTTAGGCACGCCTTCTGCGGTCCATGCCAAAGCTTCAAACACATTACCTATAACTGGAGCCACCAAGGTGACCCATGCTAAGATTGATATATCCAGATGTTGGGTGTGGTCATCTACGTTAACAACTTATACTAGCAATGAGCAGATGTCTTAAAACAGAGAGCAGTTCATGTAAAGATTTACAATTCTCCCACTGAATGAACCCAGAATGGTAAGAAGATCCCAAGAAAAACTCCCAAATCTGAGTTCTAAGCCTTAAACATGGTCAGATATTTGGTTCAGGGCAGGGATAAGGGTCTTTGGTCTACATCTGTGGAAGAACCAGCTTGTGTTATCCAAAAGAGACACTAGGAGGTTGAACTTAGAAACAAGTTAGTATTCTATCATGCATATGGATAAGGGCTGTCGCAACTTGACTGATGACAAAGACAACTTCTGAGATACATATTTTTTAAACCTGCTGGCCTTTTCTTGTCTCTAAAATAATAATATCACAAGAAGAGATGAGCCAACTGGCGAACATCCATCAGCAAGTGGTCCCAATGAGAACTGCCTGTGCTCTTCCCCTGGACAATGTGACACTCTGCTCCCCAAACTGCCTGTTCAGCAAACCTTTCAACATCTGCGTGTCAGCACCTCAATACAGCAAAGTCATCCTCAGAGCTAGAAAGAAGTTCAAGGAATATGGATGAAAATGGACTTGGGAACCTTGAGACAATGGACTCAGTGGATTCATATTATTTTGTATGTGTGCCCTTTCATGCACAACCAGAAATAAAGTAGTAAGAAGCAAACAGCATTTCCTGAGATATTTATCCAGTTGGATTCATGTTAGATCACTAATGAAACGACTCTCAGATTTTTTGATCATCCTAAAAATCATAGAACATTAGAGAAGTCATGCTCTTAGACAATGTCTAAAACTTGACATTTTAGGCAATCCTCTCAGTTGATTAATGGGGAGATTAAAACCAAGGAATTTGGGTGTCTAGGTGAGTAACTAGAGAAAAAGCTCATTTGAGAATCCCAGCTTTGTAAAATGTTGAATGTTCTTTCACATATACCATGAAAGAGAAAATTATGATGGATGGATGGATGGACGGACGGACTAATCCCTGGCCTTAGCGCATGAAAAAAGGGAAACATTTGCAGAAATAAAATCCACCATGGGAGCTTGGATCAGCAGTTTCTTCCTTTGATCACTCCTTCATCTCCTTCAATTGCCTTAATTCTCCTATAATTAAGGCAAAGAAATTCAAAATGTAGAGGCCCCTAGACCCAGTTTCAATGTTCTTCTCTTTAATGTATATCCTCATCCCTTTACTGAGCTCATGCTGTCTCATAACATTCATCTAAATGTTGACAACCCCCAAATTTGTATCTCCAGCCTGGACCTCTATCCTGAGCTTTGGACATACCCATCAGACTACTTTTGCAACATCTCCCCTTGCATGTCCCAACTAGATATCTGATCTCTGGTTTCCCATGCCTAATGCTCCCACATCCATATCCAGCTCATCAGCAAATTTTGTTGGTTTTACTTCAACAAAACAAGCAGATCTTATACTTCTTGCCATTCATACTGGTTCAAATCCTGGTCTATCCTACCATGTTCCCTCTGCTCTCCCTGATTCCAGCTCATTCCCCTTGGGGAAATTTTCAACAGAGCATCAGAGAAATCTTGTTAATATGTGAGGTAGGTCATGTCACTTTTTCTGCTCCAACCCCTCTGGGAACATCCCATTTCACTCAGCATGAAGGCTAAATTTCTTCAAATGAATCATTAAGCCTCATAGGATCCAGCCACTTGTACCTCTCTTCCTCTACTCCAGCCACACCCAGCTCCTGACCCTGAACCTTTAAGCCTGCTCCAATCACATAGTCTTGTCTTTTCCCCTCTTTGCCTGAGGTCCTCTTCCCTCAGATTTCTGCCTGGCTCACCTCTTCTCCTGCATGCTTTTATTCAAATATCACCTTTTTGGTGAGACCTTTTCCAGTCATATTTATCATTACCCCTCCCACACTCAGAATTTCTTATCCCTTTCTTTACCTTATTTTCCTTCAATGCACTATGCCTTAACAGGAAGTCCAGGAAGTAGAAGTTAAATTGTTTCTAAAAATAGCCACTGTGACACCCTTGGTCTTCTACTTTCTTTTCATGGAATCTACAGAAAGTTACCAGGCTTGACTTTTTCCACGTTTCCTTGGAAATCGGGCACTAAATCCAGACCAACGGGCTGAAATTAAAGATATTGATTTGCTTAAATGAAGCACATTTTCCAACACCTAGTTTAAAGGAGAAAAATCTCTCTCGATGCTGTCAAGACTCTATATTTTGTAGCCTTGAAATAAATGCCAGGAGAATGTCGTTCTTCTTTTCACTTGTTCCCTCTGTAATTTTTATTGTATTTTAATTTACCCTTTGTTATCTAACAGCAGCAGAAAAAGAAAATTCAAATAAAAATACCATCATGACTTGAGATCAGGTAAGAAGTGTCTCTCTCTCTCTTTCTCTCTCTCTCTCTCTCTCTCACACACACACACACACACACACACACACACATCCCTCCCGTAACCTTCCTCACAAGTTTACGTATCTGCTCTTTCTGACTCTGAGACATCAGCCTTGTTGTTTGGAAAGTGTGTCGGCATACAAAGAGATCCTGCCTGGGTAGTGGGAATTTAAGGACAAGTTTCTGATGATATTTGCCATCTCCTAGATCCACCCGTTCAAGGGCCCTTTCGGTTATTTATTGTTGAAATGACTCTGCAATCACACAGTCATAATTGCCATAAACAAACTGGCTGATCAATCACTCGTGTTCTGTCATTATCATCTGGGCTCCTTTTCTTTCTCTTTTTCACACTTTTCAATTCATTAAAAAGCATAATGATTCATGAATACCTGTCTCTTAGAATGTTCATCTTACATTTTATGTGACTGGACAGACATTTTCTCCTCCTGCTACTGATACATTTAACCATGTATCTCCCCAAGTGCTAACTTCTTTCTGGAATGATAATTATTATAACAACCTCTTGTTTGTTGTCCTACATCAGGATTTTCTGCAGTGGGAGCTTCCTAACTGATCTCCTCTTGCCTCTTTAGGTCAACTGAGATGCCTTTTACAAAAGTAAATCAGAGGTTGTCTTTCGACTCCTAGGGTTGTCTCTCTACTGCTAGGAGCACTAGAGTGGATTCCACCTGAGATTACAACTAAATCCTAATTCCAACACCTGTTCCTTCAGGTCCTGCGTGTTCTACTCATTCCTTATTTCTCAAGGTCATATTCTACCTCTTTCCCTCCCATTTATTGCTATCCAACCGTGCTGGCCTTCTTTTCTTCTTCTAGCAAGCTTATTCCTGCCTCTGATCATTGCATATTTTGTCTCCTTTACCTAAAATGCTATTCCCCAAGACACTATGGTTGATGCTTGCAAACCATTCAGGTCTTGTATCTTCCATACAGAGGCCTTTCTTGACCACCCATACTCCCACTGCTCTTAGGAGTTCCCTTTGCTATATACTTTTTGTAAATATTTTTTGTCTTTGTAGAATTTATCTCAAGCAAAAATTCTCTTGTTTGTTAACTTGCCTACTTATTCATTGTCTGACTTCTCAATGAGAAATTAATTTCCTCCAAAGCAAGGACTTTTCAAGCCTTGTTCTTTGTTGCATTCCTAACACTGCAACTGTTCCTGGCATAGAGTAGAAAACTCAATAGAAATTTCTGGAATAAAAGAATAAATACGTGATCTCATTTAATCTTCACAAAAAATTCACAATCTTGACGATTTCAGATAATATGATGGAAGCTTACCAAACTTAAATTATTTTCCCAAGGCTAGTATCAGAGGTAGCAATTAAACCTGAGTTTTCAAACCACAGTTGTTAGGTGAGGACTCTGAGACTTTCTACCCCCCTCCACTTCCTCAGATGTTTAAAGAGATGCCCTGCCCTGACCCATCTCATCCAGATCCAGAACCATGGAATTAATGACTGAGAGAACACTAATATCATCTCCATTCAGTACTTAGGTCCTTTCTCGAGCAGAGTGCTGTCTGTAAGAGCACAACTTCTCAAAGCAGACAGACCTACACCTGAATCCCATATGAATGGCCTTCGACAGTGTACTTCACTCCAGACCTCAAGTCCCTTATTCTTACTTTCCAAGTGGGAACATGTCTTCTAGAGTTACTTTGGAGATTAAATGAGATAATATACAGACAGTGCCTAGCACTAGGTCAGGAACATGTAATGTTCAATAAAAATTATCTATTTATAATGTTGTGGTCATGGCTAAAAATGTGGTATAAGGGCTAAGAGAATTGGTTCTAGCGTCCTGCAGATCTGGGTTCCAATCTTACCACTCTAGGGCATTGGGCAAACCGTCTGACCTCTCTGTGCTTTGATTTCTTTATTTGTACATAGGAGATAATAATAGTACCTGATTTACTGGTTTTTGTGAGGAAGAAAAGAGAGCATAGCCCAAATCTCAGTCCACATAGGAAGTGAAGAAAACCTACCAGCTACTGCTGTCATTATCACCATCTCATCAAGTAAAGTGAAACAGTGGGGCTTTGACGAGGATAAGGAGGGAGTCTCCCTGCCTCTTCTAAGCCTTGATTCTGTGATCCTAAAATTTCTCCAGACCAGCCAATCTCCCTGCTGCTTCTCAAAGCCGAGACAATATCCACTAGAATCTTCCAGGTCTGCCATTACAAGTTCACCTTCAGAGGGCAGAGGTAGCCGCCTGCTCCTAAAATGTCCATCTCTCCTTGAAATCACACCACCCAAACCCAGATGCAGGAATGCACACACACACACACACACACACACATGCACACACACTCGGAATCCTGCTTAGCTTTCAGAGGAAGGAAAAAAGGCAGTCGCTGTTGATCTTTATGAAATTGCAGCAGTCTACATTACAGCTCCCACACACTCCCCCAGGCCCTTGCCTGCAGAAAACACACTCCAGTTCATTTTTTCTCCATCGCTACCAGTTGGACAGACTTTGAGGACCCTTTTAAGACATTTTGGGGTATTGTTTCCCAGCATATGTGGGCAGCATTACTACTTCCAGCCCCTCAGGACTACTTAACAACATCAGCAAAGCAATTAAGCCCGGTTTTCAGGAAAATGCCAGCGGCTCTGCAGTGTCTGGATGGGAGTCTCAGCCCAATTATTTCCAGCTAGTTGTGAACTGCGGAGAAGTGGACTTTACTTCATTAGAACTTCAGCTCCCACTGATTAAAAGTCGGCTGTGTTGGAGACAGTAAGGAAAAATGAAACAATTAAACTTGTCATCAATAAAATTGCTGTGTATTCCTCAATGCAGAGTTTTACTTCTCTCCAGAGGAGTGATTAAAGTGAACTGATTGAACTATAATTTGATTGACTGGAGAGCCTCCATCCATTGCGCTGAACCTGAACTTCCCCTTATTGCTCTTCTTAGCTTGGGACATAAAACCCTCCTGCAGGCCTGCCAGAGCCTGGCAGATGCTCCGAAACCATCAGATGGTGCTTGCCCTACACGGAGATCTGCTGAGGCATGTGGTAGGCAGAATAATGTGCCCCCAAAGATGTCCCTGCCCTAACCCTGGTACCTGTGAATATGTTACCTTACATGGTAAGACAGACTTTGCAGATGGGGTTAAGGTTAAGGACCTTGAAAAGAGGAGATTATCCCCTTATCCAAGTGGACCAATCCAGTTACATGAATTCTGAAAATCAGAGAACCTTCCTGATGATGTGACACCGAAAGAGGCAGAGAGAGGCAAGTGGCTGGCTTTGGAGATGGGGAGGGGGTAGGAGCTGAAGCACGTGAGTGGCCTCTAGGAACTGGAAAAGGCAACTGGAAACTCGAGGAAGGAATACAAGATTGTATTATAGTATCTCACTGCGAATTTACAGTATCTCCCTGTGAATGCAGCACAGTGAGACCCTTGTCATACTTTAGCATAGAACTGAAAAATAATAAATTTGTTTTGTTTGAAGCCACTGAGTTTGTGATAATCTGTTACAGTAGCAATAGGAAACAAATACGGTGCTCTGAGCAAGGCTGGGTAAGAAGGGCAGGCACAGGGCATCTGGGTGTCTCAGTGGGTTAAAGCCTCTGCCTTCCGCTCCAGTTGTGATCCCAGGGTCCTGGGATTAAGTCCTGCATCGGCCTTTCTGCTCAGCAGGGAGCCTTCCACCTCCTCTCTCTCTCTGCCTGCCTCTCTGCCTACCTGTGATCTCTGTCTGTCGGATAAACAAATAAATAAATAAATAAGAAGGGCAGGCACAGGTAGAGTCACACTCCATAGGCTGCAGGCTGGAGCCAGGTGCCAGGAAGGGAGCAAGTTGCATCCATGATGCAATCTGGTATGTTTACGGTGCAAGGAGATTTGGAAGGAGAACAGTTAGAGAGGAAATGCCTCATGCCCTGAACATCCAGGATTTCCAAAGCCATCCGAACCACAGAGTTTACAAGGAGATTACATTTCATTTATTTTACAAAGCTTCTGCACAGAGTTGGTACTCAATAAATCCTGAGTGATTGAAGGTTGAATTAAGAATGTGCTAAAAGGGGATGGCTCAGTCGGTTAAGCAACTGACTCTTGATTTCGGCTCAGGTCATCTCAGGGTTGTAAGCGCGAGCTCTGTGTCAGGCTCCACACTCAGGAGGGAATCTACTTGAGATTCTCTCCCTCTCCCTCTGCCTTTCCTCTTTCTCTCTCTCCCTCAAAAATAAATAAATAAATCTATTAAAATGGGCTAAAAGAATAAACAAATGAAAAAATAAATATGAAATGAATGAATGTTGAGTGAGTAAAATGGTATACCCAAGCTTAATAATCTGGGCACTTAAACATTGGGTCAGGAAATCATATGTCTCGCTATGCAGAACTCAATGGAAACCAAGGAGAAAGACCAGAATAAGGCAAAACATAGTCCTGTTTCCTGATTGCATTTCTGCATATGGGTTCTTTGAGCCCATTTCTAGACCTTGTCTGAGATTCCTACCTAGATTTGGGGCCAGAATATGAGTTCCAGTTGGGACTTATCACACATCTTCATCTGTTTAGGCCACCATAACAAAGTACCACAGACAGGGTGGCTTAAACAATAGGGATTTATTTCTCACAGTTCTAGATGCTGGAAAGTCCAAGATCAAAGTGCTGGCTGATTCAGTTTGTGGTGAAGACTCTCTTCCTGGCTTGCAGATGGCCACCTTCCTGCTCTGTCCTCACATGAATTTTCTTCAAAATGTGCTCAGGTTGAGAGAGAGAGAAAGAGAGCCTTTGCTCCCTTCCTCTGCTTATAAAACCACCAATCCCACCATGAGGACCCCACCTTCATGCTCTAATCTGATCTTACCACCCAAAGGCCCTATCTCCCAGTACTACCCCTTGGGGTGTTAGGACTTCAACATATGAATTTAGCTGTGGGGAACACAAATATTCAGTCTCTAACACCAAGACCTGCGTGACCTTCGGTAATTCACTTAACCTTAGTGAACACCATTATCTCCTCTGCAAGTCAGGGTCTGGTATACAAGTAACAGAGAACACTTACAGAGTACCTATCATATCCCAGGCTCTGTGCTAAGTGCTCTCTGGGTATTAAACATTTTTCTACTTCCAATAACCCTGTACATTCTGATAGTATATTATCATTTTGATGGTATATATTTTAAAAATGTACAATGCCATGCCAAGAAGGATGGAGTAACACATTCACAGTCACAGTGGCAGGTCCAAAATTTGGACTCCAGTCTATTTGAAACCAGAACTGGAATTCTTAACTCATCATAAAGGAATATTATGATTGAGGTTGATGACATGATTGCTTGAAACTCTTTAGCTCTAGAAACACTTTTCAGAGCTAGGCAAAGACAGTTAAGGCCATGTAAAGCCTCTCTCTTAATAAGAATTCAAAGGAGGCTCTAAAATATCTACAGTTGAATAACCATAGTGTGTGTGTGTGTGTGTGTGTGTGCGCGCATGCGCAGTTTTACCCATGTACATTTGCCGACATTGTGCAGAAACTGTCATTGTGCAATAGAAATGTTCCACACAGAACAAAGCACTGCACAAGGCCTGCCATTCACGTGGCCTCCCCTAACAATTGATGCCTGCTGCCATTTTCCACTGGAAGAGAAATGTGATTTCTATATGTCAAGCGACAGTCTTTAAAAGGCCTCCAATGATTCATATTTCAATGTGTGTTTAATCCACCCTGGCAAACAGCCTATGTGAGCCTCTCCACTGCCTTCTTCCTAGCAACCAAGGTCTTTTGTCATCGCAACTTCAAATGGGCTTGCAGTCGCTTTGTGTGTAGGACTTGGATTCCTGACATCAGGGCCCGCCTCTCCTCTCCACCTCACAGCATTGAAAAAAAGATGAATCAATGTGGCTTTTACCTTGGGAATGAGTTCAGTGTCAAAGGACCGTGTCCATCTTGTTTATGAGTCTTCCAACACAACCCAGTGCATCATGTTGCTCAGATGTAAGAGGCTTACATGAGACTAGCTTCTAACTAAGGCTGAGCCAAGATTGTGCTGTTCTATTACTCTGAGGCTGGGTCTCTCACTCCTGCCTTTGTGAAAGCCTCCAGGGGGCAACCCACTAGTTTCCATGATGGAAGGAAAGCAGGCATGGAAGAGGGGAGAGGGCATTTGTGACTCTTGAGCAATGTCTAACTCTGCAGATAGATCTTCTTCCCCCAGTTTATAGGTCACATCTTTCCCCCAAGCATTCAAAAAGCATCTCTATGCTTCTTGTCATCTCTATGCATAGAGTCATCTCTATGACTCTCAAGTTTAGTCTCTAGTCAAAGTGCCTTCACCAAAGTATAGACCCAAAGAGCCAATACCAAATTGTCATCTCAGTCCGTGAACCTTACAGACATCCCAAACTCAACATTTCCAACTATTTGATCTCCCACAGGCATATTCAGATAGTTACTTATCTGTTTCACCCACCTCAATAAATGACACCATAGTTTCTCCAAGGAATCATTACTGAGACTTCTTGTCTTTTCCTGATACCCAACCCATTGCCAACTCTGTTTGACTCTACTTCCCAAATATTCCTCAACTCTACCTACTTCCCTCTATCCACACTATGATTACTATCTCTTAAATACCATGAAATCCTCTTAACTGGTCTCTGCATGGCTACCCTTGGCTTTCCACCAAATTAGTTACTTCACTATGTCAAGAGAGATCTTTTTTAAACCAAAAATTTGATCACATCACTCATCTGCTTAAAATATTTCTATGGCTTCCCTTTATCTGTAATTTAAAATCTAAAGTCTTTTCCTTGAGCTACAATGCCCAACATGAACCAACCTCTCACTCCCTCTGCAATTTTATCTCATAGCTGTCTTACCCACATTTATTATGGCCTTGCCAACCTGGATTCCTCTTGGTTCTGCAAATATGCAACCCCTTTATTACCTCGGGTCATGACACGTTGTTCTATCTGCCTGGAAAGCTCTTACCTCTGCTTTTCCCATGGCTGTCTCCTTTTATTCCTTCAAGAAACTCTGCCTTATTACCTTATCCTCATAGTTTATTCAACTTTCCCATTCCCAATATGCTCTATCATTTCAGATGTTTCATCTTTACAGACTTACAACACTTCATTTTTATCCACTATTTTCCTATCTTTTATTGTCTATTTCCTCCTCTAGCCTGGAAACTCTAAGTGGACTTGTTCCATGCCTGGAAAAGAGTAAATGCTCAGTAACTACTAAGTTAATTAATAGCTTCACAGATGAATAGTGACTTGCCCCAAATTCCACAGCTGACAAGTAACAGGACCAGGATTGAAATCCAGGTCTGACCCTATCCAGAGCTCATGCTCTTAAGTTAGGATTTTTGGCCTCAGAGCTAGTAATTGGAAAACTCATGGGTCTCTCTTTTACCCCATTATACCAGAAGTCCAGCATTCCTGTGATGCCAATCCCACTGAAGGTTTTGGTAAGAAGTAATCCTCTCACAGAGAAATCAGAGGTGGAATTCCAGGCATCCAAAGGGAACAGAGAATCATTTACCCTCCAGGAAAGATTTCTGGTCTACCTATGTTTTAAATTGTGCCCATCTAGGACACATACTCTGTGTAATTGGCATGGGAAAGGACAACCAACTAGCCCCCAAAATTCATCCACGGGCCCAGAGACTAATTTTTGAGTAGGTAGGGCCATAAAGACTTCCAGACACTTTTCAGTGGCCTAAGGCATCTGTTAAAAGTATAATATATCCTGTGCTACACGCCCTAAACGCACCTGAGTTCCATGCATCTGTGCGGGCACCTCTGAGCACACAACCAGCATCCTACCTCAACTGTGTTTCAGCATCTTTCTATTTCTTTCTATTTCTAAATGTTATCTAAAGCCATGAAGGTCCTCAGCCATCAACACACATAGCCCCAAAGTGCATGCTAGATAACCACAAAGGGCATCTTCAACCTATGTGGTGTGAGAATCAGTGAACAAATGTTTCACTTTCCTGTTTGTCAGAGTGACAATTCCAGGTTGCATTCTGCACCATTACTCTGGGGGTGCCCAGTGAAATTGAACTCTAGTTGACCACTGGGTAAATCACTCATTAATACATCTTGTATTGGCTTTTCTTCTCTGTCTCCCTGCTTCCTCACTCTACTTACTTGGATCAACCCACAATTAAACAACTTACACACAACTCTGTGTCTCAGAGTCTTCTTTCAGGGAAATCCACTTTAAGAAGGGTTAAGTCCTACTGTAGTGCTCACCACCCAAGGAACCATAAGTTAAGGAGAATAAATGCCAAGTCTTGGCTCTGAGCAGTGCCTCCAAAACAAGTAAGTTTGGAAGAAATGCACTGCAATGCAAGGAAATCCTCCCAGCTGAGTCAGCCCTTGGCCTTTGACCCTCAGTGAACTTGAACTTCTGAGGTCATCCCTCTCTACTCTAAAACTTTCCATAGCTTCCTTCCTCCTTTACCCCAACACTTAAACCTCTTATGATCTGCCTCTAACTTATCCCTATAGCCTCCTCCTCCTTACAGTGGTCCCTCTAAACTTCTGCACTTCCCATGTTCCAGTGGAACACTAAAACTTGGAGTCTTTACTTCTTATACCTCCATCTACCCTGTTCAAGAAGCCATCCACATAGGGCCAGCTTCATGTCATTCAACCTATGTAGTCACACTGGGCCCCACACTTAGAAGGACCCCTATGCTTGGGTTAATGGTCTGCTATTTTCATCTTTAAATTCTTTTTTTTAAAAGGTTTTATTTATTTATTTGACAGAGATCACAAGTAGGCAGAGAAGCAGGCAAAGAGAGAGGGAGAGGGAAGCAGGGTCCCTGCTGAGCTGAGAGCCCAATGTGGGACTCGATCCCAGGACCCTGAGATCATGACCTGAGCCGAAGGCAGCGGCTTAACCCACTGAGCCACCCAGGCACCCCTTCATCTTTAAATTCTTAATTATTTTTTGAAAATGGAACCCTGAATTTCATTTTTCACTGGGCCTTGAAAATGGTGTAACTGGTTCTCCTTCCAAAGCATGCAGGCATGAAATTTGGCTTTCAATCTATCATATAGGATTGTCAAGGAATTATCATCTCTTGTATTAGGACAGAATCTCTTTTCCATCTCTCACCTCTCAGACCAAAATATTTTTTAAAGCTAAAAGTGAGAGAAGGGGAATATTGTTCAATGCTGCATCTACCCATTTTCTTAGTGAATTTGGGACCAGGGACAGAGTAAATCTTTACATCCCCAGGAGAGCTACATATTCCCAGGCAGCCAATAAATATTATCAAAAAGTAGAGGTTATATTTGTGACTTTCAAGGAGGGGAATTCCAAGGGTATTCTCTCATACTTCCCTTGTTAAGTTGCAACATCTTATTTTAGTATTTTGCAGGTCTTTAAATACCCATGGTTTATTTATGAACTGAGGGTTATTAACTGTTTGAAACTTCATTAAGTCCTTCCCTGGGGATAGTCTCGGCTGAGGTCCTTTTAGATGATCCCTCCCCAAATATCTGTCTAGTTTAGATTTAATAGAACAGTTTATTGTATGTTGATAAAATAATAATGAATTAATAAAGCCTTCACTGAGACTTAGGTAACAGATACATAATCTATCGCTGTTAAAGCACCATGCAAATGTTTTTAATAATCAGCATTTAATATGCAGAAACCCAGACGTAAATCCAGTCTGAACACACATTTGGAAACTCATTTTAAGCAGCTCATGAGTTTCTTGGAGAGGAGAAAACCCTCTCCAGTTGAGACCAATTGTACAATAGGACATCTGGTGTCCTTGAGCCCCTTAAATCCTGGTAGGGACCATGAGACCTTATTTCAAGAGAAGCAGAGAACCCATCTTTGGAAGAGGCCCTCAGTTTCCTCTCCCGAGATTGAAATTTGTAGATTCTTGCCACTTCTGCCTTGTATTATAAGAGGCTCCACCCAAAAAATGAATCAAGGATATTGTAACCAGATAATTTGGATGTCCATGTTTATTCAAAACATTACAGGAATTGTTACTGAGGAGCTTCAGAGTAGCAGGTGGGAACTGCCACAATAGTTAGATATAATAGTTACATCCTATATACAATAGTTAAATCCTACCTGCTGTTTACTTTCTCTCTAACAGACTTGCCCTCTGGCTGGACTTTTCCAAACTTGCCCTCTGGCTGGATTTTTCTAGATATTGGTTTCCGCACCAATATCTAGCCTGAATATCGCAATAAAAATTATTCTTTATCCTCCTTTCCTGTATCCTATTCTTTAAAGGATGCTGATACTTGGGTGACTGACACTTGTAGTCATCTTGAATTTGTGCAAGAGGTCACGTTTCAGGTTGAGATTTTATGATATTAGACAAGTATCCAGGAGAATGTAGGCAAGTTATCATGTTGAATCCATTCAAGAGGGCTCCCATTCCAACACTTTGAGAAAGCCAGCTTTACTTATTGACTAATAGTATAACCAGACTATGGTATAACCAGAGTATCTCCACCCTTGACTAATCGTGATATCTGCAGTTCCCACCATCATCACTTTTCCTTAGGATGAACTGTAATCCCAGAATTTGGTAAAGTGAAAGAAGTGTTGGATGGGAAGCCACAAGAATTGAATTCGAGGCCAAGACACCATCTTACTAGTTGTTGGTTCCTTGGATATGTCCCTTCTCATTTGTGAGCTTAAGAGATGACACTGGATTTCGTGAACTTGAAGTGCACATTCAGCGCATTTCAGTGAATTCTGTCTGGGGGAAGTGAGACATTTAATTTCGTTAGTAGCCATAATTATCTTAGCACCGATTGGTTTGCTCAATATGGAAATGCCTTGAAAAGCAGAGAACAGGTCAGTGAGAGTATGACTGCCAAAACAGGCAATCTTGATGAAGTCAAGAAACTGGGTAGTGAGGTGGCTCTGGGAGGACAAGTTCTAGCATGGCACTTCAGTGGGAAGCTCTGACCATTGAAGCATGAGGTGTGGACATTTTCAGAGCAAAGAGAATAATGAAGAAGGAAAGGAAGTATGGCAAAGAAAAAAAATGTCAGTTTGTTTGCCTTTTGTCCAGGAATGGCCTCTGGTAACTGGCAACAAGAAGTCTCTGCCCTGTGTAGTTCATCCCAGCACTTAGTGCATAAGAGCCATTCTCTGCATTTGGAGCCATGCTACCTGACATCCAATCCTGATAAGTTGTTTAAACTCATTGCGCTTTTATGTCTTCATCTGGAAATTGAGACTAATAATCTTCATAGAGCCGTCATGAGTCAAGTGAGTTCGTATATGTAAAATTTAACTCAATGAGGGTTTGCTATCACCATTATTTCTCCTCTGCCCCTGTGTTTCTATTTCATGGTAAGGAAGGAAGGGAGGTGCAGGGAGAGTAAACCTGATTCCCCTGTCCTGTAGCTATAGTCCCCTTAGGTCTTACCACACTTTCTTGCAGATCCTGACATCTCTTAGACTACCAGGCCAGGGACAGTATCTCAGACAGTGGCCTTGGGCAACATAAAAGGGATTTATAGCCCAGCTGGCAACTCAAGCTGCTGCCTCCTATGGGGGATTTTGTCCCTAGAGGCTCTAAAATTCCAGAGAAGAAATTACAATGTGAGCTCTTAGCTTTGCCTCAAGCACCTGCCTAACACGTCCTAGCATTTTCAAATGTGTAGATGCACCGGTACACATAGATTTGTATATATGCACATATATACATGTTTATAGACATAAGCACCTATACACACTAAAACAAATCTGCAGAGACAGAAATAGACATACAAACATGCACACATACACTCACGCAGAACAGTACATGAATGTACACACAGAGCTATGTAATAATGTATATACCCCCAGGAAAAGACATTTACGTACATATCTACACTGGTACAATGACACTTGGCACATGGTTAAACTGTCATAAACTGTACATCCATGAACTGGACCACATGTCAAACAACTTGAAGAAACAGGGAACCTAGGAAGCCATGCCCTCAGCCCTTAGTTCTACTTCAAGTTCAACACTACACAGACCCAGGTTTGTAGCTGTGTTGAGGACCCACCATGGAGGACAAAGGCAGGTCAAAGGAGACGGTATTCCACCAACTCTGGGAAAGTCCAGCTATCAGAAACTTGCCAGCCCTGGAGCGCCTGGGTGGCTCAGAGGGTTAAGCCTCTG